>NC_090404.1:38208746-38524058 GCF_036365525.1 Heterodontus francisci | reverse complement strand
CGTTCCGTGACATCCTTGATCCTGGCACCAGGGAGGCAACACACCATCCTGGAGTTCGATCTACAGCTGCAGAAAGACTTCTGTGTTCCCCTGCCTAATGAATGCCCCATCACGACTGCTCTTCCACTCTTCCTCCACCCCTCCTGTGCAGCTGAGCCACCTGACAAACGTGGCTCTGTCTGCACTCCTCTGAGGAACCATCACGCTCACCAGTATCGAAAATGGAAAGCTGATTAGCAAGTGAGATCATATCAGGGGACCCCTGCACTACCTGTCTGGTTCTCTTAGACTGTCTGTGGGTTACCCATTCCTTATCCTCCTGCATGCTCCTAACCTGTGGTGTGATCACCTCCCTAAACCTGCTAGCCATGTAGTTCTCTGCATTGTGGATGCACCACAGTGACTCCAGCCACTGCTCGAGATCCAAACCCTAGAGCTCAAGCTTGTGCAGCCGGTGACACTTCCTGCAGATGTGTTTGTCCAGGACACACGGTGCATCCTCGACATCCCACATGTCACAAGCTGTGCATTGCACTCAGCCAAGCTGCCGTGCCAGACCTTAACTTAACCGACTATTTAGAAGGAGAAGATCTGACCAGTTACTCAACCAAACAGCTCCTTTCACTGCACAGAAACAAGAACCAAATACTGGAGGACAGAAAAAGTAGAAAAAAGGAGCACCTCCTCTCCCCTTCACTGAACTCACCACTCAGCAAACACATACCTCCAGACTCTGTTTACAATCTGCACTCCTTATCAATCTTTTAGTCATTCTTTGCTGTTTTTCTACATTCTGTCCAACATTCATTGGTCATTGGATAGACATATGGATGAAAATGGAATAGTGTAGGTCAGATGGTCGGCGCAACATCGAGGGCCGAAGGGCCTGCACTGCGCTGTAATGTTCTAATTCTAAAAAAAAAAATTCTAATTCTGATCTGCCACCCACCTTTGTGCAATTATATGCTTTTCCTTTAATTTTGATATGACCTTTAACATTTCTAGTAAACCATCGACAGTGGGTCCTCCCCACTCCGACTCCTGTTCACACTGAGAATCCCAGGGTGGAGAGCTGGGATATCCTGTCTCAAAACACAGTCACAGAGACACAGCATCATTTACAGCACAGAACAAGGCCATTTGGCCCATCAATTCCATGTCAGCTCTCCAGGGAGCAATCCGCTCAGTCCCACTGCCCCACATGAGCCCATAGCCCTGCAAGTTTATTTCCTTCAAGTGACCATCCAGTTTCCTTTGAAAATCATTGATTATTTCCACTTCCACCACACACATTGGCAGCGAGTTCCAGGTCAGAACCACTTGCTGCAGAAGAAGTTCTTCCTCACATTCCTGCTGCAACTCTTCCTCAAAACCTTCAATCTGTGTTCCCTAGTTCTTGTACCATTAGTTCATGGGAACAGTTTTTCTTTGTCTAATTTATCAAAGTCTGTCAGAATCTGGTACATTTCGATGAAATTTTCCCTCAATCTCCTTTGCTCCAAGGAGAACAACCCCAACTTCTCCAACCTACCCTTGTGAACTCTCTGCTGTGTCAGCAGGTGGGATAACTGAGTGAATCCCTTCCCACACAGAGCAGGTGAACGGCCCCTCCCCAGTGTGACTGAGTTAATGAATATCCAGCTTTGATGGAGAACCGAATCCCTTCCCACAGTCCCCACATTTCCATGGTTTCTCCGTGGTGAGGGTGTCCTTGTGTCTCTCCAGGTTGGATGATCAGTTGAAGCCTTGTCCACACACAGAACATGTGTACAGTTTCTCCCCGCTGTGAATGGTGATGTTTTCTCAGGCTGTGTAACTGGTTAAAACTCTTTCCACAGTCAGTCACTGGAACACCCTCACTCGGGTGTGTGTGTGTGTCTCGGTGCTTCTTCAGTCACACTGATGTTTGAAATCTTTTCCCAGGCAGAACAGAAACATTTCTCCTTCCACATTCAAAGGCCGATGATATTCAGGTCCTGATGAATCGAGTGACTGTCAGATCTTGATGCGATGTTTGGTTTGAATTTCCCATCAGTAAATCCTCCCCTTCTAATACCCTGTAAAAGGAGTTTACAAAAGTCAGCACTGTCAGTCCAGGATAGAAATTCAGAACAGACAGTTCTAGTTTCTATGGAACATTCTTTCCTCTCGTTTCCCCCAAACATGTGGTCCATTCAAACTAAAAGAAGCCAAATTAAGCAACAAATTGTAACAGAAGCAAAGGGAACCTTCCCAACTAAACCAGAACATTGCTCCCAGTGTCCACGAGACACTCTGTATCCTGAGGTGTCCACCGGTTGCAGAAGGCCACCCTGGCAAGGACAGGACCAGGGAAGACAGGGCAGCAGCTAAAGTGACACACCCACTTCGAGCATGGTCCCTGTACATCCTGGACCTACACATTGCTTCTCAGCCTGAGCGAGAGGGAGAGAGAGATGGAGAAGGTGAGAACTGAGTGTTTAAATATACAAGATAGATACAAACCTGGGTGGGTTTGGGGTGGATGAGGTGAGGGAGAGGAGGGCATTGGGGGGACTGGGGGGTTTTGGAAGGGCAGGTCATCGAAAGGGCTGTGGGTGTGGGTAGTGTTTTAACCAGGCCCAAGAGCAGGTCCCGGAAAAGATCCTCCAAACTCCCCACCCCACCTCCACACCGAGTGGCCAGAGATTAGGAGAATGGGGTTAAACTGTAACCAAGGCCATTGATAAGGTCCCACAAGGCAGACTGGTCATGAAAATAAAAGCAAAACAGCAAGTTGGAGTCAAAATTGACTCAGAGGCAGGAAGGAAAGAGTAATGGTTGATGAGTGTTTGTGTGACTGGAAGGCTGTTTTCAGTGCGGTTCTACAGGGATCAGTACTCGGTCCTTTGCTTTTTGTTCTATATATCCATGGTTTGTACTTGAATGTAGGGGTTTGATTAAACAGTTTGCAGATGATACAAAAATTGACCATGTGGTTGATAATGAAGAAGAAAGCTGTAAACTGCAGGAATATATCAATGGACTGGTTAGGTGGGCAGAATAGTGACAAATGGAATTCAATCCGGAGAAGTGTGAGGTAATGCATTTGGAGACAGCTAACAAGGCAAGGGAATACACAATAAATGGTAGGATATTGAGAAGTATAAAGGAACAGAGGGACCTTGGAGTGCACGTTCACAGAACCTTGAATATGGCTGGGCAGGTAGATAAGGCGTAAGGGATACTTGCCTTTATTAGCCAAAGCAGAAAATATAAGAGCATGAAGGTTCTGCTGAAAATGTATAAAACACTGGTTAGGACACAGTTGGAGGACTGTGTACAGTTCTGGTCACCGCACTGCAGGAAAGATGTGGTTGTATTAGAGACAGTACAGAGGAGATTTACAAGGATGTTGTCTGGATTGGAGAATTTTAGTTCTGAGGAAATATTGGATAGGTGAGGGTTGTTTTCTTTGGAATAGAGGAGGCTGAAAGGAGACCGAATTGAAGTGCAGAAAATGATGAGGGGTCTAGATAGAGTGGATAGGAAGGACCTATTCCCCTTGGCTGAGGGGTCCATAACCAGGATAACAGTTTTTGGATAAGAGGTAGGAAATTTAAAAGGGATTTGAGGGGAAATGTTTTCAGCCAGAGGGCGGTGGGGATCTGCAACTCACTGCCTGGGAAGGTGGTAGAGGCAGAAAGCTTCAAAACAATTAAAAAGTACTTGGATATGCACGTGAAGTGCCCTAACCTACAAGGGTATTGTTACGACCGAGTGCTCAAGTCAAAGCCCCACAATCAAAATATACAGTTTTGATAGTGGTGGGAGAAACACACTGTTAATTCAGTCCCGTCCCTCACAGATCGCCTGACATTTTAAACATTCCAAATTAAAGAAAGATCCAGCCAAATTGTACCATCTATTAACCCCCGAATAAGGCTAACCAAACCAGGTGTCTTCAGATCAACAAATTAACTGTTTAATTAGAAAAACTAAATTCTTAAACACTACTAACATATAAACATTTAAAACAGAAAAAATAGTGTCTTTGCATATTTATGCTCCTGCTGAAGTGAAACCTTCCTATGTGGAATAGTCCAAGGTTGCTTGGAAGTCTTCACAGCCATCTGAACGGGGGGTGCGGGGGGAGAAAATAAAAGGTTCTTCAACAGTAGAACAGTCCAGTCTAGTTCAGCAGTTGAATTGATGCTGCTCTTTTCCAGCGACAAATTTCAACAATTTCAGTTCAGTCGTGAAAGGAATTGGTTATTTTCTTTTAAGAAAGTAATCTGGCTTGATATCAGAATTCGGGTTTAAATAAACCAAGAGAGAGCTCTCTTTTCCTTCAGTATATGCTGGATGATAATCTGTGTCTGTCTCTGTTAACGGTGTCTCAAAAGCCAGTTTTTCAACTAGTTTCAAATGTCAATTGGAAACAATGTATCTCTCGATCTTCAGTCTGAGTGGCTGTATCCCGGGGCAACGAGAATACATTCTTTGACTCAGTCTCTGGAGCTTGTTGCCTTAAAGCAGCACTGCTCCTTTTCCAGCCTTAAAGGCACACTGCATTCTTCTTGGAAAAAAAAATAGAGGATCATAACACTATGGACCAAGAGCTGGAAAGTGGGATTAGGCTGGATGGCTCCTTGTCAGCCAACGAGGACACGATGGGCCGAATGGCCTCCTTCCGTACTGTAAATTTCCAGGATTCTAATTTGAGTAACAGCCCCTTCAGGTAACGATACAGGGGCTGTAACCTCTTACACTGAATATATACATGGCCCATGGACTCTTAAAGGCTGCAAACATCACATGCAGCCTGAGAGTGGGTGAAGCTGCTTAAAACCCTATTGTCCAGGATGCCCCATCTCCTGGGCACTCGGACCCAGTAGGAAACAGAGTTTGTGAGGTCCTGTTCGCTCACTGTGCCCTCACCAAGATGGCTGTGCTTGCACCCTGATCCCGCCCTGTCCACGATGGCGGCCAGTGACCCCTCTCCCCCGGACCTGTCGCCGCGAGGTAAACACGGGGCCTCTTGGCCTACCCCAGGTGTATATGAAGCCTCCCAGCCCACCCATGGCTCCAATTCCTCCCCTGTACCCACAATCTCCTCTCGCCTCCCAATCCACCTGGTCCATCTCAGTCCATCTCCATTACCTACGCTGGACATGCTCAGTGCACAGTTCGATCCCACGCCAATGCACTCAGCCCCTGTGGTCATTGATAAGGGACTGACCCTGATCACGGGAGTCCTGGGTAATGAATCCTGCACTGAAAGCTCCAAATATTGAATGGATGATTTTGTGTCATCCCATTGAGATCAGGGTCAGAGAGACAATGGAGAAAATTATTAAATAAATTATACAGAAACCCGAGTGCCCGGGACATCAACTATAGTGTGAAGTACACTGGGAATTCTGTTCTTCACCCACATTTGGACTCAGGAATTAGAGGGATGTTTTCATAACTTGTAGTTGACACCAAACTGGATGATAGAACTAATAATGAGGAGGAGTGCATTGAAATCCAGGAAGACAGAAACAGGCTGGCAGACTGGACAGATAAATGGGAAATGAAATTCAACATAGTGAAATGTGAGCTGGTTCATTGTGGGAGGAGGAATAAGGAGGCCAGTTATTGGTTAGAATGTAAGAACTTAAATGGAGCAGAGGAGCAAAGAGATCTGGGAACAGAGTCACATAAATCACCAAAAGGAGCAACACAAGTTGATAAGAGAGCAAAGAAAGAACTGACGTTCTTTTCTAGAGGAATACAATGTAACAGCAGGGAGGGAATGTTAAATTTATAGAGAACCTGACTTAGAAGGACTGTGAGCAGTTCTGGTCTCCAGATTAAAAAAGGATATTGAAGAAAGTGCAGAATAGATTTACAAAGATGTCACCAGAGAGGATGTTACTATCCAGCAAGATTGAGCAGGCTGGGGATCCTTTCTCTGGAAAAGAGAAGACTAGGAGGAGATCTGATAGAGGTCTTTAAAATTATCAGTCAGTCAGAACAAGGGGGCAGCAATATAATACAGACATTAACAGGTCAAATAGAGAACTTTGGAGGAATTTCTCTACTCAGAGAGTGGTGAGAATGTGGAACTCACTGCCATGTGGAGTGGTTGAAGGTGATAACAATGATGTGTTTAAGGGGAGGCTCAATACATTTATGAGGGAGAAGGGAATAGAGGGATATGGGGACAGAGTGGGACAAGGTAATCAGATTGGGAGGAGGCTCATGTGGATTATAAACAGCAGCACAGACTAGTGGGGCTGAACGGCCTGTTTATGGGCTGTAATTCTGTGTACATTCAGCCTGGGTGGATTAATGCTCAGGTTCACTGGGCCCAGGGGTGGATTAATGAAAATTCTGGCTCTATGTTTTAGACGATGCTGCCGAGTACTGCAGGTGATGGAGAAGAGTTTCTCTCTATCTACCCTATCAGTTTCAATTAATATCTTGAAAAGTTTAATCAAATCACCCCTTAATCTTCTGAATTCCAGGGACTACAACCCTCACAGTGAGGTGATTCATTCTGGCAGAAGGAATAGGGAGAGGCAACATACACTTAATGGTCCAGTTCTAAAGAGTTTACAGGGATAGAGGGACCTGAGGGTTCATGTGCAGAGATCACTGAAAGTGGAAGGATGTATTGAGGGAACAGCTGGCAAAGCAAATGGGATCTTGGGCCTCATAAATAGAGGTATTGAACACAAAAGGAAGGAAGTTTTGCTGAACATTTATAAAGCTCTGGTTAGGCCACAACTAGAGTATTGCATCCAGTTCTGGTCACCACACTTTCGGAAGGATGTGAAGGTCCTTGAGAGGGTGCAGAGATTTATCAGAATGGTTCCTGAGATGAGAGAATTTAACTACAAGGTTAGGTTGGAGGAGCTGGTGTTGTTCTCCTTGGAGCAAAGGAGATTGAGGGGAGATCTGATAGAGGTGTTGAAAATGATGACAGGTTAAGATAAGGCAGACCAAGAAAAGCTGTTCCCATTAGCTGATGATACAAGGATTAGTGGACACAGATTCAGGTTTTGAGATACAGGAGGGATGTGAGGAAGCCGTTTTTTTTTACACAGTGAGTGGTAATGACCTGGAACTCACTGCCTACGAGGGTGGTGGAAGTGGAGACGATCAATGATTACAAATGGAAATTGGATAGACACTTGAGGGAAATAAACCTGCAGGACTACGGGAATAGAGATGTAGAGGAAAGGATAGCGAAAATGATTCTCGACAGGGGCGAGAGTAACAGGGTTGTTGTTATGGGGGACTTTAACTTTCCAAATATAGACTGGAAATACTATAGTTCGAGTACTTTAGATGGGTCAGATTTTGTCCAGTGTGTGCAGGAGGGTTTTCTGACACAGTATGTAGACAGGCCAACCAGGGGCGATGCCACATTGGATTTGGTACTGGGTAATGAACCCGGCCAGGTGTTAGATTTAGATGTAGGTGAGCACTTTGGTGATAGTGATCACAATTCGGTTAGGTTTACCTTAGCGATGGGGTGGGACAGGCATATACCGCAGGGCAAAAATTATAGCTGGGGGAAAGGAAATTATGATGCGATTAGGCAAGATTTAGGATGCGTAGGATGGGGAAGGAAACTGCAGGGGATGGGAACAATCGAAATGTGGAGCTTATTCAAGGAGCAGCTACTGCGTGTCCTTGATAAGTATGTACCTGTGAGGCAGGGAGGAAGTTGTCGAGCGAGGGAGCCGTGGTTTGCTAAAGAAGTTGAAGCGCTTGTCAAGAGGAAGAAGGCAGCTTATGTTAGGATGAGACGTGAAGGCTCAGTTAGGGCGCTTGAGAGGTACAAGCTAGGCAGGAAGGATATAAAGGGAGAGCTAAGAAGAGCAAGGAGAGGACACGAGAAGTCATTGGCGGATATGATCAGGGAAAACCCTAAGGCTTTCTATAGGTATATCAGGAATAAAAGAATGACTAGAGTTAGATTAGGGCCAATCAAGGATAGTAGTGGGAAGTTGTGTGTGGAATCAGAGGAGATAGGGGAAGTGTTAAATGAATATTTTGCGTCAGTATTTACAGTGGAGAAAGAAAATGTTGTCGAGGAGAATACTGAGATTCAGGCTACTAGGCTAGATGGGATTGAGGTTCATAAGGAGGAGGTGTTTTCAATTTTGGAAAGTGTGTAAATAGATAAGTCCCCTGGGCCAGATGGGATTTATCCTAGGATTCTCTGGGAAGCTAGGGAGGAGATTGCAGAGCCTTTGTCCTTGATCTTTATGTCGTCATTGTCGACAGGAATAGTGCCGGAAGACTGGAGGATAGCAAATGTTGTCCCCTTGTTCAAGAAGGGGAATAGAGACAGCCCTGGTAATTATAGACCTGTGAGCCTTACTTCGGTTGTGGGTAAAATGTTGGAAAAGGTTATAAGAGACAGGATTTATAATCATCTTGAAAAGAATAAGTTCATTAGCGATAGTCAGCACGGTTTTGTGAAGGGTAGGTCGTGCCTCACAAACCTTATTGAGTTTTTCGAGAAGGTGACCAAACAGGTGGATGAGGGTAAAGCAGTGGATGTGGTGTATATGGATTTCAGTAAGGCGTTTGATAAGGTTCCCCACGGTAGGCTATTGCAGAAAATATGGAAGTATGGGGTTGAAGGTGATTGAGAGCTTTGGATCAGAAATTGGCTAGCTGAAAGAAGACAGAGGGTGGTGGTTGATGGCAAATGTTCATCCTGGAGTTTAGTTACTAGTGGTGTACCGCAAGGATCTGTTTTGGGGCCACTGCTGTTTGTCATTTTTATAAATGACCTGGAAGAGGGTGTAGAAGGGTGGGTTAGTAAATTTGCGGATGACACTAAGGTCGGTGGAGTTGTGGATAGTGCTGAAGGATGTGCTAGGGTACAGAGGGACATAGATAGGCTGCAGAGCTGGGCTGAGAGATGGCAAATGGCGTTTAATGCGGAAAAGTGCGAGGTGATTCACTTTGGAATGAGTAACAGGAATGCAGAGTACTGGGCTAATGGGAAGATTCTTGGTAGTGTAGATGAACAGAGAGATCTTGGTGTCCAGGTGCATAAATCCCTGAAGGTTGCTACCCAGGTTAATAGGGCTGTTAAGAAGGCATATGGTGTGTTAGCTTTTATTAGTAGGGGGATCGAGTTTCGGAGTCACGAGGTCATGCTGCAGCTGTACAAAACTCTGGTGAGACCGCACCTGGAGTATTGCGTGCAGTTCTGGTCACCGCATTATAGGAAGGATGTGGAAGCTTTGGAAAAGGTGCAGAGGAAATTTACTAGGATGTTGCCCGGTATGGAGGGAAGGTCTTACGAGGAAAGGCTGAGGGACTTGAGGTTGTTTTCGTTGGAGAGAAGGAGGAGGAGAGGTGACTTAATAGAGACATATAAGATAATCAGAAGGTTAGATAGGGTGGATAGTGAGAGTCTTTTTCCTCGGATGGTGATGGCAAACACGAGGGGACATAGCTTTAAGTTGAGGGGTGATAGATATAGGACAGATGTCAGTGGTAGTTTCTTTACTCAGAGAGTAGTAGGGGCGTGGAACGCCCTGCCTGCAACAGTAGTAGACTCACCAACTTTAAGGGCATTTAAGTGGTCATTGGATAGACATATGGATGAAAATGGAATAGTGTAGGTCAGATGGTTTCACAGGTCTGCGCAACATCGAGGGCCGAAGGGCCTGTACTGCGCTGTAATGTGCTAATTCTAATTCTAAAAAAAAAAGAGTGGGGGAATGGGACTGACCGGTTTGTTCCACAGAGAGCTGGGATGGAATCAAAAAGCTCAATGTCCTCCTTCTGTGCTGTAATGACTGATTCACTTGTGTAATGTCTCCTCGTAATTTAACCCTTCGAGTCCAGGTATTATTCAGGTAAATCTACACTGCACTCCCTCCAAGGCCATTATATCCTTCCGAAGGTGTGGTGCCCAGAACTGAACACAATACTCCAGGTGTGGTCCAACCAGGGCTTTGTGTATCTCAGTGCTTTTCCAGTCTCACTGATACCTGAAATCTTTTCCCACAGACAGAACAGACAAACCTTTCTCCTTCCACATTCAAAGGCCGATGATATTCAGGTCCTGATGTATCGAGTGACTCTGTCAGATCTTGATGTGATGTTTGGCTCGAGATTCCCCATCTGCACATCCCCTGCTTCTAAGCCCCTGTAAAAGGAGTTTACAAAAACCATCACTGTCAGTCCAGGATAGAAATTCACAACATTCTCTCCTCCTGCTTCCTGGCCCAGGATGACTGTCCATGCACCCTGCTGTACATTGTCCTGAGGGAGGCCACACACCAGCCTGGATTCACGTCTGCGGCTGCAGAAACGCCTGTGTATTCCCCGATCAAATCTCCTATCACTATTGCTCATTCAGTCAGCTTTGTGACCCTCTGTGAAGCTGATCCAACTGTGCTGCCATGGCCTTGACTCTGGCTGCACTCCTTAGATGAACCATCACTTTCATCAGTATTCAGAACTGAATACTGGTTGGAGAGTGAGATGCACTCAGGGTTCTCCTGCATTCCCTGTCTGTTTCTTCTTGACTGTCAGTTGGCCACCCATTGCCTCTCTCCCTGCATACTCTTAAGCTGCAGGGTGACCATATCTATAAACGTGCTGTCCACAAATCTCTCACCTCATGGATGCACCGCAGTGACACCAGCTGCAGTTCATGCTCCGAAAACCGGAGCTCGAGCTGCTGCAACTTGTTTTATCTTCATCCATGTGATGTGGGTGTTGCTGGCTCGGCCAGTATTTATTGTCCATCCCAAACTGCCCTTGACAACTGAGAGGCTCGCTCGGCCATTTCAGAGGGCATTTCAGAGTCAGCCACATTGCTGTAGATCTGGAGTCACATGTCGGCCAGACCAGGTAAGGACAGCAGATTTCCCATCTCATGAACCAGATGGCTTTTTAATTGCAGATTTATTAATTGAATTTAAATGTCACCATCTGCCGTGGTGGGATTCGAACCCATGTTCCAGTGACATTACCCCGATGTCACCACCTCCCCCAATGATACTTCCTACACAAATGGTTATCTGGAGTTGGCACATTACACAGGATGTGCAGTCCAGAGGTCGGAGCAGCCCCACCATTGGCAGGAATTTGGGACTTGTAACTGCAAAGGCTTTTGTTATCAAAAAGGACTGTGTAATGTATCAGTGTGGTGTGAGATAGTCAAGTGTTGAATAAGTAAAGAAAATATCTTTGGAAATAGCTGACACCACAATTTACAATCAAAGTGCTATTCAGATAATTGGGGATTTCTTTTAGTTTAGTTATTAGAACAAAAGACTGAAAATGTGAAATCTTGTGTAATTTATTAGTGTGGTCTGGGGATTCATATCTCATATTTTTCATATTGACAATCTCTGAGGTCTTAACAACTGGAAAGTGGGATGAACAGATACAATGGGCGGAATGGCCTCCTCCTGTGCTGGAAATAGTCAGAGAGTTATACAGCACAGAAACAGGCCCTTCGGCCCATCGTGTCTGTGCCGGCCATCAAGCACCTCACTATTCGAATCCCATTTTCCAGCACTTGGCCCATAGTCTTGTCTGCTATGGTGTTTCAAGTGCTCATCTAAATACTGGTTAAATGTTGTGAGGGTTCCTGCCTCTACCACCTCTTCAGGCAGTGCTTTTCAGATTCCAACCACCCTCTAGGTGAAATTTTCTTTCCACAAATCCTCTCTAAACCTGCTGCCCCTTACCTTAAATCTATGCCCCCTGGTTATTGACACCTCCACTAATGGAAAAAGTTTCTTCCTATCTAACCTATCAATGCCCCTCATCAATTTGAATACCTCAATCATGTCCCCCTTCAGCCTTCTCTGCTCAAATGAAAACAACACCAGCCTTTTCAATCTCTCTTCATACCTGAAATGCTCCAGCCGATTCAACATCCTGGTGAACCTCCTCTGCACCCTCTCCAGTGCAACCACATCCTTCGGATAGTGTGGTGCCCAGAACTGTACACAGTACTCCAGCTGTGGCCGAACTAGTGTTTTATACAGCTCCATCATAACCTTCCTGCTGTTACATTCTATGCCTCAGCTGATAAAGGCAAGTATCCCATATGCCTTCCTAACCACCTTATCTACCTGTGCTGCTGCCTTCAGTCATCTATGGACAAGTACACCAAGGTCCCACTGACCCTCTGTACTTCCTGGGGTCCTCCCATCCATTGCATATTCCCTTGCCTTGTTAGTCCTCCCAAAATGCATCACCTCACACTTCTCAGGATTAAATTCCATTTGCCACTGCTCTGCCCATCTTACCAGCCCATCTATATTGTCCTGTAATCTAAGGCTTTCCTCCTCACTATTTACAACACCACCAATTTTCGTGTCATCTGCGAATTTACTTATCATGCCTCCTATATTCACGTCTACATCATTACTGTACACTACAAACAGCAAGGGTCCCAGTACCGATCCCTGTGGTACACCACTGACTCAGGTTTCCACTCGCAAAAACAATCCTCGACCATCACCCTCTGCCTCCTGCCACTAAGCCAATTTGGATCCAATTTGCCAAATTGCCCTGGATCCCATGGGCTCTGACCTTCTTAACCACTCTCCCATGTGGGACCTTATCAAAAGCTTACTGAAGTCCATGCAGACTACATCAACTGCTTTACCCTCATCTACACACCTCGTCACTGCCGTGAAAAATTCAATCAAGTTAGTTAGACACGATCTCCCCCTGACAAAGCCATGTTGACTATCCCTGATTAATCCCTGCCTCTCCATGTGGAGATTAATCCTGTCCCTCAGAATTTTTCCCAATATTTTCCCAACCACTGATGTTAGATTCACTGGCCTGTCAGTACCTGGTTTATCCCTGCTACCCTTCTTGATAATGGCACCACATTCGTAGTCCTCCAGTCCTCTGGTACCTCTCCTGTGACCAGAGAGGATCTGAAAATTTATGTCAGAGCCCTTGCTATCTCCTCCCTTGCCTCACATAACAGCCTGGGATACATCTCATCTGGGACTGGGAATTTATCCACTTTTAAGCCCGTTAAAACAGCTAAGACTTCCTCACATTCAATGCTAATATGTTCAAGTGTATCACAATCCCCCTCCCTGATCTCTACACCTACATCATCCTTCTCCATCGTGAACAGATGCAAAGTAATCATTTAAAACCTCACCTATGTCCTCTGGCTCCACACACAGATTGGCACTTTGGTCCCTAATGGGCCCCACTCTTTCACTGCTTATCCTCTTGCCCTTAATATACTTAGAAAATGCCTCAGCATTTTCCTTGATCTTGCCCGCCAGTGTTTTTTCATGCCCCCTCTTTGCTCTCCTAATTACTTTTCTTTGTACCCCCGCTACACTTTCTATCCTCCTCCAGTACCTCCGCTGTTTTCAGCACGTTGAATCTGCCAGAAGCCTCCTTTTTTTTTTTCCCTGATCCAATCCTCGCTATCCCTTGACATCCAGGGTTCCCTGGACTTGTTGGTCCGACCCTTCACCTTTACGGGTACATGTTGCCTCTGAACCTTCACTATTTCCTCTTTGACTCCCACTGGTCTGATGTAGACTTTCCGACAAGTAGCTGCTCCCAGTTCACTTTGGCCAGATCCTGTTTTATCATATTGAAATTGGCCTTCCCCCAATTCAGTACTTTTATTTCCAGCCCGCCTTTGTCTTAGAGTTATGGTCACTATCCCCGAAATGCACCCCCACTGACACTTCTACAACTTGTCCAGCATCATTCCCTAGGATTAGGTTCAGTACTGCGCCTTTTCTTGTTGGACTTTCTATGTACTGGCTCAAAAAAGTCTCCTGTATATATTTTAAGAATTCCGCCCTCTTTAAGTCTTTTACACTGAGACCATCCCAGCTGATATTAGCTAAGTTGAAATCCTCTCCTATTATTACTCCATTATTTTTACACCTCTCTGAGATTTGCCTACATATCTGCTCCTCTATCTCTCCCTGACTGTTTGGAGGCCTGCAGTACACACCCAGCCAAGTGATTGCCCCCTTTTTGTTTTTAGGTTTGACTCATCTGGCCTCATTTGAAGAACCTTCTCAGATATCATCCCTCCTTACTGCAGTAATTGACTCCTTCATCAACAGAGCAATGCGACCTCCTCTTTTATCCCTTCTCCTGTCATACCTGAAGATTCTATAGCCTGGAATATTGAGCTGCCAGTCCTGCCCTTCCCTCAACCATGTCTCTGTGATAGCAACAATATCATAATCCCATGTGCTAATCAAAGCCCTCAATTCATCTGTCTTGCATTAAAATAAATGCAATCCAGCCTTGCATTTGTCACTTGTGCCTTAACAGGTCTATATTTGCTCTGCCGAACAGACTGACTCAGTTTCTCTGCTATATTTGACTGAGCATCACCCGCTCCTATACCTCCACTCTGTATCCCATTCCTCTGCCAAATGTGTTGAAACTGCCCCCAACAGCACTCGTAAACCTCCCAGCAAGGATGTTCGTCCAACTTGTACAGGTCCCACCTTTGCCAGATACAGACCCAGTGATCCAGGAAGCTAAAGCCCTCCCTCCTGCACCATCTCTTCAGCCACGCATTCATCTGCTCTATCCTCCTATTCCTATACTCACTAGCATGTGGCACTGGAGTAATCCAGAGATTACAACCTTTGAGGTCCTGCTTTTTAATCTGCTACCGAGCTCCCTAAATTCTTGTTTCAGGTCTTCATCCTCTTTTTACCTCCGTTTTTGGTACCAATGTGTTCCACAACCTCTGACTATTCGCCACCCCCCACCCCCCCACCTTCAGAATGTCCTGCAGCCGCTCCATGACTACCTTGACCCAAGCACCAGGGAGGCAACATACCATCCTGAAGTCATGTTTGTCGCCACAGAAATGCCTATCTGTTTCCCTTACGATAGAATCCATTATCAGTATAGTTCTTCCAGACCTTTTCCTCCCCTGCTGTGCAGCAGAGCCATGCGTGGTAACACAAACTTGGCTGTTGCTGCTTTCCGCTGGGAGGTCATTCCCCCCAACAGTATCCAAAGTGGTCTATCTGTTTGAGAGGGGGATGGCCACAGGGGACTCCTGCACTACCTGCCTGCGCCTACCACTCCATCTGGTGGTCACCCATCTCATTTCTGCCTGTGCAGCCATTACCTGCAGTGTGACCACCTCTCTAAACGTGCTATCCACAATGTCCTCAGCATCGCGGATGCTCCACAGTGAATCCACCTGCAGCTCCAGCTCCATAATGCGGGTAGTCAGTAGCTGCAGCTGGATCCACTTCCTGCACACATGGTCGTCAGGGACACTGGAAGCATCTCTGATTTCCCACATCGCGCAGGAGGAGCACATCATGGGGCTGAGCTCTCCTGCCATGACTTACCTTTAGATTAATTAGTTACTCCCTTTAAAAAATATTAATTACACGAGAGGCTTGTTCTACTCCAAACACTACCCATGACAATCTAAATTACTCGAATTGAAAAAAAACACACTCTCAGAACTCACTTTATCACTCGAGGTCTTTTTTCAAACAAAAAACAACTTTGCCCTTATTTTTTTAAAGCTAATTAAATTGACTAACAGTTGTTACTTAACCAACCAATCACAAACAAAGAATTGTGATATCGTTCCAAGTCAGGATCGTGAGTGACTTGGAGGGGAACTTGCAGGTGGTGATGTCCCAATGTGTCTGTTGTCTTTGTCCTTCAAAGAGGAACAGGTCACGTGTTTGGAACAAAGCACAAAGAGAACAAAGAACAGTTCAGCACAGGAACAGGCCATTCGGCCCTCCAAGCCTGCGCCGATCTTGATGCCTGCCGAAACTAACAACTTCTGCACTTCCGGGGCCCATATCCCTCTATTTCCTTCCTATTCATATATTTGTCAAGATGTCTCTCAGACATCGCTATCGTATCTGCTTCCACCACCTCCCCTGGCAGCAAGTTCCAGGCACTCACCACCCTCTGTGTAAAAAACTTGCCTCGCACATCCCCTCTAAACTTTGCCCCTTGCACCTTAAACCTATGTCCCCTAGTAACTGACTCTTCCACCCTGAGAAAAAGCTTCTGACTATCCACTCTGTCCATGCCACTCATAACTTTGTAAACCTCTATTATGTCGCCCCTCCACCTCCGTCGTTCCAGTGAAAACAATCCGAGTTTTTCCAACCTCTCCTCATAGCTAATGCCCTCCAGACCAGGCAACATCCTGGTGAACCTCCTCTGTACCCTCTCCAAAGCCTCCACGTCCTTCTGGTAGTGTGGTGACCAGAATTGCACGCAATATTCTAAGTGTGGCCTAACTAAGGTTCTGTACAGCTGCAGCATGACTTGCCAATTTTTACACTCTATGCCCCGACCGATGAAGGCAAGCATGCCGAATGCCTTCTTGACTGCCTTATCCACCTGCGTTGCCACTTTCAGTGACCTGTGGACCTGGACGCCCAGATCTCTCTGCCTGTCAATACTCCTAAGGGTTCTGCCATTTACTGTATCCCTCCCACCTGTATTAGATCTTCCAAAATGCATTACCTCACATTTATCCGGATTAAACACCATCTGCCATTTCTCCACCCAAGTCTCCAACCGATCTACATCCTGCTGTATCCTCTGACAATCCTCATCATTATCCGCAACTCCACCAACCTTTGTGTCGTCCGCAAACTTACGAATCAGACCAGCTACATTTTCCTCCAAATCATTTATATATACTACAAACAGCAAAGGTCCCAACATTGATCCCTGCGGAACACCACTGGTCACATCCCTCCATTCAGAAAAACACCCATCCACTGTTACCCTCTGTCTTCTATGACCGAGCCAGTTCTGTATCCATCTTGCCAGCTCACCTCTGATCCCGTGTGACTTCATCTTTTGCACCGGTCTGCCATGCGGGACCTTGTCAAAGGCTTTACTAAAGTCCATATAGACAACATCCACCGCCCTTCCTTCATCAATCATCTTCGTCACTTCCTCAAAAAACTCAATCAAATTAGTAAGACACAACCTCCCCTTCACAAAACCATGCTGACTCTCGCTAATAAGTGCGTTTGTTTCCAAATGGGAGTAAATCCTGTCCCTAAGAATCCTCTCCAATAGCTTCCCTACCACTGACGTAAGGCTCACCGGCCTAAAATTTCCTGGATTATCCTTGCCACCCTTCTTAAACAAAGGAACAACATTGGCTATTCTCCAGTCCTCTGGGACCTCACCTGTAGCCAATGAGGATGCAAAGATTTCTGTCAAGGCCCCAGCAATTTTTTCCCTTGCCTCCCTCAGTATTCCAGGGTAGATCCCATCAGGCCCTGGGGACTTATCTACCTTAATGCTTTGCAAGACACCCAACACCTCCTCCTTTTTGATAATGAGATGACTGAGACTATCGGCACTCCCTTCCCTAGGCTCATCATCCACCAAGTCCTTCTCCTTGGTGAATACTGATGCAAAGTACTCATTTAGCACCTCGCCCATTTCCTCTGGCTCCACGCATAGATTCCCATCTCTGTCCTTGAGTGGGCCAACCCTTTGCCTGGTTACCCTCTTGCTCTTCATATATGCATAAAAAGCCTTGGGATTTTCCTTAATCCTGTTTGCCATTGACTTTTCATGCCTCCTTTTAGCCCTCCTAACTCCTTGCTTAAGTTCCTTCCTACTGTCTTTATATTCCTCAAGTGCTTCATCTGTTTCGAGCCTTCCAGCCCTGACAAATGCTTCTTTTATCGTTTTGATTTGGCTCACAATATCCCGTGTTATCCAACCTTCCCGAAACTTGCCAAACTTGTCTTTCTTCCTCACAGGAACATGCTGGTCCTGGATTCTAATCATCTGACGTTTGAAAGACTCCCACATGTCAGATGTTGATTTACCCTCAAACAGCCGCCCCCAATCTAAATTTGTCAGTTCCTGCCTAATATTGTTATAATTAGCCTTCCCCCAATTTAGCACCTGCACCCGAGGACTACTCTTATCCTTATCCACAAGTACCTTATAACTTATGGAATTATGGTCACTGCTCCCGAAATGCTCCCCCACTGAAACTTCGACCACCTGGCCGGGCTCATTCCCCAATGCCAGGTCCAGAATGGCCCCATCCCTAGTTGGACCATCTACATACTGTTTCAAGAAGCCCTCCTGGATGCTCCTCACAAATTCTGCCCCATCCAAGCCCCTAGCATTAAGTGAGTCCCAGTCAATATTGGGGGAAGTTAAAATCACCCACCACTACAACCCTGTTACCTTTACATCTTTCTAAAATCTGTCTACATATCTGCTCCTCTACCTCCCGCTGGCTGTTGGGAGGCCTGTAGTAAACACCCAACATCATGACTGCACCCTTCCTATTCCTGAGCTCCACCCATATTGCCTTGCTGCATGACCCCTCTGAGGTGTCCTCCCGCAGTACAGCTGTGATATTCTCCTTAACCAGTAATGCAACTCCCCCACCCCTTTTACATCCCCCTCTATCCCACCTGAAGCTTCTAAAGCCTGGAACAATTAACTGCCAATCCTGACCTTCCCTCAACCAAGTCTCTGTAATAGCAACATCATATTTCCAAGTACTAATCCAAGCTCTAAGTTCATCTGCCTTACCCGTTATACTTCTCGCATTGAAACAAATGCACTGCAGACCATCAGTCCCGCTGTGCTCAGCAACATCTCCCTGCCTGCTCTACCTCTTAGTCCTACTGGCCTTATTTACTATGTCCTCCTCATTTACTTCACTAGCTGTCCTACTGCTCTGGTTCCCACCTCCCTGCCACACTAGTTCAAACCCTCCCGAATGACACTGGCAAACCTTGCAGCCAGGATATTAGTGCCCCTCCAGTTTAGATGCAACCCGTCCTTCTTGTGCAGGTCCCATCTGTCCCTGAAGAGAGCCCAATGGTCCAGATATCTGAAACCCTCCCTTCTACACCAGCTGCTCAGCCACGTGTTTAGCTGCACTATCTTCCGATTTCTAGCCTCACTGGCACGTGGCACAGGGAGTAATCCAGAGATTACAACCCAAGAGGTCCTGTTTTTTAACTTACTATTTAACTCCCTAAACTCCCCCTGCAGGACCGCATCACTCTTCCTGCCTATGTCATTGGTACCGATGTGTATCACAACCTCTGGCTGTTCACCCTCCCCCTTCAGAATGCCCTCTGTCCGTTCAGAGACATCCTTGACCCTGGCACCAGGGAGGCAACATAACATCCTGGAGTCTCTTTCACTTCCACAGAAGCGCCTAGCTGTGCCCCTGACTATAGAGTCCCCTATAACTATTGCTCTTCTGCGCTTTGTCCATCCCTGCTGAACAACAGTGCCAACCGTGGTGCCACTGCTCTGGCTGCTGCTGTTTTCTCCTGATAGGCCACCCCCACAACAGTATCCAAGACGGTATACTTGTTAGAGAGGGGGATAGCCACAGGGGATTCCTGCACTGACTGCCTCCGCCTTCTAGCAGTCACCCATCTATCTGCCTGCACTTTGGGTGTAACCACTTCTCTAAAACTCCCGTCCATGACGCTTTCCGTCACCTTGAAAATTTCCCGTGATATCACTCTAAGTCCTTTTTTTCCATCTTTCGAGTCTCAGCGCACGCCGAGAGACACAGGGAGCATGTCGCCGCTCTGGATCAGCTTCCTCACAGGTCCGCCAGTCGTCGCTCCGCTCCCAGGTAAGTAAGGGCCTCGAGCCCCGATCTTTACTTATTAGAACATTACAGCGCAGTACAGGCCCTTCAGCCCTCGATGTTGCGCCGACCTGTGAAACCATCTGACCTACACGATTCCATTTTCATCCATATGTCTATCCAATGACCACTTAAATGCCCTTCAAGTTGGCGAGTCTACTACTGTTGCAGGCAGGGCGTTCCACGCCCCTACTACTCTCTGAGTAAAGAAACTACCTCTGACATCTGTCCTATATCTATCACCCCTCAACTTAAAGCTATGTCCCCTCGTGTTTGCCATCAACATCCGAGGAAAAAGACTCTCACTATCCACCCTATCTAACCTTCTGATTATCTTATATGTCTCTATTAAGTCACCTCTCCTCCTCCTTCTCTCCAACGAAAACAACCTCAAGTCCCTCAGCCTTTCCTCGTAAGACCTTCCCTCCATACCAGGCAACATCCTAGTAAATCTCCTCTGCACCCTTTCTAAAGCTTCCACATCCTTCCTATAATGCAGTGACCAGAACTGCACGCAATACTCCAGGTGCGGTCTCACCAGAGTTTTGTACAGCTGCAGCATGACCTCGTGGCTCCGAATCTCGATCCCCCCACGAATAAAAGCTAACACACCATATGCCTTCTTAACAACACTATTAACCTGGGCAGCAACCTTCAGGGATTTATGCACCTGGACACCAAGATCTCTCTGTTCATCTACACTACCAAGAATCTTCCCATTAGCCCAGTACTCTGCATTCCTGTTACTCCTTCCAAAGTGAATCACCTCACACTTTTCTGCATAAAACTCCATTTGCCATCTCTCAGCCCAGCTCTGCAGCCTATCTATGTCCCTCTGCACCCTACAACATCCTTCGGCACTATCCACAACTCCACCGACCTTAGTGTCATCCGCAAATTTACTAACCCACCCTTCTACACCCTCTTCCAGGTCATTTATAAAAATGACAAACAGCAGTGGCCCCAAAACAGATCCTTGCAGTACACCACTGGTAACGAAACTCCAGAATGAACATTTGCCATCAACCATCACCCTCTGTCTTCTTTCAGCTCGCCAATTTCTGATCCAAAGCTCTAAATCACCTTCAACCCCATACTTCCATATTTTCTGCAATAGCCTCCCATGGGGACCCTTATCAAACGCCTTACTGAAATCCATATACACCACATCCACTGCTTTACCCTCATCCACCTGCTGGTCACCTTCTCGAAAAACTCAATAAGGTTTGTGAGGCACGACCTGCCCGTCACAAAACCATGCTGACTATCGCTAATGAACTTATTCTTTTCAAGATGATTATAAATCCTGTCTCTTATAACCTTTTCCAACATTTTACCCACAACCGAAGTAAGGCTCACAGGTCTATAATTACCAGGGCTGTCTCTACTCCCCTTCTTGAACAAGGGGACAACATTTGCCATCCTCCAGTCTTCCGGCACTATTCCTGTCGACAATGATGACATAAAGATCAAGGACAAAGGCTCTGCAATCTCCTCCCTAGCTTCCCAGAGAATCCTAGGATAAATCCCATCTGGCCCAGGGGACTTATCTATTTTCACACTTTCCAAAATTGATAACACCTCCTCCTTGTGAACTTCAATCCCATCTAGCCTAGTAGCCTGAATCTCAGTATTCTCCTCGACAACATTTTCTTTCTCTACTGTGAATACTGACGCAAAATATTCATTTAACACTTCCCCTACCTCCTCTGGTTCCACACACAACTTACCACTAGATTAGATTATGATTAGATTAGAGATACAGCACTGAAACAGGCCCTTCGGCCCACCGAGTCTGTGCCGAACATCAACCACCCATTTATACCAATCCTACACTAATCCCATATTCCTACCAAACATCCCCACCTGTCCCTATATTTCCCTACCACCTACCTATACTAGTGACAATTTATAATGGCCAATTTACCTATCAACCTATCCTTGATTGGCCCTAATCTAACTCTAGTCATTCTTTTATTCCTGATATACCTACAGAAAGCCTTAGGGTTTTCCCTGATCCTATCCGCCAATGACTTCTCGTGTCCTCTCCTTGCTCTTCTTAGCTCTCCCTTTAGATCCTTCCTGGCTAGCTTATAGCCTGCCATGTTTTCTGTTTACTATCGCACAGGATGTGCACTGCAGAGGTTGGAGCAGCCCTGCAATTCCTCTGGCTATTGGATAATAAACTTGCAACTCCAAGCGGCGCAGTGGTTAGCACCACAGCCTCACAGCTCCAGTGATTCTGGGTACTGTCTGTGCGGAGTTTGCAAGTTCTCCCTGTGACGGCGTGGGTTTCTGCTGGGTGCTCCGGTTTCCTCCCACAGCCAAAGATTTGCAGGTTGAAAGGTAAATTGGCGATTGTAAATTGCCACTAGTGTTGGTAGGTGGTCGGGGAATTGAGGGGATGTGGTAGGAATATGGGATTAATGTAGGATTAACATAAATGGCTGGTTGATGGTCGGCACAGACTCGGTGGGTAGAAGGGCCTGTTTCAGTGCTGTATCTCTAAATAAATAAATAATAAACCTCAATACTTAAAAATAAAAGACGACTCACCGGCTACTCACTTCCCTTCTATTGGTCAGTTAAATCTCAGGAAGCTGCCCCTTATTCTGATGAAAACTGGAATGTTTAATTTCCAGCTCCTTGGACAAACTTCCTAACTTTGGAGAAAGTGAAACAAAGTTCCAAAACTTACCAGCCAATCAACTCACAGGCTTCCTGACTCGGTGGAAATGGGAGAAGAAACTGGGAAGTGGCGGCTCGGATAGAGAAATCGCTGCACCATCACTTCAATGCGGCCCCTCTGGCCTCCCCGGGGCTCTCGCCGCACGTCCGCCGAACCCGGCGGCTCTGATTCGGGGCCTGAGAGCCGTTGAAACTCGGTGTTGCAGTGGCTGCGCTCAACTTCCGGGAGCCGCACCACGCACGCTCGACTCAGACAAGCGGACTCCGTGGGGCGGAGTTTTCTGACGCCAGCGTGTTGCGGTTCTTGGGGTGGAGATAGGCCGTATTTCTGCGCGCGGTGCATTCTGGCCAGTATAGGCTGCCATTTACCAGTCGGAGAATGGACGGGAAGTTCATGTTTTATACTCAGAAAAATAAAATGGTACAAAACAGAGAACATATATTAACGACGCGTTTGCTGGCAACGTAACCAAATAGGTCCTGCATCACTGGTACATGCGCAAATGCAGCCTCATCGAGGAGTAAAGATGGTGCTGCTGAATTTGACACAAAACACAAATTAAATCCAAACCGCCTCAATGGTCGCATTCAGGTCCCTGCTCCCTCCCGTGATCACCGCTTCAATCACCGCATTCAGTTTCATGCTCAATCACAGCTTATCTTCCCAGCTTCCTCCGATGCCCTTTGTCTCGTCATTTGCGATGACTCTCCGCTCTCCCACTCCCTTCCAGCGCTTATATTGGGAAGTTCAATGGCGGGGCTTCAACCCAACATTATCGGCGTGAAAAAAAAATGTTCACGGTTCACGGCATTGGAGTCCAGGCATGCGCAGTGCCGAACTACTTTTCGCGGAAGCGCAATGCCAAGCAGTGTGAGTGATGGCGGCGGACAAGGTCCTTGTGAGTTGCATCACACACTGCACCCTCTTTTCCTCCGAGGATGTTTCACTGGAGTTGTGTTGCTGAGTGTTTCGAAACTCTGTCTGCTGGAGCTGGAGGAGATTATAGAGATAGTGAGGCGTGAGGGTATGGAGAGATTTGAAAGCAAGGATGAGGATTTTAAAATTGAGGTGCTATTTAACTTGGAGTCAGTGAGCACAGTTGTGATGGGTGAACAGGACTTCGTTCGAGTAAGAACACAGGCAGCAGAGTTTTGGATGATCTAAAGTTTATGGAGGGTAGAATGTGGGATGCTGGCCAGGAATGTGTTAGAATAGTCAATTTGAGAGGTAACAAATACATGGATGTAAGTTTCATAGGCAGATGAGCTGAGACAGTGGTGAAGTCTGGCGATGTTACTGAGGTGGAACTAGGCAGTCTGAGTGATGGTGCTGATATGCAGTTGGAAGCTCACCTTGGGATCAGATATGATACTAAGGTTATGAATGGTCTGGTTTAGCCTGAGACAGTTGCCAGGGAGAAGGATAAAGTTGGTGCCGAGGGAGTGAAGTTCATGGCAGGAAGTGAAGACTTCCCAATACTTAATTGGAGGAAATTTCTGTTCATCCAATACTGGATGTCAGACAGTCAGGATGGTGTGTGACTTGGAGGGCAACTTTGAGGTGATGGTGTTTACATACACCTGCTACCCTGGTCCTTCTACATGATGGAAGTTGAGGGTTTGGGAGGTTCTGTTCAAAGTTCTGGTCCAATTGCACATACAAAAAATCACCCTCCTCTCTTTTTTTCCCTCTCCCTCCTTCCTCCTATAGAGGGCAGAGTCTTGTGTAGGACCAGACGAGTTGGCAGGTTCCCTTCCCTGAAGGACATTATTGAACCAAATGGGATTGTACATCAATCCAGCAGCTTTCATGGTCACTTTTTCCTATTGCCAGTCCCATGAATTACCAGATTCATTCAGCTCCATTTCACAACCTGCCTTTGTGTTTTTGTGGCTTCTCTCACAGACATTTTCTCCATTTTCAAGCAATTTCACAGGGTTTTAGAAGAGGAGGATTTGCAGTTGTGAAATGCAAAGCAAACATTTGATCGGGTTCTGAAGGAGTTGCCCAATTTATCGTAACCCAAATATCACTGCATTTTGAACATAGAAGGAAAAAGCACTGATCACAGTGGGGAGAAACTGTACACGTGTTCTGTGTGTGGAAGAGGTTTCAGCCGATCATCGGGCCTGTCGAAACACAAGTGCAGTCACACTGGGAACAAACCATGTAAATATGGGAACTGTGGAAAGGATTGAATTATCCATTTGAGCTGGAAACCCATCCATGCAGTCACACTCTGGAGAGGCCATTCACCTGCTCAAAGTGTGAGAAGGGATTCACTCAGTCATCCAACCTGCTGACACACCAGCGAGTTCACAAGTAACTCAGGCCTGAGAAATGTCCATGAAACAGCAGATTTCCAACATTGGGATTTTGGAAATCCACCAAAAGGTTCTCCCTTTCCGGCCGTGACCGGCTTTGACAAAAATTAAAGTAATCAGTTCTGATGTTCTTTTTTAATAGTTGACCAAATACAAAACTGCTCGGTGGTCTTTTTACCTGTTTTTAAGTTGTGTTTATTTTTTATAGTCGGTGGAAAGGAACTTGAAGCAGGATAGTAAGTGGGTGGATCTGCATACTCCTCCACAACTTCTGTGTGTTAGTGTTCTGTAAATTTCCAAAAAGAAGGCGTGTTTATACACAGACCAATTCCCAATGTTTGTTTTTGCCTTCATGGGATATCTTAGCAGAGACCACCTGAGACCTGACACAGCTCATTTGACATGGCTTAAAATTAATGGTGCAGGATCAGTAGCTGGCAAGTCGCTGGTCTGCAGCAAAAACATTGGTCTGTCAATAGGAATTTGAAACTTGCTTCCATTTACATTTGAACATTTTTACGACAGAGGTAGATAGATTCTTGATAAGCAAGGAGGTGGAAGGTTATTGGGGGTAGTTGGAAATGAAGAATAATCAGTTCAGACATGAACTTATTGAATGACAGAGCAGGCTTGAAGGGCTGAGTGGCCGACTCCTGCTCCTAAGTTGTATGTTTAGACACACACTGCTGTGTCCATACAAAGTAATTTCTGAAAACACTGCACAAACTGGTTACTGAATGTGAATATCCTGCAGTGAGCATGAGTTGTATACACTTCATGTGTCCTGTGCATTGCAGCAACTGAAGTGATCTGGAATTTCCACTTATCGGTTTGCTCAGGTGTGTGGCTGAATTCCATTCATTGTTCATCTCCACTTTCACTGTCTACTGCCCCAGTCACACTGTAAACCTTGAGTCACTGTGAAGCTGGTTTTTGCACCTTAGTGATGCAAAGCAAGGAGTATAACTCTGGCCATCTTTTTTCAATGTGTGGTTTGACATTGTTTAAGATTATCTGGAAAAGCTGTCGTGCACCTGGTTTTGCTTTCTGCTTCATTCAGGTGATTAACGCAGCACAAAGTAAGAAAAATGACCCCACTTATTGTCAAGTGTCTGGATTGTCAACGTCTGTTAAATGTTTAGTTTTTATTAATTTATATACCTACTCATTTTAACACATCACTTACCAAGGTGCCAGAATGTGCAGTCTAGTATGCTTCTAAATGTTGCTTTCCAGTGAAGTTGACACATCTTCACAGAACACCTTTTACATGAAAAATCTATAAATAGACAGAAGCCGGATATTGAGAACATGAAGCTACGTAAAACCAATTATCAGCTGTCAGGTAAGTCTCATGAAATTGTATTCTGAGTACAGTGTAATTTTATTCATTACATATGCAAAATTGTACACAATTACCATGACACAACTAGTTTGCTTCATTAAAAGTGCTATAATTACATGATTCCTTGTCAGAAAAAAATTCTGACTTTTTGTCTTCAGCCACTAATTTTCAGACTTTTTGATCTTTGGCCACTCACCCTTGCATTTGTTACTTGTTTTTGTGAAATACTCTCCCTATATTCGCTCAACTGCTGGTTAACTCTGGTCACATTTATATGTGTTTTTTTCATTTATTCGTGGAGTGTGGGCATCGCTGGCCAGGCCAGCATTTACTGCCCATCCCTAATTGCCCTTACGAAGGTGGTGGTGAGCTGCCTTCTTGAACCACTGCAGTCCATGTGAGGTAGGTACACCCACAGTGCTGTTCGGAAGGAAGTTCCAGGATTTTGACCCAGCGACAGTGAAGGAATGGCGGTATGGTTCCAAGTCAGGATGGTGTGTGACTTGGAGGGGAACTTGCAGGTGGTGGTGTTCCCATGCATTTGCTGCCTTTGTCCTTCTAGATGGTAGGGGTTGTGTGTTTGGAAGGTACTGTCTAAGGAGCCTTGGTGCGTTGCTGCAGTGCACCTTGTAGATGGTACATTTAATGCATGCCCACAATGTGTCTACTCAGATTTAACTGAAATGTGATTTGTAACCAATAAATGATGTTTCGGGCATGAATTGTAGTCTGGTATCTTGGTGATTTGTCAAGAAAGATTTAATTCATTCACTCAGCAGCTTGAGAGGAACCAGACTGAGGTTTAATGAACATAAGAAATAGGAGCTGGAGGAGTCCATTTGGCCCTTCGAGCTGCTGTGCCATTCACCCAGATCAAACACTGGAATAAAAATCCTCCTGGGGCAATTGGATGAGTCCAGGTCTGATAACAGTGTCTGATTCCTGGTCTGATACTACTGTAGGTAATGCACAAGTGGTGAACCTATTAGTTCCTGTTAGTATCATGTTGCGTGCCCCTGTCTGCCATGTGAGAAACTGGGGTTATATTCTGTGATGGGGGTGATTGTATATTTTTAAGACATCAAAATGTTATATGGTATAGTTTCATCTTAAAATACCACAGAAAAAAATTAGAAGAGGGCATGTTCTCTTTGAGAAATTTCTTGAGCAGAGACAGTTTTATCACCAGGTGTCCTCACACTACACAGTGGTAGATAATTGTGGTCTCCTCTACACTGAGGAGGCTAAATACAGACTGCGTGACTGCTTTGTGGAACATCTCCCTTCAGTCTGCAAGCATGGCCCTGCGCTTCCTGTTTCTTCTCATTTTAATTCTCTCCCTTGCTCTCAGTCTGACCTATGTACGAACATATGAACACATGATCTAAGAGCAGGAGTAGGCTATTCAGACCCTCGAGCCTGCTACGCCATTCTACAAGATCATGACTGATCTGTTTATGGATTCAGCTCCATTTTCCTGCCAACCCCCGATATCCTTTGACTCCCTTGTTTGTAAAGACTCTGTCTACCTCTGCCTTAGAAACATTCAATGACCCGACCTCCACTGCTGTCCGGGGAAGAGAGTTCCACAGACTCACGACTCTCTGAGAGAAATAAATTTCACTGTCATTCTGTCTTAAATGGGAGAGCCTTTAATTTTATACTGTCCCCCCGTTTTAGCCTTCCCCAGAAAGTGAAACATCCTTTCAACATCCACCCTGTCAAGTCCCCTCAGGATCTTATATGTTTCAATGAGATCAACTCTGATCCTTCTAAACTCCAATGAATACAGACCCAAACTGTTCACCCTTTCCTCAAAAGATAACCCTTTCTCCCAGGAATCAGTCGAATGAACTTCTCTGAACTGCTTCCAATGCAACTGTATCCTTTCAGTAAGGAGACCAAAACTGTACAGAATACCCGCGACCTCGACCACTTGGAAAGACAAGGACAGCAGATGCATGGGAACACCACGGCCTGCAAGTTTTCTTCCACGCCACACACTATCCTGACTTGGAACTATGTCACCATTGCTTCACTGTCACTGGGTCAAAATCCTGGAACTCCCTTCCAACAGCACTGTTGGTGACCCTACATCCCAAGGACTGCAGCAGTTCAAGAAAGAAGCTCACCTCCACCACCTCCACCTTCTCAAGGGCAATTAAGGATGGGCAATGAATTCTGGCGAAATACAACATGCAACACAGTTGCATCATTTAGCATAATTTCAGTGCCGCTGTATCGTGAAAAGTTGAGTCAACATCCCCTGGAAAAATCATGAGTCGAGTCACACAGTTATGGAGGAGAGAATATTCCCCAAATTGGAAGTGTATTGGTTGCCATCACATACAATGAGCAATGTGCAAAATTGCCCATCATTGTTGTGAAAGGTGAAAAACCAGCCTTGTTTGGAAGAAACTGGCTAGCAGCATTTAAGTTAAATATGAGCGAGCTTTCTCGTATTGAGTTGAAATTCATATCACAAGATGAACTACCCTAAGGTGTTCAGTGAAATCTGCAAATCAATTCAAGGGTACAAGGCGAACATACAAGCTCAGGAGAATGCAAGGTCGGTGTATTGTCGGTCGCATCCAGTACCCTATGCTCTAAGACAGAAGGTGGAGCAAGAACTGAAATGACTTGAGACTGAGAACATTATCTCTAAGGTACAGCAGAGTAACTGGGCTATTCCCATAGTGGTCGCACCAAAGTCAGATAGTAGTGTAAGAGTATGTGCTGAGTATAAGGTAACAGATACTGGAATGTAATCCACCCAATAACTTGACAAACATGGAGCATCTGTTCACGACGTTGACAGGAAGCCAGACTTTTTCAAATTTAGATCTGACAAATGCCTATCTGCAGCTTGAGTCAGACACTGAGTCTGAGTCATTCTTGACTATCATTACACACATGGGTCTATTTCAGTTTCACAGGCTGCCATTTGGTGTTTCTTCAGTCCGTGGAATTTTCCAAAGGGTGAGGAACCAAATTTTGTAAGGAATGGAGCTAGTAGTGTGTTATTTGGATGACAATCATATTCGTGCTCCAAACAAGCAAACCTTTGATGGCAGATGAAAGAGGTGTTCCAACACTTGGAAAAGCATGGCAATAGGATGAAGGAAAACAAATGTGAAATGTTTCAAAATTCTGTAATGCACTTGGGTCACAAAGTAGATAAGAATGGGTTAAATGTTACCAAGTGTAAGGTTCAAGCAATTAGAAATGCGCCACACCCTCAGAACACAGCTGATCTCAGATATTTTTTGAACCTCCTAATTTACTGCGGTAAATTCATACCAGATCTGGCAACATTGTTGCATCCATTGAATGAACTCTTGAGGAAGGGTTTCCGTGGAATAGGACAAAGGAGTGTGATAAGGCATTCAAATTGCGTAAACGTCAACTTGTAGAGGGTGTGATGCTTCTGCATTACGATGTGCTCAAAGAGATTAAACTAGCATGTGATTCCTCTCCATACAGATCAGTTTTTATTTACTCGTTCCTGGGATGTGGGCTTCAGACAAAGACGAGTTTCCAGTAACAGCAGATGACATTGATGGAACAACTCGTAGGGGCTCCGTATTGGCAAAGGTGTACAAATATAACACAAATGGGTGGGAAACACAGATACTGAATTTCGAATTCAGGCCATTTTTTGTGCATAAGAATGAGTTGTCGGTTGATCAAATTTATGTCCTGTTGTAATAGCTAGAGTTATAATCCCTGGAAATTACATATTGCAGTTGCTATGTGATGTTCATGATGATCACTTAGGGATATGTTTGACGAAGAGTCTAGTGAGGAGATATCTTTTGTGGCCAGAGTTAGAGAAAGACATTGAAAACATAGTGAAATCATCTGGAACATGTCAAGCAGTAGAAAGGAAGCCGCCATCGGTACCTTTTCAGCCATGGAAATGGCCAGCTAGAGTGTGGCAGAGGCTGCACATAGATTTCACAGAATTAGAAGGACAGCAGATGTTCATTGAGAAAGAGACATTCGAAGACGATTGAGGGGTTTCCAATGAATTGAGGAACAACTAGCAAAACTCCAGACATTTTGTGCAGTTTGTTTTCTGCTTATGGGGTACCGGAGGAAACTGTGTCGGAAAACAGACCTCAGTTTGGTTCAGAAGAGTTTGTACAATTCATGAGAACAAATGGCATTAAAGACACTAGAGTTCCACTGTATCATCCTGCTTCCAAAGGAGCAGCAGAGCACACAGTGCAGATTGTGAAGCATGCTCTTGTCAAGCAAATGCTGGATATCAATCTGAACAAAAGTCAGTTATCATTGCATCACAGATTGCTGAACTTTCTGTTTATCTATTGTAACACCCCTCACACTGCTACCAGCATAACGCCAGCTGAATTGTTTCTTAGCTGACAGCCGAGAACGAGGTTTTCATTGCTGAAGCCACATTTAACGCTGTTAGTAGAAGAGAAACAATCAAGACGGAAAGAGAGTCATGAGAGAGCTAGAGTGGGAGAAAGAAGTCTGAAGTTGAACCAGAAGGATAGATTGAAGAATCATCATCACAAGTGGTTGAAGTGGTGACCAGTGATAGTGGTGGAAGATGTGGTCCTCACACATATTTAGTTAAGATGTTTGGTAGTGGAAAGGTTAGGTTTGTACAGATAGATCATGCCTTACCTTCAGAGGTTCACAAAAAAGAAGGAAGTTGGGAAAAATCAAATGAGTCGAATGAATCAGATAGTTTGGTTATGAGTTGGGCACCAATAGTTATTCAAACACAAATCATGCCAGAAGCTCATGTAAGAGAAAGTCCGAGGTCAGATCTAAGGCAAAGACAGAGAGACATCTCTGATGAAGTGGAAATTTTAATTGTAGCTCAACGTCAAAATCAGCCTCTGTTGGAGAAACCTCTCCTCAGACCCAGTCCAAGATGGGTAACGGTCTTTCCACAGTTCTAGAAATTTGAGTCAGGATAGAAGGTGCCAGAGAATTGGAGAGTGGAAAATGTGTCACCCTTATTGAAGAAATGTGTAAAGACAGTACTAGCAACTATAGGCCAGTTAGTTGAACATCAGTGGTGGGTAAGATTTTCGAAACAATAGTCAGGGAAAATATCAATTTACACATAGAGAGGTTCAAGTTAATTAAGGATAGTGAGCATGGATTTGTAAAAGACAGATCATGCATGCCTAATTTAAATGAATTTTTTGATGAAGTAGCAGGGAAGGTTGATGAAGGGAATGTGTTGAATGTTGTTTATACGGATTTTAAGAAAATATTTGACAAGGTCCCACATTAAAGGTTTGCTAACAAAATTGTGGCTCATGGAAAGGGGGTTCTGTGTCCAATTGATAAAATAATTGTTTACGGACTGAAAACAGCCAGTCAAAGGAAATGTTTTTGTTTCAAACTGGAGGAGAGTAGACAGTGGTGTTCCCCAAGGATCAGTGCTGGGACCACTGTTTTTGTTTCACTTCATATAAATGACTTCAATCTTGGAGAACAGAGGAGAATATCAACATTTGCTGATGACACCAATCCTGGAGCTGCAGCAAACAGTGAGCATGATATGAACAGTCTGCAACAGGACAGAGATAGGCTAGCAGAATGGACAGAAAGGTGGCAGATGGAAGTTTATACTGAGAAGTGTGAGGTGATGCATTTTCCAGAAGGATTAGGGCGAGGCAATTTGGACGTAATGGCATAGTTCTGAAGAGTGTGCAGAAACAGAAGGACCTGGGGGTGCAGGTGCATAGATCCTTGAAGGTGGCAAGACATACTGAGAGAATGGTGAGCAAAGCACATGGAATCTTGGGCTTTATAAATAGAAGTACTCAGTACAATTATCGTGGATCTCTATAATGCTCTGTTTAGGCCTCAACTGGAGGACTGCGTCTAGTTCTGGTCACAGCATTTCAGGAAGTATGTGAGGGTCCTTGAGAGGGTGCAGAGGAGATTTATCCAAATGGTTCCGGGGATGGAGGATTTTAGTTTCTCGGTTAGGTTGGAAGAGCTGGGTTTGTTCTCCTTCGAACAAAGGAGATTGAGGGAAGATTTAATAGAAGTGTGCCAGATTATGACAGGCTTAGATACGTTAGACAAGGAAAAATTGTTCCCATTAACAAATGCTATCAGAAGTCTGGGAAACAGATTGCACGTTCTGGGGGGAAAAGATGCAGGGGGAATATGAGGAAGTCCTGTTTTTACATAGCAAGTGGTAATGACATGGAACTCGCTGCCCACAAGGGTGGTAGAAGCAGAAATGATCAGTAACTTCAACAGGACGACTCAGAAAAAATAGGCTTGCAGGGCTGCGTGCATTGACACCTTGCCTCGTGTTATTTTCTGCCCCACCTCTGTTTTATTTGCTTAGAACCAGCGACATTTCTAACCTTTGTCAGTTCTGAGGAAATGTCACAGACCTGAAACATTAACGTTGCTTCCCTCTCCACTGATGCTGCCAGACCTGTTGGATATTTCCAGCATTTTTTTTCAAATTCCTGTTATCGAGTCTGATTGCACAGCTCCCTGCAGAGCCAGCATGGACCGAAATGTCTCCTTCTGTGCTGCAAATGACTATGATGTTCAGCAGTGCGCTCACTACAAGTGGCTCCTCTTCCTGTGATGTCACCTCACAATTATTTTTTTCTCCTCTTCTGGTCAGTTCAGACTCACTGATCACAGCTCTCTTCATTGCTGAGCTGCTTCACATTGCTCCCTGTCTCTAAAATTTGTGCTATTGGTGAGGCTCAAACTCACAACCTTGGCATTACTCGCTAATTGTACTGTTGTATAAGTACCACACGTTAACTAATTGCACCACTGGAACCCCAGTTTAATATATTTAACATGGTGAACTGCAGGCCAGTTAGCCTAACATCAGTGGTCGGGAAAATGCTCTCATCGATGTTTCAGGAAGTCTGAACAAGCACGAAGAAAATCATAGTCTGATCAAACAAAGTCAACATGGTTTTACGAAATGGTAATCTTGCTTGACAAATTTATTACAGAATTCTGAGGATGTAACTAGAAGGTAGATAAAGGGGAACCAGGAAATATAGTATAATTGGATTTCCAAAAAGCATTCAGTTAGCTACCACAGAAGATTAATACACTAGATAAAGGCTCATGGAATTGGGCTAATATATTAGCATGCATAGAGGACATAGAGCTTAACGGACAGAAAGCAAAGAGTAGGGATAAATGGAGCATTTTCAAGTTGGCAGGCTGTTACTAGTGGAGTGCCTCAAGTAACATTGCTGGGGCCTCAGCTATTTCCAATGCTGAGAGTGAAGTGGAAGCATATTCAGTCCTGGGTTGAAGAGAGAATTGGTCCTCACCATCAGAGATGCCAGTCTTTGGACAATTCGATTAAATCCATGTGATACCAAGAGATTGGTAAAGGCACTGGATACAGAAAAGTCCATGGGCCCTGAAAAAATCCCAGCTGTCATACGGAAGACCTGTTCTCCAGAACTAGCCGTGTCCTTAGACAAACTGTTCCGGTGCAGTTGTAATATAGGCATCTACCCGACAATGTGGAAAATTGCCCATTTATGTCCTGTCCACAAAAATCGGCAGAAATCCAATCCGGCCAATTACTGCCACATCAATCTACTCTCAATCATCAGCAAATTTGTGGAAGGTATCATCGACAGTGTTATCAAACAGCACTTACTCAGTAATAAATCACTAATGGATGCTCAGTTTGGAATCCACCAGGGGCACTCAATTCCAAACCTCATTACAGACTTGGTCCAAACATGGTAAATGGAGCTGAACTCAAGAAGTGATAGTGACTGCCTTTGCCAGCAAGGTAACAGTAGACTTAGTATGGTATCAAGGAGCTCAAGCAAAACTGGAGGCAATGGGAATCGGGGGGAAATGCTCCACGAGATGGAGTCCTACCGAACACAAAGGAACATGGTTGTGGTTCTGGAGGCCAATCATCTCAGCCCCAGTACATTGCTGCAGGAGTTACTTGGGCTGATGGTCAGAGGCCCAACCATCTTCAGATGCTTCATCAATGAATTTCCCTCCATCATAAGTCCAGAAGTGGGGATGTTCGCCGATAATTGAATAAAGTTCAGTACCATTCTCGATGCCTCAGATTGTGAAGTAGTCCAGATCCACATGCAACAAGACCTGGACGACATTCAGGCTTGGGCTGAATAGTGGCAGGTAACATCCACACCACCCAAGTGCCAGGCAATTATCATCTCCAATAACAGAGAATCTAAACATCTCCCCCTGACATTCAATGGCATTATCATCGCTGAAACCCCCACCATCAACATCCTGGGGATCAGCCTTGCCCAGAAACCTGGAACAGCGATAAACATACTGTGGCTGCAAGAGTTGGTCAGGGGCTGGTAATTCTGCAACTCATCTTCTAACTCCCCAAAACCTGTCCACCATCGAGAAGGCAGAAGTCAGGAGTGTGATGGAATATTCTCCACTTGCCTGCAAAATTTCAGTCACAGCAGTACTCCAGAAGTTCAACACCATCCAAGATGAAGCAACTCGCATCATCACTACCATCTTAAATATTCACTTCCTCCAGTACGATGCACAGTGGCAGCAGTGTGTATCAAATACAAGATGCAGTGCAGCAATTCACCAATGCTCCTTTCACAACTCCTTGCAAACTCGCAACCAGTATCACCTAGAAAGACGAAAGCAGTAGATGCATGGGAACAGCACCACCTGCATGCCTCCCTCCAAGTCACACAACATCCTGACTTGGAACTATATTGCTGAGTCAAAATCCTGGAACTCCCTCCCTAACAGCACTGTGCATGTACCTCACCATATGGACTTCAACGGTTCAAGATGGCAGCTCACTACCACCTTCCCAAGTGCAATTAGGGATGGGAAGTACATTCCGGCATTGCCAGGGACCTTCGTATCTCAAGAACGAATAAGAAAAAAAATGGATAATTATCTGAGGAAAAAGATGTGCAGAGCTGTATGGAAAAGGCGGGTGTGTTGGACCAGCTGAGTTGCTCTTGCAGAGAGCCTGCATTCATATAAAGGGCAGGAACACCTCCTTCTGTGCTGTAACAATTTTATGATTAAATTCTATACTGTTATATAAAGGAGACGTTTTGCTCCAACTACACAATATTCTGGTTAGACCACACCTGGAGTACTGTGTATAGTTTTGGTCTCAGCCCTTTATAAAGGATACACATTGGCCTTGGAAACAGGGCAGTGAAAATTTACCAGAATGTAGCAAAGGCTCTCATGGTTAAATTATGAGGTGCGATTCATTCAAGCAGGCCTGCATTCCTTGGAATATCGGAGGTTAATGGATGATTTGACTGAGTATTTTAGGATTTGGAAATGAATTAGAACATAGAACATAGAACAGTACAGCACAGTACAGGCCCTTCGGCCCACGATGTTGTGCCGAATCTTTAACCGACACAAGATCTAAGTAACTACCTACCATTTATTCTACTATCATCCATGTACCTATCCAAGAGTCGCTTAAATGCCCCTAATGTATCTGCTTCTACTACCACCGCTGGCAGCGCATTCCACGCAACCACCACTCTCTGTGTAAAGAACCTACCTCTGACAGCTCTCCGAAACCTTCCTCCAATCACCCTAAAATTATGCCCCCTGGTGATAGCCCTTTCCACCCTGGGAAAAAGTCTCTGACTATCCACTCTGTCTCTGCCTCTCATCATCTTGTACCCCTCTATCAAGTCACCTCTCATCCTTCTTCGCTCCAATGAGAAAAGCCCTTGCTCCCTCAATCTTCAAATTAGTCGGGGAAATAGAGAGAAACTTCTTTTTTCCCTTGTTGCTTTAAATGTGCTGCGTTGTGCTCTCATCTTGAATCGTAGAATAACGGAATTATAGAAAGTTTAAGGCACAGAAAGAAGCCACTTGGCCCATTGCGTCTGTGTGGTCAAAAAATGATCCACCCCTTCTAATCCCACCTTCCAGCATTTGGTTCGTAGCCCTGAAGATTATGACACTTGAGATGCATATCTAGACTCCTCTTAAATGAGTCGAGGGTTTCTGCCTCAACTACCCTTTCAGACAGTGAGTTCCAAACCCCCAACACCCTCTGGATGAAAAGATTGTTCCTCATCTATCCTCAAATTTTTCTACCATTCACTTTAAATCTATGCATCTAGTCACTGACCTCTCTGCTGAAATAAATAGGCCATTCACCTCCCCTCTACCCCTCAACATTTTATACATTTCACTCAGATCTCCCCTCAGCAATCTCTGTTCCAAGAACAACCTCAAAATAAATTAACAACTCCATTTCCCAAAGCATTTCTAAAGATTCACAAAGCTGGAGACTAGATTTTACTTTTGGTTCCTTTCGGTTTTTCACACTCCCAAGTGCAAATAGTTTCAAAACAGCCTCGCAATCCTTCACCTTGCATCATGCCCAGGGATGAGGAAATTCAGTTATGTGGAGATTCTGGACACGTGGCGGCCAAATACAAAGCAGCTGTCAGCAGGAAGGCCACCAGACAAAGGACTGGAAGCAGAGTAAGTGCTGCAACATGTGTGATGGGGACAAAGGACAAGACCTACCCACAAACGCAGCCTCAGTTACACACAGGCAGAAATAATCAAGGAGGAACAGGAGGAAGGAACAGCAAACATGTCTGCTGCAAATTTCCAAAATGTGAACCACATTGACTCATATAGACGGAACAGTCATATACACCGAGAGTGACTGAAGCCTAAAGAGAGACAGCCAGGACAAACCAGTGCCACTAATTTGGCTGATTTCTGATAATTTCCCAACTTCTTAAAATTCATTTCGTGGGTTGTGGGCATCGCTGGCAAGACCAGCATTTATTGTCCATCTTTAATTGCCCTTGAGAAGGTGGTGTTGAGCTTCTTGAACCGCTGCAGTCCATGTGGTGCAGGTGCACCCACGGTGCTGTTAGGGAGGGAGATACAGGATTTTGATCCAATAACAGTCAAGGAATGGTGATATATTCCAAGTCAGGAGAATGTATGGCTTGGAGGGGAACTTGCAGATGGTGATGTTCCCACTCATCTGCTGTCCTTGTCCTACCAGGTAGGATAGGTCACGCATTTGGAAAGTTCTGTCGAAGGAATTGTGGTGAGTTGTTGCAGTGCATGTTGTAGATAATACACTCTGCTGCCACTGTGCATCGCTGGTGAAGGGAGTGAATGTTTGTTGTGGTGGATGGGGTGCCACTCAAGCGGGCTGCTTTGTCCTGGATGGTTTCGAGCTTCCTGAGTGAGTGCAGCTCCAACAAAATTCAGGTGAGCAGAGAGTATTCCGTCACACTCCTGATTTGTGTCATGTTGCTGGCAGACAGGCTTTGGGGTGTCAGGTGGTCGGTTACTCGTTACAGAATTCCCAGGCTCTGACCCCCTCTTGTAGCCACGGTATTTATGTGGCAAGTCCATTTCAGTTTCTGGTCAACGGTAGCTCCCAGAATGTTGATAGTCGAGGTTTCAGTGATCGTGATGTCACTGAACATCAAGTGGAGATGGTTAGATTGTCTCTTGTTGGAGATGGTCATTGACTGGCACTTGTGTGGCGTGAATGTTACTCACCACTTATCAGTCCAAGCGTGGATATTATCCAGGTCTTGCTGCATATGAACATCGACTGCTTCAGTATCTGAAGAGTCACGAATGGTGCTGAAAATTGTGCAATTAGCAACAAACATCCTTACATCTGTCCTTATGATGGAGGGAAGTCAGTGATGAAGCAGCTGAAGATGGTTGAGCCTTGGACACTACACTGAGGAACTGCTACAATAGTGATCTGGAGCTTAGATGATTGACCTCCAACAACCACAACCATCTTTGTTTGAGCACAGTATGACTCCAATCAGTGGAGAGTTATCCCCCTGATTCCCATTCGCTCCATTTTGCTTGGGCTCCTTGATGTTAAACTTGGACAAATGTTGCCTTGATGTCAAGGGCAGTCATTCTCACCTCACCACTGCAGTTCAGCTCTTTTGTCCATGTTTGGACCAAGGCTGTAACGAGTTCAGGAGCTGAGTGGCCCTGGTAGAACCCAAACAGAGCGTCACTGAGCAGGTTATTGCTGAGCAAGTGCTGCTTCATAGCACTGCCGACAACACCTGCCATCACATGACTGATGATCGAGATTAGACTGATCAGGTGGTAAATGACCGGGTTGGATTTGTCCTGCATTTTGTGTGCAGGACATACCTGAGAAATTTCCACATTGCCATGTAGATGCCAGTATTGTAGCTGTACTGGAACAGCTTGGCAAGGGGAGCAGCAAGTTCTGAAGCACAGGTCTTCAATTCTATTTTCAGAATGTTTTCAGGGCCTTTGCAGTATCTAATGCCTTCAGCCGATTCTTGATATCACGTGGAGTGAATCATATCAGCTGACGACTGGCATCTGTGATGCTGGCGACATCAAGAGGAGGCCAAGATGGATCATCCACTTAGCAGTTTTGGCTGAAGATGGATGCAAATGCTTCAGCCTTGTCCTTTGCACTGATGTGCTGGGCTCCCCCATCATTGAGGATGGGTATATCTGATGCAACCTGATCATGCGTTATCCTCTTTAATACATCCTGAGCGTTCTTTATCCTATCTGATAGATCCTGACCCTTCCTTAAACGCTTTGAATCTCCTTTAACTCATGATCTTCTCTAATATGCTCTGTTATTTCTTTGATATACTCTGAGAGTCCTTTACTGTTACTGTACACACTGATAGCCTTTAGATCCTCTGGATAACATATTAACCCCTTATATTCCCTCTCAGCCTCGATAATCCCCATGTCCTTGTGAATTCACTAAGAAACGCTTAGACTCTCTGAAACTATGAGAAAAGGGTTTTGAAAGCCATGGCACTGATCAATGTGTGTGTAAACGGCTGACTTTACAGTGCATGCAGGAAAATAAAGAGCAAAGTTGTGTGTGTGAAGAACACAGAAAAGTTGAGCCTGGAGCTGCACACTTGGGGCAAGTAAACAAAAAAAAAAGGAAACCGTTATCGTGAAAGCAGAAAATTAAAAACAGACAATGCTAGAAACATTCAGCAGGTCAGGGAGTATTTGTGGAGAGATATTCCTTTCACCAGGATACAATTATCCACTTTGATACTTCACATAACTCCGATCTTATACTCTCCACATCTCCCTGCAGGAAGTGTTTGGGCTGAAATGATGGTTTTGTAGATTTGAGCAAACAGAGTAAGGCAGCAATACATAACTCCCCTACTGCGGCCTGGGGAAGGATGGAACTCAGATTCAGGAATCTTGGATGTGCTGATAAAAGGAATAAAAGAACACATTCTTCTTCAACACAATAACTATGAGGATGGAATTCAAAACCATGTGTGCAGGTGTAATGGATTCATGGGCCGTCGACTGAACCTCTCGGCCACATCGTCCCAGGAACACGGCTCAGAAAGTTCTCATATTTCCTTCATTCTCATTACAAAGCCCTGGACTCAGAGAGCACACAGCAAGAAAACTCACTTTTAATTACCAGTCATCAGTGCCAGAATTTAATCTCTATTAGTGTGGTTCTGTGGATTTATGTTCCAGTCTTATGAGCGACTGGGTTTCCAATCCCAATGCTGTCATAACTTGTGTTTTCTCGTCAGAAAAGCTACTTAGATGTAAAGTTGAAAATAAAAGCAGAAGATGTTGGAAATATTCAGCAGGTCTGTTAGCTTTCGTGGAAAGATCATCTTCACTAAAAAGATCTTTGTCTAACAATCCATGTCAGACTATCGCAGCTGATTGAGTGGGACTGTGACTGTATAATGGTGAATACTCTGTGTTGGGGTCATAGCAACACCGATCAAGACAGAGCTTGTTTTATGTCTTAAACCAGCTGCTGCACCTGCTAATGGAATGCAGCAAAGAACCAATCTTTACTCCATGAAAATGTATTTCTTCTTGATGGATGAAAACTATTGTCTCCTTTTACATCATCGCACTTACACATGCCTGTGCTTCAGGTTCCAACATTCAAACCTCTTCTCAGATTATTCCGACCACTATTAATACTGACTTCCTTCCATTTCATTTTACTGCAGCTTAGCCGACTGTAACATTCACTTTCATGTTTTTATTTCAAGCCTTTTTTTCTTAAAGCCTTTCTGGGTTACCACCGCTGATTCTCAGTTGCACATGTTCCATTCACACCAATGTTCATTTGGACCTTGAACTCAGTCCATACATTTCGGTCTGAGTGACTGCTCGGCAGACACACACTACAAAAGCAGGACTGGCCTTTGGAAGGACAGAGTCGGAATGCTGATAATATTTCTTTGGGGAATTTTCTGAGACAAGGAATGTGAATTGAGGAACTGGGTTTTGATTTCATGGCAGTTGGTGTTTTTCTCATGAACTGTGTTCTTTGATGAAGTAACGGAGACTTTTGATGAGGGCAGTGGTAATGTGGTTGCTGTTGTGGAGATGGATTTTCAAAAGTCATTTGGTGAAATACCACATAATCAACTTGTTAGAAAAATTAAAGTGATGGAATTAAAGGACCAGTGACAGCCTGGATACATAATTATCTGAGGGATATAAAACAGAGAATAGCGAGAAGAGAAGAGGACTGATTTCCAGGGTGATGGGGAAAAGCTGGATTGTGGGATTAAACTGACTGATCTTCCAAAGAGCTGGCACAGGCTCGGCGGGTCGAGAGGCTTCCTTCTGTGTTGTAAAATTCACTGATTCCATCATGTTAATTTTCACATCAACTGGGAGATGTAATGTAATTCAAGGCTCAAAGACAATGATTCCCAGAATATGTGCAAAGTCAGTTGCATAAAGTATTGTAGCGATAATTAAATACAAAGGGGAACTTCTACTGTGCTGTGATGGCCGAGTGGTTAAGGTGTTGGACTTGAAATCCAATGGGGGTTTCCCTGCGCAGGTTCGAACCCTGCTCACAGCGAAATTAGTGTAATTTTCCTCGAAAATGACTCCATTTGCTTATTGGAAATGTTCAAATGTGTTCACATCAAACAGATATTGTGGAAGCTGAACGAAAGGTGAGAAATAAACACAAAAATCAGCCTGTTCTCACATTGAACAACTTCTCCTTCAACTCCACTCACTTCCTTCAAGTCAAGGTGTTGCTATGGGTACCCCCATGGGTCCTAGTTATGCATGTCTTTTTGTGGGATATGTTGAGCATTCTTTGTTCTGGTCCAACTCAGGCCCCCTCCCCCAACTCTTTTTCCGGTACATTGATGACTGTATTGGTGCCATTTCCTGCTCCCGCCCCGAACTGGAAAACTTTATTAACTTTGCTTCCAATTTCCACCCTTCTCTCACCTTTACATGGTCTATCTCTGACACTTTCCTTCCCTTCCTCGACTTCTCTGTCTCCATCTCTGGGGATAGATTGTCTACTAATATCCATTATATGCCCACCGACTCCCACAGCGACCTCTACTACACTTCCTCACACCCTACCTCCTGTAAGGACTCCATTCCATTCTCCCAGTTTCTGCATCTCCGTCGCATCTGCTCTGATGATGCTACCTTCCATGACGGTGCTTCTGATATGACCTCCTTTTTCCTCAACTGAGGATTCCACCCCCGCCCCCCCCCCACCCCCACTGTTGTTGTCAGGGCCTTCAACCATGTCTGGCCCATTTCCCGCACCTCTACCCTCACCCCTTCCCCTCCCTCCCAGATCCGTGACAGGGTTCTCCTTGTCCTCACTTACCACCCCATCAGCCTCCATATCCAAAGGATCACCCTCCACCATTTCCGCCACCTCTAGCGTGATGCCACTACCAAATGCATCTTCCCCTCCCTTCCCCTGTCAGCATTCTGAAGGGATCGTTCCCTCTGCGACACCCTGCTCCACTCCTCCATTACCCCCACCACCTCGTCCCCGTCCCATGGGACCTTCCCCTGCAATCGCAGGAGGTGTAATACCTGCCCATTTACCTCCTCTCTCCTCACTATCCCAGGCCCCAAACACTCCTTTCAGGTGAAGCAGCGACTTACTTGTACATATTCCAATGTAGTATACTGTATTCGCTGCTCGCAATGTGGTCTCCTCTACACTGGGGAGACCAAACGCAGACTGGGTGACTGGTTTGCTGTACACCTCCCCTCAGTCCGCAAGCAGGACCCTGAGCTTCCAGTTGCTTGCCATTTCAACACTCCCCCCCACCCCCCCCCTGCTCTCATGTTCACATCTCTGTCCTGGGATTGCTGCAATCTTCCAGTGAACATCATCTCATTTACCGATTTGGCACACCACAGCCTGCCGGACTGAACATTGAGTTCAATCATTTCAGAGCATGAGTGGCCCCCCATTTCACTTTTACTTTTATTTTTAGTTCTTTTTTCTTTTTTACAACTTTTTTTTAATGTTTATTTCATTTCATCTTAGTTTGTTCAGTTTGCTTACCCACAGTTTTTTTTTTCATGTTTGTACTTGCTGCTGTTCAACCTTCAGTCCGTTAACATCCTATTTGTGCTAATGCTTTGTCTTTCAACACACCATTAACATATTGCTTGCCTTTACTCCATGACCTTTTGGTCAGCTTTGTGGCCTTGTCCAATCTACACCTTCTCCTTTGTTATCTCTTGCCCCACCCCCGCCTCACTTGCTTATAACCTTTGACATTTCTAATATTTGCTCGTTCTGAAGAAGGGTCACTGACCTGAAACGTTAACTATGCTTCTCTTTCCACTGATGCTGCCAGACCTGCTGAGTGGTTCCAGCATTTCTTGTTTTTATTTCAGATTTCCAGCATCTGCAGTATTTTGCTTTTACAAAAATCAGCCTGCTGGAAGTGAAGAAAAGGGAAAGGCAATTGGTGAGCTTCACTGGTGGTCGAATGGTTGGAGTTCAATACAGTTAATGCAACGACCTGGGTTCGATTCCTGGTCAAGAAATTGTCAGTTCTTGCTGCCCTGACAACTCACAAACATGATTTCCATTCAAATTGTATTTTAAAAGCATAAATGGTCAGCACCTCTGGTCTTACTTGTGGAGAGAGGGAAACACAATTAAAGGTTCAGATCAGTGATTATGCACCAGAACTGAAGAATTCAGGGATGTGACAGGTCGATGACAGAGCTCGGAAAGTTAAAGGGAACATGTGAAGGGATGTGACAAATTACAACACAGAGTGATGTATTGAGGAAAGGGAGGATGGGGCAAAGAAAATATGGGTGGCAGGCAATGGGGCAGCTTTTTCTGCTTGCTGTTCAAACTGCACAAATATCATTCCTGATCAACCAATCACAACTGCTCTGTCAGAGAATCACACTGGACTGAATGACCTCCTTCTGTGCTGTACCTTTCTGTAATTGTATGTTTCCAAACACCACTGCTGCTGCCTTCAAAGTTATTCTACCATCTTACAACACATTGCAGCAAAATACACTTTCTTAACTTGTGTCCTTGACTTTTGACATTCTGATACTAAGGAAAGTCAGTGAGAAGTTTTCTTGTCATTTCTATCACCAGCTTTGGAAGCAGACCTGCTGAATGACATTTTAAATGGTGCCAACCCTTCACTGCAGCTCAGCTCATCAAAACATTCACTGTTATCATCGGCCTGTTAGGCATCTTCCTGAGTTACATCTGCTGAACAACATTAGCTTCTCGCAGCTCCACTTTCTTCACATTGAAAGCCAGTGAGAAATTATGCACAGTTTGAAATCTAAGCAACAGGAAAAAGATTGGAAGGAGAGTGTGACTGGGGATAATTGCTAATGGGAACAACGCTTGCACATTCCAGTATTCAGTATCTGGAAGAAGCAGGAAGATGATATCACAGTACGTGTTTATCCTGTTATCTGTAAATTCCATCGCTTGTCAATGTCCTCCAAATTTCATTCCCACTCCCTGCTTTCCAGGTAAAGCTGGGTTTCCTGAATCTGGTATGTTGACATGAAGTAACTAATTCACCTGGGAGCTGGAGGAGGAGAAGGATCAGGAGGAAAAGCAGTGAAAGAAGAAGAAGGTGATCCCACATGAAACTGGCAGAATTTGATGTGTGTCAGTTGTTTCTATTGATGTATGACGGCAGTGTGTTGCTTTGCACAATTCACAGGAGCTGCATTGATTAGGTTGGTGCATCTTGGAAATTGAAACATGTACATCTTCAGCTTTATGCTCTTGTTAACACATTCTGTGCTGTTATTGCCGGGACAAGTCTTTTGTGTTCTAGCTAAACATTGGATTGTTTTAATGAGAAACCAATCTGTGGTGGAAGTGGGCTGAAGTGAAGAAATAGCAAAAGCAGCGTGGAGCAGCTAGCTTGCAGTGAGGTCTGGCAGATTCCCTGGTGCTCCAGTGATGAGAATTCGGTGGTTTTTCCACTGCAGACCTGATTACATTCCCGGTCAGGTGGGATTCTGACCTCTGAAGGAGCCTAACTTTGGGAGTCCCACCTTTTTTTTAGTAGGAAAATATTTGCTCTGAACTCTCTTAGCTCCTCCTTGAATGCCTCCCACTGCTCTGACAATGATTTACCGGCAAATTAGAATTAGAATTAGAATTAGAACATTACAGTGCAGTACAGGCCCTTCGGCCCTCGATGTTGCGCCGACCTGTGAAACCATCTGACCTACACGATTCCATTTTCATCCATATGTCTATCCAATGACCACATAAATGCCCTTAAAGTTGGTGAATCTACTGCTGCTGCATGCAGGGCGTTCCACGCCCTTACTACCCTTTGAGTAAAGAAACTGCCTCTCACATCTGTCCTATATCTATCACCCCTCAACTTGAAGCTATGTCCCCTCGTGTTTGCCATCACCATCCGAGGAAAAAGACGCTCACTATCCACCCTATCTAACCCTCTGATTATCTTATATGTCGCTATTAAGTCACCTCTCCTCCTCATTCTCTCCAACGAAAACAACCTCAAGTCCCTCAGCCTTTCCTCGTAAGACCTTCCCTCCATACCAGGCAACATCCTAGTAAATCTCCTCTGCACCCTTTCCATAGCTTCCACATCCTTCCGATAATGCGGTGACCAGAACTGCACACAATACTCCAGGTGCGGTCTCACCAGAGTTTTGTACAGCTGCAGCATGACCTCGTGGCTCCGAAACTCGATCCCCCTACTAATAAAAGCTAACACACCATATGCCTTCTTAACAGCCCTATTAACCTGGGTAGCAACCTTCAGGGATTTATGCACCTGGACACCAAGATCTCTCTGTTCATCTACACTACCAAGAATCTTCCCATTAGCCCAGTACTCTGCATTCCTGTTACTCCTTCCAAAGTGAATCACCTCACACTTTTCCGCATTAAACTCCATTTGCCATCTCTCAGCCCAGCTCTGCAGCCTATCTATGTCCCTCTGTACCCTACAACATCCTTTGGCACTATCCACAACTCCACCGACCTTAGTGTCATCCACAAATTTACTAACCCACCCTTCACCACCCTCTTCCAGGTCATTTATAAAAATGACAAACAGCAGTGGCCCCAAAACAGATCCTTGCGGTACACCACTAGTAACTAAACTCCAGGATGAACATTTGCCATCAACCACCACCCTCTGTCTTCTTTCAGCTAGCCAATTTCTGATCCAAAGCTCTAAATCACCTTCAACCCCATACTTCCGTATTTTCTGCAATAGCCTACCGTGGGGAACCTTATCAAACGCCTTACTGAAATCCATATACACCACATCCACTGTTTTACCCTCATCCACCTGTTTGGTCACCTTCTCGAAAAACTCAATAAGGTTTGTGAGGCACGATCTACCCGTCACAAAACCGTGCTGACTATCTCTAATGAACTTATTCTTTTCAAGATGATTATAAATCCTGTCTCTTATAACCTTTTCCAACATTTTACCCACAACCGAAGTAAGGCTCACAGGTCTATAATTACCAGGGCTGTCTCTACTCCCCTTCTTGAACAAGGGGACAACATTCGCCATCCTCCAGTCTTCCGGCACTATTCCTGTCGACAATGACGACATAAAGATCAAGGACAAAGGCTCTGCAATCTCCTCCCTAGCTTCCCAGAGAATCCTAGGATAAATCCCATCTGGCCCAGGGGATTTATCTATTTTCACACTTGCCAAAATTGATAACACCTCCTCCTTGTGAACCTCAATCCCATCTAGCCTAGTAGCCTGAATCTCAGTATTCTCAACTACATTTTCTTTAAATAGCTGTTTCCAGTCCTCTTTTAACAAATCAAATCTCCGATGAGTAAAAGTGACCTTCTCACATTTAAAATTTTAGCTCTTGGTCTATCTGCATCCTTTTCTAACTACGCTAAATAAAGCTGAATTATGATCACTGCCACTAAAATGCTCTCCCACTGACACCCCTTCCACCTGCACAGGTTTTTTCCTAAACACTACGTCCAGAACTGCCCCTTCTCTTGCTGGGTTTGCTCAGCATTGGCTAAAAATTCTCCTGAATGCACTGTAAGAATTTTGCTCCATCTATACTTTATGGACTTCAGAATCTTCAGAATTATACATAAATATTGAATCTTAATTTCCACATTGATAAACATTGGATTGAATTTGATGTAGCTATAAAGCAGTGTCTTTGAGCAACACGAAAGGAAATAGGTATTAAACTAAGTTAAAACTGCACTTATCTATCACTGTGTAGTGTGAGGGCACTTCATGATGCAATGATCTCTGCTCAAGACAATTCTTAAAGAGAACATCCCCTCTTGCATTATTTAACTCTGCTAATATTCCCTGTTGTATTTTCAGATAAAGCTGCATCATGAAACATTTTGATGTCTTGAAAATGTGCAACCTCCCCATATAGCAACTGAACCACTGAACTAATAAGAAAAAAAAACTACAACCCACACTTGTACACTTGTACATTCCATACCGAAGCATCAGGACAAGTATCGCACTGTTACCAGACCTGGGTTCATCCAGCAGCCCCAGAGGAAGGAATTTTATTCCAGACAGTCACTGAGGAGAGAGGAACAAAGAGAGAAAAGGAGAAAGAGAACGACAGAGAGATCAATAGAGTCTGGAGTAGATGCTGAAAGGAACAGATTCACAATTCCATATTTTACTTCATTGAGATTGCCAGACAGAAAGCAAGAAAAGACACAAAGCTGTGCATTTAAACAGCGCCTTTCACGTCATCAGGATCTCACAAAGCACTTTACAGTCAATAAAGTACTTTTGAAGTGTGGTTTCTTCTGTAATCTCATGACAGAGAGAGACAGAACGTTCGACAAAAATACTGATTCAGCAGATGCCAAAATATGATCTTAAGAATTACATCTCAATATGGAAACTTTATTTACAGGTCTGTAAAAATCTTATTGTTTGTTTGGTTCCGGTTCAGTAAGTGTAAACCTGAAGCAGAGTGAATAAATTCGCCTCTAATCCCTGATGAAACAGGGACAAAGCTTCCCAAATTCTATCAGGTCACCTTCCAGCCTTCTCTATTCTCGAGGTTTTCCTGTTTGTTTTAACCTCTCCGTCTGGTAAAAGTTGTGAGTGAACGTTTATTTTCCTGTTCACCGTGAGACCTGGCAGCAGTGGAAACAATTCCAAATCTCCTATTTGAAATTCTTCTTCATTTGTTTATTAATTCATTATCTCGATGTGTTTATTACCTTAACCACTCGACTATGATTTCTCGTTCTCTATCTGTTTAAATGTTGCTCAGTGAAAATTTCAATCATCCTCTGCTTTGCAACACACGAACATTGAATCGCTGAACATTCTCTGCTCGAGAAAATGCAGAGACAATCTCGTATTGTATTATTTTTACCCTGCCATTTTCCTCTGTAACATGTTAAAATAACTCTATACAACTAAAATAAATCAAGTTTATGAAGGTAAAAATCCAGTCACCTCCTCGGGGATTTGAACCACATTGACACACATAGAACGACACACACAGATTTGTGCACCGAGAGTGAGGGAGGCCTAAAGAGAGACAGACAGCCGGAAAGAAAGTGTGTCCAATTTGGCAAATTTTTGTTCCATTTCTAAACGTAAATTTTGAAATGCAAATGAGAAAATCTTGGAGGGATTGAAAGGTGCAGGATTTTATTATCTGTAATTGATGATTGGTTCTGCAGGGACCTGGTTAAACTTTGAAATAATCAGAAAGGTAGGCAGCAGGACACGAGCACCCACACAGAATTCACAACAGATTGTTAAGTTTATCATCTTAACCACTCGGCTACAACTGCATGCAAGAAAGCATTATGCCTGGTAAATGGAGTTCGGTCATAAAAGCAACAGCAAAGTTAAAAATAAACTCGCCCAACTTGGGTTGAAGTTTAGTAGAAAAGTAACAAGACTGTGGTTGCTGAAAATCTGAAATAAAAGCAGAAAGTAATGGAAATACTCAGCAGGTTCGCCAGCACCTGTGGAGTGAGAAACAGAGTTAATGTTTCAGGTTAGGGATCTTTCAGCAGATCTCGATGTCACCTCTTCTTCTGCCAAAATTTTTCAATCTGTACTCTCTGGATCTTCAATCCTTCAGCCAATAGAAACAGTTCCTCTTTAATTCTTGGATCTAAACCCTTCATTTAAGCATTCGATCAATTCTCCTCTCTCCTTCTCTGCTCGAAGATGAACAACCCCAGCTTCTCCAGTCTATCCACATATCTGGAATCTCACATTCCTGAATTATATTTTCCAGAAGATTGAAGACGTCAAAAGCAAAAACATTTGATGTTTTCAACACGGCTGCTGAAATAGCCAGAATGTCATGAGCTTCGAATCATTTATAGATCATTTAAAGATGACTTCGAAAAAAATCACCTCGTGCTAATTTAAAATAACAGTTTAAGTTTCTGATTTTGCTCCCCAGGTTGATTGCAGTGCAGTGTTTCCATAAAGTTAGAGTTCTCATCTTTCTTGTATTTGGGAACAGTCCCCAGTTCAAAACCATGTTGAAACCTTATCAAAACGTATTCCATGAAATACCAGGAAATCTTGAGTGATAGACATTCGTCAATTCATGTTATCAAATTGCAATATGTCACAGATTGTTACATTTGCTTTTCCTCTGTACAGTTCTGTACACTCAAGCTGTTCACAGCGTCTTTCACTCAATTTCCTTTCTACCCCTGTCAGAGCAGAAAGTCACCCTCAACGTTGAACATTACAGCTGATTTCTGTTCAGATTTGTGAGCGATTATTAAAGGATCATTCCGTGCGACCTCGGTTAATAACAGCAGGTCAAAGCTTTATGTCGCACATGAAAACAGTTACATCAATTATTCACCCATTCCCAACGCCACAGTCAGTGAGACCGGGACAAGCAGCAATATTCTAAACCCACACTCTCCAATCACCCACTGTCAACAGAAAACAACAAATCAATCAGAGGGTTACTGCACATGCGTGGGACACGGGACACTTCAGCCCGGGCCAAACATCCTCATACTCTGAGCACAATGAATGAGTCACAAGCAATAGTAACAAGTTTCGAAATCGTTCCCATGTAAAATGTGTTCATGTTATTTAAAAGCTGACTGTTCTGTATCTGAAAGTGAGCACCATGGGCTTTGTGTTTTTCGTGTTTGTCTGTTAGGTTTGCAATTCAATTTGTGGTGGATATTGAAGAGAATCTCATATCAAAATGAGGACACAACGTAGGTAAACAATAAATCCCAGAACAATTCCTCAGTAAAATGAATTGCAATCTTTGGAAGGCGGTGCAGCTAAAAAGTGGAAGATGGGAATGATGTTATTGATGATTGAGTGGAATGTATTGCATCCTTGGGCTTTTGTTGATCAATTTCCTTTTACATCTTGGAACACAAAAAAAGCTGAGGCACCAGGAGGAAACCAACAGTTATCTCACTTTAATGAGAGATATGACAACGCTACCGTGGGTTGTCCAGTTACCTCAGTCAATAGAGCATGAGATTCTTAATTTCATGGTCATGGGTTGGAGCTCCATGTTCACTGTGATTGTTTTAAACTTTGTTTCTGCTTTCTCGGGCGAATCCCAGCTCTCCATTCCTCCACCACTGTCATCCGCACTCAAACTGTGTCTTTCTCCAGCACGCTGTTGTGAATGTCACAATTCCTGATTTACAAGTGTCCTCCGAATCACTGGACATGTGAGAGACAAGTTTGTAGATGCAGCCTAATGTACAGTAAATGATAATACTTTGAAAGTGGGAAGTTCCAGTGCAGCTTTTGTACAAAACAAAAAACTTCTCTGTCACAGAATGAGAATGGTCACTTCCTGGGGGACAAATAGCATTGGATCCACGTCGAAAAGGATTCCAATGACAATGATCGGATTCATTAGATTCAGGGAGAAAAACTCGGAAACTCATCCTGAACGTCATTTACATGCAGATGAGCTGAGGAATGATTGGATAAGGCTGGGTTTGTATTCCTTGGAACAGAGGAAGTTAAGGGGAGATGTAATGGAGGTGTATAAAATTATGAGGGACCTGTTTCTCATAAGACAGGCCAGAATGAGGTTTTCATTGCTGAAGCCACATTTAGCACTGTCAGTAGAAGAAAAACAATCAAGACAGAAAGAGAGCCATGATAGGGGTAGAGTGGGAGAAAGAATTCTGAAGTTGAACCAGAAGGTGAGAGTGAAGATTCATCATCACTAGTGGTTGAAGTGGCGACCAGGAAGAGTGGTGGAAGATGTGGTCCTCGTACATAGTTAGTAAAGATGTTTTGTAGTGGAAAGGTTAGGTTTGGACATATCGTTCATTTTTTACCTTCAGAGGTTCGCAAAAAAAGGAAGGAATTTGGAAAGAATCAAATGTGTCTGACAACTCAGATAGTTTTGTTATGAGTTGAGCACCAATAGTTACTCAAACACAAATCATGCCAGAAACTTGTGCAAGAAAATGTTTGAGTTCAGATCCAAGGCACAGTTCGAGAGACATGTCTGATGAAGTGGAAATTTCAAATGTAGCTCAAGGTCAAAATCAGCCTCTGTTGGAGAAACCTCTCCTCAGACTCAGTCCAAGATGGTTCAAGGTCTTTCCACAAGTTCTGGAAATTTGAGTCAGGATAGAAGGTGCCAGAGAAGGTGCCAAGAAATGTGTAAGGTCAGTCCTAGCAATTACAGGCCAGTTGGTTTAACATCAGTAGTGGGTAAGATTTTCGTAACAATAGTCATGGAAAATATCAATTTACACGTAGAGAGGTTCGAGGTAATTAAAATAACCAGCATGGATTTGTAAAAGACAGATCATGCATGACTAATTTAATTGAATTTTTTTATGAAGTAAAGGAGAATTTTGATGAAGGGAGTGTGCTGAATGTTGTTTATATGGATTTTAATAAAATATTTGATAAGGTACCACATTAAAGGCTTGTTAATAAAATTGTGACTCGTGGAATAGGACGGTCAGTGTCCGGTTGGATAAAATATTGGCTTAAGGACTGAAAACAACAAGTCAAAGAAAATGGTTGTTTTTCAGACTGCAGGATGTTAGATAGTGATGTTCCCCAAGGGTCAGTGCTGATTTTTGTTCTTCATGTAAATTACGTGAATCCAGGAATAGATAGCACGATTTCAAAATTTGATGATGACACCAAACTTGGAGCTGCAGCAACCAGTGAGCATAATATGAACAGCCTATAACAGGCCATAGATAGGACAGTAGAATGGGCAGAATGGTGGCAGATAGAATTTTATCCTCACAAGTGTGAAGTGATGCATTTTGACAGAAGAATTAAGAAGAGGCAATGTAGACGTAATAGCATAGTTCAAAAGAGCGTGCTGGAACAGAGTGACCTGGGAGTGCTGGTGCATAGATCTGTGAAGGTGGCAAGATATACTGAGAGAATAGTTAGTAAAGCATAAGGAATCTTAGGCTTAATAAAAAGAAGTACTCAGTACAATTATGGTGAACCTTTATAAAGCTCTGGTTAGCCACAACTCTGTCCTGCTCTTGTCACCACATTTCAGGAATGATATAGGTAGGGGAGGTCCTTAATGAATCCGTTGCTTCAGTATTCACTTGTGAGAGGGACCTTGTCGTTTGTGAGGACAGCGTGGAACAGGCTGATGTGCTCGAACAGGTTGATGTTAAGAAGGAGGATGTGCTGGAAATTTTGAAAGACATGATGATAGATAAGTCCCCGGGGCCATAAGGGATATACCCAAGGTTATTACGGGAAGCGAGGAAAGAATTTGCTGTGCCATTGGCGATGATTCAGTTTAGTTCAGAGATACAGCACTGAAACAGGCCCTTCGGCCCATCGAGTCTGTGCCGACCATCAACCACTCATTTATACTAAGCTTACACTAATCCCATATTCCTACCACATCCCCACCTGTCCCTATATTTCCCTATCACCTACCTATACTAGGGGCAATTTATAATGGCCAATTAACCTATCAACCTGCAAATCTTTGGCATGTGGGAGGAAACCGGAGCACCCGGAGGAAACCCACGCAGACACAGGGAGAACTTTGATGATCTTTGCGTCCTCACTGTCCACTGGAGTGGTACCAGATGATTGGAGGGTGGCAAATGTTATTCCCTTGTTCAAGAAAGGGAATAGGGATAACCCTGGGAATTACAGACCAGTCAGTCTTACCTTGGTGGTGGGCAAATTATTGGAGAGGATTCTGAGAGACAGGATTTATGATTATTTGGAAAAGCATAGTTTGATTAGAGACAGTCAGCATGGCTTTGTGAGGGGCAGATCATGCCTCACAAGCCTTATTGAATTCTTTGAGAATGTGACAAAACACACTGATGAAGGAAGAGCAGTGGATGTGGTGTATATGGATTTTAGCACGGCGTTTGATAAGGGTCCCCATGGTAGGCTCATTCAGAAAGTAAGGAGGCATGGGATACAGGGAAATTTGGCTGTCTGGATACAGAATTGGCTGGCCCACAGAAGACAGAGTGTGGTAGTAGGTGGAAAGTATTCAGCCTGGAGCTCGGTGACCAGTGGTGTTCCACAGGGATCTGTTCTGAGACTTCTGCTCTTTGTGATTTTTATAAATGACTTGGATGAGGAAGTGGAAGGTTGGGTTAGTAATTTTGCCGATGACACAAAGGTTGCTGGAGTTGTGGATAGTGTGGAGGGCTGTTGTAGGTTGCAACGGGACATTGACAGGATGCAGAGCTGGGCTGAGAAGTGGCAGATGGAGTTCAACCTGGAAAAGTGTGAAGTGATTCATTTTGGAAGGTCGAATTTGAATGCAGAATACAGGCTTAAAGACAGGATTCTTGGCAGTGTGGAGGAACAGAGGGATCTTGGGGTCCATGTCCATAGATCCCTCAAAGGTGCCACCCAAGTTGATAGGTTTGTTAAGAAGGCAAATGATGTGTTGGCTTTCAGTAACAGGGGGATTGAGTTTAAGAGCAGCGAGGTTGTGCTGCAACTCTATAAAGCCCTGGTTAGACCACACTTGGAATATTGTGTTCAGTTCTGGTCGCCTCATTATAAGAAGGATGTGGAAGCTTTAGAGAGTTTGCAGAGGAGATTTACCAGGATGCTGCCTGGACTGGAGGGCATGTCTTATGCAGAAAGGTTGTGGGAACTCGGGCTTTTCTCATTGGAGCGAAGAAGGATGAGAGGTGCCTTGATAGAGGTGTATAAGATGATGAGAGGCATAGATAGAGTGGATAGCCAGATACTTTTTCCCAGGGCAGAAAGGGCTATCACCAGGGAGCATAATTCTAAGGTGACAGGAGGAGGTTTAGAGGAGATGTCAGAGGTAGGTTCTTTACACGGAGAGTGGTGGGTGCGTGGAATGCACTGCCAGCGGTGGTAGTAGAAGCAGATACATTAGGGACATTTAAGCAACTCTTGGATAGGTACATGGATGATAGTAGAATGAAGGGTATGTAGGTAGTTTGATCTTAGAGTAGGTAAAAGGGTCGGCACAACATCGTGGACCGAAGGGCCTGTACTGTGCTGTACTGTTCTATGTACTATGTTCTTTGATATGAGGGTCCTTGAGAGGGTTCAGAGGAGATTTAGCAGAAGGGTTCCAGGGATGGAGCATTTTAGTTACAAGGTTAGGTTCGCATCCACAGTATTTTGCTTTTATTTTAGGTTGGCAGAGCTGGGGTTGTTCTCCTTTGAACAAAAGAGATTGAGGGGAGATTTAATAGAAGTCTACCAGATTATGACAGGCTTGGATAAGTTAGACAAGGAAACATTGTTCCCATTAACAGACTGCACAAGGAGTAGCGACCACAAATTGCCAGTTCTGTGGAAAGAAAGGATGTGGGGGAGTAAGAGGAAGCTCTGTTTTTATATTTCAAGTGATAATGACCTGGAACTCGCTGCCCACAAGAGTGGTGGAAGCAGAAATGATCAATGCCTTCAGGAGGAATTCTGAGAAAAGCAGACTTGCAGGGCTACGGGCATCGAGCCTGACTGCGTTGCTCTGTGCAGAGATGGCATGGACCGAGTTGTCTCCTTCTCTGCTGGAAATAACTATGAAGTTTTGCAGTGCTCTCACCACACGTGGCTCCTGTTCCTTTGATGTCACCTCACAGTTCTATTGTTCCCCTTCTTCTGGCCAGTTCAGACGAACGAAACACTGCTCCCTGCACTGCACAGCTGTTTCTCATTGCTCCCCGTGTCTAAAATTCTGTGCTCCAGGTGAGGATCGAACTCACAACCTCGGCATAGCTCATCAATTGCACTGCTGTATAAGTACCACGCGCTTACCGATTGCGCCACTGGAGCCACATTGTTCTCTCTCTAGTATGGCGAATTACAGGCAAGTTCGCCGAACATCAGTCATCTGGAAAATGTCCGAATCTATCAGAAAGGAAGTATTAACAAGCACTGGGAAAATCATTGTCTGATCAAACGAATTCAACATGTTTTTACCGAATGGAAATCTTGATTGACAGATTTATTCCAGAATTCTGAGGATGTAACTGAAAGGGCAGGAATGTGGTATAATTGGATTTCCAAAAGGCATTCGGTAAGATACCATCGAAGATTAATACACTAGATAAAGGCTCATGGAATTGAAGTAATATATTAACATGCAAGGAGAACTTAGAGGTTAACAGACAGAAAGCAACGAGTAGGGATAAATGGAGCATTTTCAAGATATCAGACTGCAACTCGTGGAGTGCCGCAAGGATCAGTGCTGGGGCCAAAGCTTTGTCCAACTCCGAGAGTGTGGTGGAAGTGGATTCGGTCCTGGGTTGAAGAGAAGATTGGTCCTTATCATCATTGATGCCAGCCTCAAGAGAATTCCATTAAATCCACGTGCTATCAAGAGACGGGTGAAAGCACTGAATATAGAAAACACGATGGGCCCTGACACAATTCCAACTGTCATACTGAAGATCTGTGCTCTCGAACCAGCTGTGGCCTGAGAGAAACTGTTTCAGTACAATTTCAAAACGCACATCTTCCTGACAATGCGAAATTTGCCCAGCTATGTCCTGTCTACAAAAATCGGGAAGAGTCCAATCCGCCCATTAACTGCCCCATCAGTCCACTCTCAATCATCAGCAAAGTGGTGGAAGGTATGGTTGACAGTGCTATCAATAAACATTTACTCAGGAACACATCGTTGACCGATGCTCAGTTTGGGTTCCACCAGGGGCACTCAATTCCAGACTTCATTACAACCTTGGCCAAACATGGAAAATAGAGCTGTATTCAAGAGGTGACAGTGACTGAAATTGACATAAAAATAACATTAGACCGAGTATGGGATCAAGGAGCCCGAGCTAAACTGGAGGCAATGGGAAAGAGGGGGAAATGCTCCACGAGATGATGTCTTACCTAACACAAAGGTACGTCCCAGGGTGAGTGTTTGCTCGAGTGGTTGGGGGGGATTGAACTAAAATGGCAGGGGGATTGGAAACTTTGCAAGGAGTCAGAGGAAGGCGGATCAAGGACAAGAACAAAAGACATTAAGGGGAATAAGAAAAGTAACAGGCAGAGAAATCAAGGGCCTGAATCAAACAGGGCCACAGTGAAAAATAGTGGGAAGGAGACAAGCAACGTAAAAAAGACAAGCCTTAAGGCTTTGTGACTTAACGTGTGGAGTATTAACGATCTACTTCTTTGGCCTCCTTGTCTTGGGAGACAATGGGTAAGTGCCTGGAGGTGGTCAGTGGTTGGTGGAACAGCAACTGGAGTGGCGAAAAAGGTCAATTCGAGAGTGACAGACTCTTCCACAGGTACTGCAGATAAAATTGGTTGTCGGGGCTGTTACGTAGTTGGCTCTCCCCTTGCACTTCTGACTTTTTTCCTGCCAACTGCTAAGTCTCTTTGACTCACCACACGTTAGCCCCACCTTTATGGCTGCCACCAGCTCTGGAGATCACTGACAACTGACTCGCACGACTTGTGATCCATGTCACAGGACTTCATGTCGCGTTTGCAGACGTGTTTAAAGCGGAGACATGGACGGTTGGTGGGTCTGATACCAGTGACGAGCTCACTGTACAATGTGTCCTTGTGGATCCTGCCATCTTCCATGCAGCTCACATGGCCAAGCCATCTCAAGTGCCACTGACTCAGTAGGGTGTATAAGTTGGGGATGTTGGCCGCCTCGAGGACTTCTGTGTTCGAGATACGATCCAGCCACTTGATGCCACGGATTCTCCGGAGGCAGTAATGATGGAATGAATTGAAACTTCGCTCTTGGCTGACATACGTTGTCCAGGCCTCGTTGCTGCAGAGCAAGGTACTGAGGATACAGGCTTGATACACTCGGAACTTTGTGTTCCGTGTCAGTGCGCCATTTTCCCACACTCTCTTGGCCTGTCTGGACATCGCAGTGGAAGCCTTTCCCATGCGCTTGTTGATTTGTGCATCGAGAGACAGGTTACTGGTGATAGTTGAGCCCAGGCAGCTGAACTCTTGAACCACTTCCAGAGCGTGGTCGCCATTATTGATGGATGGAGCATTTCTGACGTCCTGTCCCAAGATGTTCGTTTTCTTGAGGCTGATGGTTAGGCCAAGTTCGTTGCAGGCAGCCGAAAACCTGTCAATGATCCTCTGCAGACACTCTCCAGTGTGAGATGTTAATGCAGCATCGTCAGCAAAGAGGAGTTCCCTGATGAGGACTTTCCGTACTTTGGTCTTCGCTCTTAGACGGGAAAGGTTGAACAACCTGCCCCCTGATCTTGTGTGGAGGAAAATTCCTTCTTCTGAAGACTTGAACGCATGTGAGAGCAGCAGAGAGAAGAAGATCCCAAACAGTGTGGGTGCGAGAACACAGCCCTGTTTCACGCCACTCAGGATAGGAAAGGGGTCTGATGAGGCACTGCTATGCTAAATTGTGCCTTTCATATTGTCATGGAATGAGGTGATGATACTTAGTAGCTTTGGTGGACATCCGATCTTTTCTCGTAGTCTGAAGAGACCACGTCTGCTGACGAGGTCAAAGGCTTTGGTGAGATCAATGAAAGCAACGCAGAGGGGCATCTGTTCATAGCCTTTCTCCTGCAGCTGACGATGGGAGAACAGCATATCAATGGTCAATCACTCTGCTCGAAAGCCACACTGTGCCTCAGGGTGGACACGCTCGGCCAGCTTCTGGAGCCTGTTTGAAGGGACTCGAGTGAAGACTTTTCCCACTGTGCTGAGCAGGGATATTCGATGGTAGTTGTTGCAGTCACTGCATTCACCTTTGTTCTTACAGAGGGTGATGATATTGGCATTGTGCATATCCTGTGGTACTGCTCCCTCGTCCCAGCACAGGCAAAGCAATTCGTCGAGTGCTGAGAGTATAGCAGGCTTAGCACTCTTGATTATTTCAGGGGCAATGCCATCCTTCCCAGGGGCTTTTCCACTGGCTAGAGAATCAATGGCATCAGTTCCGATTTTGTTGGATATACGTCCAGCTCATCCATGACTGGCAGAGACTGGGCTGCATTCAGGGCGGTCTGAGTGAACACATTTTCCCTGGAGTGCAGTTCTAGGTAGCGCTCCACCCAGAGGTCCATTTGCTTGCGTTGGTCAGTGATTGTGTCCCGATTTAGATTTGAGGGGGCGATCTTCTTGATGGTTGGCCCAGAAGCTCTCTTAATGCCATCATACATATCTCTGATGTTTCCGGTGTCAGAGGCAAGCTGAATATGGCTGCATAGGTGTTGCCAGTAGTCATTTTCTCAGCGCCTAGCTGTTCTTTGTGCAGCGTTTCTGGCTGCATTAAGTGCTACGGATGTCAGCTCGATGGGGGCTGTGGATAAGAAATTCTGCTCGTGTTGATGTGCGAGTAGCTCTTCTGCTTGGAGTGATGCAGCTTCTTTGGTTTCAGTCTAACCTTGATGCACACCAGGGAATGGTCGGTATTAGCAATAAAGTGGATGAATTAATTGCACAAATGAATGTAAATGGGTGCGTTATAGTTGGGATTACGGAGACATCGCTGCAGGCTGACCAGAGATGGGAAACGAACATCCAGGGTTATTTGAAATAAAAACAAAAAGTGCTGGAAATACTCAGCAGGTCTGGCAGCATCTGTGGAGAGAGAAGCAGAGTTAACGTTTCAGGTCAGTGACCCTTCTTCAGAACTGGCAAATATTAGAAATGTAAAAGGTTAGAAGCAAGTAAAGTGTGGGTGGGGCAAGAGATCACAAGGAGAAGGTGTAGATAGGACAAGGTCACAGAATAGCTGTGAAGGTCATGGAGCAAAGATATGTTAATGGTGTGCTAAAAGACAAAGCATTCGTACAGAAAGGGTGTTAACGGACTGGAAATTGAACAGCCACAAGGGCCAAAATGAAAAAAACAGTGGGTAAGCAAACTGAACAAACTAATGTATGGCAGATGAAGTATAATGTGAATAAATGTGAGGTTATCCACTTTGGTGGCAAAAGCAGGAAGGCAGATTATTATCTGAATGCCTATAAACTGAGAGAGGAGAATATCCAATGAGACCTGGGTGTTCTCGTACACCAGTCACTAAACGTAAGCATGCAGGTGCGACAGGTGTTCAAATAAATGCAAATGTTATGTTGGCCTTCGTTGCGATAGGATTCGAGTACAGGAGCATGAATGTCTTGCTGCAATTATACAGGGCCTTGGTGAGGCCACACCTGGAATACTGTGTAGTTTTGGTCTCCATATCTGAGGTAGGATGTTCTTGCTGTCGAGGGAGCGCAACAAGCCAAAAGACTTGCAGGTTGGTAGGTAAATTGGCCATTATAAATTGTCACTAGTATAGGTTGGTGGTAGGGAGATATAGGGACAGATGGGGGTGTTTGGTAGGAATATGGGATTAGTGTAGGATTAGTATAAATGGGTAGTTGATGTTCGGCACAGACTCGGTGGGCTGAAGGGCCTGTTTCAGTGCTGTATCTCTAATCTAAACCACATTCCAAAGTGGCAATCTGTGTGTGGAGCCGGAGGTTATAGGTGAGGTTTCAAAAGATTACTTTTCACCTGTGTTCACTATGGAGAAGGATGATGTGGGTGTAGAGATCAGGGAGGGAGATTGTGATATACTTGAACATATTAACATTGAAAGGGAGGAATTATTAGCTGTTTTAGCGGGCTTAAAATTTGATAAATCCCCAGGCCAAGATGAGATGTATCCCAGGCTATGATGTGAGGCAAGGGAGGTGATAGCAGGGGCTCTGACACAAATTTCCAGATCCTCTCTGGCCACAGGAGACAGACCAGAGGATTGGAGGACAGCGAATGTGGTACCTTTATTCAAGAAGGGTAGCAGGGATAAAGCAGGTAATGACAGACTGGTGAGTCTAACATCAGTGGTTGGGCAACTATTGGAAGAAATTCTGAGGGACAGGATTAATCTCCACTTGGAGAGGCAGGGATTAACCAGAGATAGTCAACATGTCTTTGTAAGGGGGAGGGGTGGGTGGGTGGGGGTGGGTGATCGTGTCTAACTAACCTGATTGAATTCTTTGAGGTGGTGACTAGATGTGTAGATGTGGGTAAACCAGTTGATGTAGTCAAATGGACTTTAGTAAGTCTTTTGATAAGGTCCCGCATGGGAGATTGGTTAAGAAGGTAAAGGCCCATGGGATGCAGGGAAATTTGGCAAAGTGGATCCACAATTGGCTTAGTGGCAGGAGGCAGAGGGTGGTCGTCGAGGGTTGTTTTTGTGAGTGGAAGCCTGTGACCAGTGGTGTAGCGCAGGGATCAGTGCTGGGACCCTTGCTGTTTGCAGTGTACATTAATGATTTAGACATGAACACAGGAGGTGTGATCACTAAGTTCGCAGAAGACACGAAAATTGGTGGCGTCATAAATAGTGAGGAGGAATGCCTTAGATTACAGGACGGTATAGAGGGGCTGGTAAGATGGGCAGAGCAGTGGCAAATGGAATTTGATCCTGATAAGTGTGAGGTGATGCATTTTGGGAGGACTAACAAGGCAAGGGAATATACAATGGATGGTAGGACCCTAGGAAATACAGAAGGTCAGAGGGACCTTGGTGTACTTGTCCACAGATCACTCAAAGCAGCATCACTGGTAGATCAGGTGGTTAGGCAGGCATATGAGATAATTGCCTTTATCAGCCGAGGCATAGAATATAAGAGCAGGGAGGTTATGATGGAGCTGTATCAAATGCTAGTTAGGCCACAGCTGGAGTACTGTGCACAGTACTCTGGGCAGCACACTATAGAAAGGATGTGATTGCCCTGGAGAGGGTGCAGAGGAGATTCACGACTATGTTGCTTGACCTGGAGCATTTCCGCTATGAAGAGAGACTGAAATGGCTCTGGTTATTTTCCTTGGAGTAGAGAAGACTGAAGGGGGACATGATTGAGGTATACAAAATTATGAGGGGCATTGATAGGTTAGATAGGAAGAAACGTTTACCTTAGCGGAGGGGTCAATAACCAGGGGGCATAGATTTAAGGTAGGGGGCAGGAGGTTTAGAGTGGATTTGAGGGAAAAAGTTCACTCAGAGGGCGGTTGGAATTTGGACAACACCACCTGAAGGATTGGAAGAGGCAGGAACCCTCACAACATTTACCAAGTACTTCGATGAGCACTTGAAACGGCAGAGAATACAAGGCTACGGACCAAGTGCTGAAAAATGGGATTAGAATAATTAGGTGCTTCATTCCCAGCACAGACACAATTGGCCAAAGGGCGTGTTTTTCTGCTGGATAACTCTATGACCGGCAGAGTTGCGAACCATTTGCTGTTTTTTTTAATGCCAGTCACGTTTGTGAGAGTTGTCATAACAGTAAAAGAAACTGATTACTTTCTGACCAGGAATCAAACCCAGAACGCGAGAGTGAATGCATTAAGCCCACACCACTCGAACACCAGTGAAGCTCACCCACGCCTTTTAATATTAGTTGCTTTTCCCATTTCTTCCCCTTCAACAGGCTGATTTGTTTGTTTATTTCTCACCCATTTTTTGCCTTTTGTTCAGTTTACGACAAATCCTCGATCTCTGATTGATACTGAGACATTTGAACATTTCCAACCAGCAAAGTGAGCAGCCAACTCAAGAAAGGTAAACACTGCTGCCACTGTGCGTCGGTGGTGGAGGGAGTGAATCTTTGTAGATGGGGTGCCAATCAAGTGGGCTGCTTTGTCCTGGATGGTGTCGAGCTTCTTGAGTGTTATTGGAGCTGCACCCATCCAGGCAAGTGGAGAGTATTCCATCCCACTCCTGACTTGTGCCTTGTAGATGGTGGACAGGCTTTGGGGAGTCAGGAGGTGCGTCACTCGCCTCAGGATTCCTAGCCTCTGACCTGCTCTTGCAGCCACGATATTTATATGGCTACTCCAGTTCAGTTTCTGGTCAATGGTAACCCCTAGGATGTTGAGAGTTGGGGATTCTGCGATGGTTATGCTGTTGAATGTCAAGGGGAGATGGATAGATTGTTTCTTGTTGGAGATGGCCATTGCCTGGCACTTGTATGGCGGGAATGTTACTTGCCACTTATCAGCGCAAGCCTGGATATTGTCCAGGTCTTGCTGCATTTCTACACAGACTGCTTCAGTATCTGAGGAGTCACGAATGGTGCTGAACATTGTGCAATCATCCGTGAACATCCCCACTTCTGACCTTACGATTGAAGGAAGGCCATTGATGAAGCAGCTGAAGATGGTTGGGCCCAGGACACTATCCTGAGGAACTCCTGCGGTGATGTCCTGGAGCTCAGATGATTGACCTCCAACAACCACAACCATCTTCCTTTGCGCTAGATATGATTCCAGCCAGCGGAGGATGTTCCCCCTGATTCCCATTGACCTCTGTTTTGCTATGGCTCCTTGATGCCATACTCAGCCAAATGCTGCCTTGATGTCAAGGGCAGTCACTCTCACCTCACCTCTTGAGTTCAGCTCTTTTGTCCATGTTTGAACCAAGGCTGTAATGAGGTCAGGAGCTGATTGGCCCTGGCAGAACCCAAACTGAGCATCACTGAGCAATGGTTTACCCCGTATCCTTGGACTATGACCCCTGGTTCTGGACCACGCCACCATCGGGAACATCCTTCCTGCATCTACCCTATCAAGGCCTATTAGAAATTTATAGGTTTCTATGAGATGCAGCGCCTAACCCCCACCCCACCACCGCCCCCCCCCCGCCCCTTCACTCTTCTGAACTCCAGCGAATATAGTCCTAACCAATTCAATCTCTCACATGTCAGTCTCGCCATTCCAAAATTCAGTCTGGTGCACCTTTGTTGCGCTCCCTCTATAACAAGAACATCCTACTTCAGATAAGGAGACCAAAACTACACAGCATTCCAGGTGTGGCCTCACCAAGGCCCTGTATAATTGCAGCAAGACATTCCTGTTCCTTTACTCGAATCCTATCGCAATGAAGGCCAACATAACATTTGCCTTTATTAAAACACCTGTCGCACCTGCATGCTTACGTTTAGTGACTGGTGTACGAGAACACCCAGGTCTCGTTGCATATTCTCCTCTCTCAGTTTATAGGCATTCAGATAATAATCTGCCTTCCTGCTTTTGCTACCAAAGTGGATAACCTCACATTATTCACATTATACTTCATCTGCCATACATTAGTTTGTTCAGTTTGCTTACCCACTGTTTTTTTCATTTTGGCCCTTGTGGCTGTTCAATTTCCAGTCCGTTAACACCCTTTCTGTATGAATGCTTTGTCTTTTAGCACACCATTAACATATCTTTGCTCCATGACCTTCACAGCTATTCTGTGACCTTGTCCTATCTACACCTTCTCCTTGTTATCTCTTGCCCCACCCACACTTTACTTGCTTCTAACCTTTTACATTTCTAATATTTCCCAGTTCTGAAGAAGGGTCACTGACCTGAAACGTTAACTCTGCTTCTCTCTCCACAGATGCTGCCAGACCTGCTGAGTGTTTCCAGCATTTTTTGTTTTTATTTCAAATAGAGCACAGGTCTTCAGTCTGACAGTTGGAATTATGTCAGGGCCCATCGTGTTTTCTATATTCAGTGCTTTCACCCGTCTCTTGATAGCACGTGGATTTAATGGAATTCTCTCGAGGCTGGCATCAATGATGATAAGGACCAATCTTCTCTTCAACCCAGGACCGAATCCGCTTCCACCACACACTCGGTATTGGACAAAGCTTTGGCCCCAGCACTGATCCTTGAGGCACTCCACGAGTTGCAGTCTGATATCTTGAAAATGCTCCATTTATCCCTACTCGTTGCTTTCTGTCTGTTAACCTCTAAATCCTCCTTGCATGTTAATATATTACTTCAATTCCATGAGCCTTTATCTAGTGTATTAATCTTCGATGGCATCTTACCGAATGCCTTTTGGAAATCCAATTATACCACATTCCTGCCCTTTCAGTTACATCCTCAGAATTCTGCAATAAATCTGTCAATCAAGATTTCCATTCGGTAAAAACATGTTGACTTCGTTTGATCAGAGAATGATTTTCCCAGTGCTTGTTAATACTTCCTTGATGAAAGATTCGGACATTTTCCAGAGAACTGATGTTCGGCTAACTTGCCTGTAATTCCCCATACTACATGCAAAATAGTGTGGCTCCTGTGGCGCAATCGGTTAGCGCGTGGTACTTATACAGCAGTGCAATTAATGAGCTATGCTGAGGTTGTGAGTTCGAGCCTCACCTGGAGCATAGACTTTTAGACACGGGGATCAATGAGAAACAGCTGTCCAGTGCAGAGAGCAGTGGTTCGTTCGTCTGAACTGGCCCGAAAAAGGGGAAAAAGATAACTGTGAGGTGACATCAAAGGAACAGGAGCCACATGTGGTGAGAGCACTGCAAAACTTCATAGTTATTTCCAGCAGAGAAGGAGACAACTCGGTCCATGCCATCTCTGCACAGAGCAACGCAGTCAGGCTCGATGCCCGTAGCCCTGCAAGTCTGCTTTTCTCAGAATTCCTCCTGAAGGCATTGATCATTTCTGCTTCCACCACTCTTGTGGGCAGCGAGTTCCAGGTCATTATCACTTGAAATATAAAAACAGTGCTTCCCCATACTCCCCAACATCCTTTTTTTCCACAGAACTGGCAATTTGTGGTCGCTACTCCTTGTGCAGTCTGTTAATGGGAACAATGTTTCCTTGTCTAACTTATCCAAGCCTGTCATAATCTGGTACACTGCTATTAAATCTCCCCTCAATCTCTTTTGTTCAAAGGAGAACAACCCCAGCTCTGCCACCCTAAAATAAAAGCAAAATACTGCGGATGCGAACCTAACCTTGTAACTAAAATGCTCCATCCCTGGAACCCTTCTGCTAAATCTCCTCTGAACCCTCTCAAGGACCCTCATATCATAGAACATAGTACATAGAACAGTACAGCTCAGTGCAGGCCCTTCGGCCCACGATGTTGTGCCGACACTTTCACCTACTCTAAGATCAAACTACCTACATACCCTTCATTCTACTATCATCCATGTACCTATCCAAGAGTTGCTTAAATGTCCCTAATGTATCTGCTTCTACTACCACCGCTGGCAGTGCATTCCACGCACCCACCACTCTCCGTGTAAAGAACCTACCTCTGACATCTCCTCTAAACCTTCCTCCTGTCACCTTAAAATTATGCCCCCTGGTGATAGCCCTTTCTGCCCTGGGAAAAAGTCTCTGGCTATCCACTCTATCTATGCCTCTCATCATCTTATACACCTCTATCAAGTCACCTCTCATCATTCTTCGCTCCAATGAGAAAAGCCCGAGCTCCCTCAACCTTTCTGCATGAGACATGCCCTCCAGTCCAGGCAGCATCCTGGTAAATCTCCTCTGCAAACTCTCTAAAGCTTCCACATCCTTCTGATAATGAGGCGACCAGAACTGAACACAATATTCCAAGTGTGGTCTAACCAGGGCTTTATAGAGTTGCAGCACAACCTCGCTGCTCTTAAACTCAATCCCCCTGTTAATGAAAGCCAACACATCATATGCCTTCTTAACAAACCTATCAACTTGGGTGGCACCTTTGAGGGATCTATGGACATGGACCCCAAGATCCCTCTGTTCCTCCACACTGCCAAGAATCCTGTCTTTAAGCCTGTATTCTGCATTCAAATTCGACCTTCCAAAATGAATCACTTCACACTTTTCCATGTTGAACTCCATCTGCCACTTCTCAGCCCAGCTCTGCATCCTGTCAATGTCCCGTTGCAACCTACAACAGCCCGCCACACTATCCACAACTCCAGCAACCTTTGTGTCATCGGCAAAATTACTAAACCAACCTTCCACTTCCTCATCCAAGTCATTTATAAAAATCACAAAGAGCAGAAGTCTCAGAACAGATCCCTGCGGAACACCACTGGTCACTGAGCTCCAGGCTGAATACTTTCCACCCACTACCACACTCTGTCTTCTATGGGCCAGCCAATTCTGTATCCAGACAGCCAAATTTCCCTGTATCCCATGCCTCCTTACTTTCTGAATGAGCCTACCATGGGGAACCTTATCAAATGCCGTGCTAAAATCCATATACACCACATCCACTGCTCTTCCTTCATCAATGTGTTTTGTCACATTCTCAAAGAATTCAATAAGGCTTGTGAGGCATGACCTGCCCCTCACAAAGCCATGCTGACTGTCTCTAATCAAACTATGCTTTTACAAATAATCATAAATCCTGTCTCTCAGAATCCTCTCCAATAATTTGCCCACCACCAAGGTAAGACTGACTGGTCTGTAATTCCCAGGGTTATCCCTATTCCCTTTCTTGAACAAGGCAATAACATTTTCCACCCTCCAATCATCTGGTACCACTCCAGTGGACAGTGAGGACGCAAAGATCATCAAAGTTCTCCCTGTGTCTGCGTGGGTTTCCTCCGGGTGCTCCGGTTTCCTCCCACATGCCAAAGATTTGCAGGTTGATCGGTTAATTGGCCATTATAAATTGCCCCTAGTATAGGTAGGTGATAGGGAAATATAGGGACAGGTGGGGATGTGGTAGGAATATGGGATTAGTGTAGGAATGTTATAAATGAGTGGTTGATGGTCGGCACAGACTCGATGGGCCGAATGGCCTGTTTCAATGCTGTATCTCTGAACTAAACTGAATCATCGCCAATGGCATGGCAAATTCTTCCCTCGCTTCCCGTAATAACCTTGGGTATATCCCTTATGGCCCCGGGGACTTATCTATCATCATGTCTTTCAAAATTTCCAGCACATCCTCCTTCTTAATATCAACCTGTTCCAGCATATCAGCCTGTTCCACGCTGTCCTCACAAACGACAAGGTCCCTCTCACAAGTGAATACTGAAGCAAAGGATTCATTAAGGACCTCCCCTACCGATATCGTTCCTGAAATGTGATGACAAGAGTGGGACAGAGTTGTGGCTAACCAGAGCTTTATAAAGGTTCACCATAATTGTACTGAGTACTTCTTTTTATTAAGCCTAAGATTCCTTATGCTTTACTAACTATTCTCTCAGTATATCTTGCCACCTTCAAAGATCTATGCACCAGCACTCCCAGGTCACTCTGTTCCAGCACGCTCTTTCGAACTATGCTATTACATCTACATTGCCTCTTCTTAATTCTTCTGTCAAAATGCATCACTTCACACTTGTGAGGATAAAATTCTATCTGCCACCATTCTGTCCATTCTACTGTCCTATCTATGGCCTGTTATAGGCTGTTCATATTATACTCACTGGTTGCTGCAGCTCCACGTTTGGTGTCATCATCAAATTTTGAAATCGTGCTATCTATTCCTGGATTCATGTCATTTACATGAAAAACAAAAATCAGCGCTGACCCTTGGGGAACATCACTATCTAACATCCTCCAGTCTGAAAAACAACCATTTTCTTTGACTTGTTGTTTTCAGTCCTTGAGCCAATATTTTATCCAACTGGACACTGACCGTCCTATTCCATGAGTCACAATTTTATTAACAAGCCTTTAATGTGGTACCTTATCAAATATTTTATTAAAATCCATATAAACAACATTCAGCACACTCCCTTCATCAAAATTCTCCTTTGCTTCATAAAAAAACTCAATTAAATTAGTCATGCATGATCTGTCTTTTACAAATCCATGCTGGTTATTTTAATTACCTCGAACCTCTCTACGTGTAAATTGATATTTTCCCTGACTATTGTTACGAAAATCTTACCCACTACTGATGTTAAACCAACTGGCCTGTAATTACTAGGACTGACCTTACACATTTCTTGGCACCTTCTCTGGCACCTTCTATCCTGACTCAAATTTCCAGAACTTGTGGAAAGACCTTGAACCATCTTGGACTGAGTCTGAGGAGAGGTTTCTCCAACAGAGGCTGATATTGACCTTGAGCTACATTTGAAATTTCCATTTCATCAGACATGTCTCTCTAACTGTGCCTTGGATCTGAACTCAAACATTTTCTTGCACAAGTTTCTGGCATGATTTGTGTTTGAGTAACTATTGGTGCTCAACTCGTAACAAAACTATCTGATTTATCAGACACATTTGATTCTTTCCAACTTCCTTCCTTTTTTTGCGAACCTCTGAAGGTAAAAAATGAACGATATGTACAAACCTAACTTTTCCACTACAAAACATCTTGACTAAATATGTACGAGGACCACATCTTCCACCACTCTTCCTGGTCGCCACTTCAACCACTTGTGATGATGAATCTTCACTCTCACCTTCTGGTTCAACTTCAGAATTCTTTCTCCCACTCTACCCCTATCATGACTCTCTTTCTGTCTTGATTGTTTTTCTTCTACTGACAGTGCTAAATGTGGCTTCAGCAATGAAAACCTCATTCTGGCCTGTCTTATGAGAAACAGGTCCCTCATAATTTTATACACCTCCATTACATCTCCCCTTAACTTTCTCTGTTCCAAGGAATACAAACTCAGCCTTATCCAATCATTCCTCAGCTGATCTGCATGTAAATTGCGTTCAGGATGAGTTTCCGAGTTTTTCTCCCTGAATCTAATGAATCCGATCATTGTCACTGGAATCCTTTTAGACGTGGATCAGATGCTATTTGTCCCCCAGGAAGTGACCATTCTCATTCTGTGACAGAGACGTTTTCTGTTTTGTACAAAAGCTGCACTGGAACTTCCCACTTTCAAAGTATTATCATTTACTGTACATTAGGCTGCATCTACAAACTTGTCTCTCACATGCCCAGTGATTCGGAGGACACTTGTAAATCAGGAATTGTGACATTCACAACAGCGTGCTGGAGAAAGATACAGTTTGAGTGCGGGTGCCAGTGCTGGAGGAATGGAGAGCTGGGATTCTACCGTGAAAGCAGCAACAAAGTTTAAACCAATCACAGTGAACATGGAGCTCTAACCCATGACCATGAAATTCAGAATCTCATGCTCTATTGACTGAGGTAACTGGGCAACCCACGGTAGCGTTGTCATATCTCTCATAAAGTGAGATAACTGTTGGTTTCCTTCTGGTGCCTCAGCTTTTTTTGTGTTCCAAGATGCAAGAGGAAATTGATCAACAAAAGCCCAAGGATGCAATACATTCCACTCAATCATCAATAACATCATTCCCATCTTCCACTTTTTAGCTGCACCGCCTTCCAAAGATTGCAATCCATTTTACTGAGGAATTGTTCTGGGATTTATTGTTTACCTACGTTGTGTCCTCATTTTGATATGAGATTCTCTTCAATATCCACCACAGATTGAAGTGCAAACCGAACAGAAAAACAGGAAAAACACAAATCCCATGGTGCTCACTTTCAGATACAGAACAGTCAGCTTTTAAATAACATGAACATATTTTACATGGGAACGATTTCGAAACTTGTTACTATTGTTTGTGACTCATTCATTGTGCTCAGAGGATGAGGATGTTTGGCCCGGGCTGTAGTGTCCCGTGTCCCACGCATGTACAGTAACCCTCTGATTGATTTGTTGTTTTCTGTTGACAGTGGGTGATTGGAGAGTGTGGGTTTAGAATATTGCTGCTTGTCCCCGTCTCACTGACTGTGGCGTTGGGAATGGGTGAATAATTGATGTAACTGTTTTCATGTGCGACATAAAGCTTTGACCGGCTGTTATTAACCGAGGTAGCATGGAATGATCATTTAATAATGGCTCACAAATTTGAACAGAAATCAGCTGTAATGTTCAACATTGAGGGTGACTTTCTGCTCTGACAGGGGTAGAAAGGAAATTGAGTGAAAGACGCTGTGAACAGCTTGAGTGTACAGAACTGTACAGAGGAAAAGCAAATGTAACAATCTGACATATTGCAATTTGATAACATGTATTGACGAATGTCTATCACTCAAGGTTTCCTGGTATTTCATGGAATACGTTTTGATAAGGTTTCAACGTGGTTTTGAACTGGGGACTGTTCCCAAATACAAGAAAGATGAGAACTCTAACTTTATGGAAACACTGCACTGCAATCAACCTGGGGAGCAAAACCAGAATGTTAAACTGTTATTTTAAATTAGCACGAGGTGATTTTTTTTCGAAGTCATCTTTAAATGATCTATAAATGATTCGAAGCTCATGACATTCTGGCTATTTCAGCAGCCGTGTTGAAAACATCAAATGTTTTTGCTTTTGACGTCTTCAATCTTCTGGAAAATATAATTCAGGAATGTGAGATTCCAGATATGTGGATAGACTGGAGAAGCTGGGGTTGTTCATCTTCGAGCAGAGAAGGAGAGAGGAGAATTGATCGAATGTTTAAATGAAGGGTTTAGATCCAAGAATTAAAGAGGAACTGTTTCTATTGGCTGAAGGATTGAAGATCCAGAGAGTACAGATTGAAAAATTTTGGCAGAAGAAGAGGTGACATCGAGATCTGCTGAAAGATCACTGACCTGAAACATTAACTCTGTTTCTCACTCCACAGGTGCTGGCGAACCTGCTGAGTATTTCCAGCACTTACTGCTTTGATTTCAGATTTTCAGCAACAACAGTCTTGTTACTTTTCGACGAAACTTCAACCCAAGTTGGGCGTGTTTATTTTTAACTTTGCTGTTGCTTTTATGACCGAACTACATTTACCAGGCATAATGCTTTATTGCATGCAGTTGTAGCCGAGTGGTTAAGATGATAAATTTAACAATCTGTTGTGAATTCTGTGTGAGTGCTCGTGTCCTGCTGTCCACCTTTCCGATTATTTCAAAGTTTAACCAGGTCCCTGCAGAACCAATCATCAATTACAGATAATAAAATCCTGCACCTTTCAATCCCTCCAGGATTTTCTCATTTGCATTTCAAAATTTACGTTTAGAAATGGAACAAAAATTTGCCAAATTGGAGACACTTTCTTTCCGGCTGTCTGTCTCTCTTTCGGCCTCCCTCACTCTCGGTGCACAAATCTGTGTGTTTCGTTCTATGTGTGTCTATGTTGTTCAAATCCCCGAGGAGGTGACTGGATTTTTACCTTCATAAACTTGATTTATTTTAGTTGTATAGAGTTATTTTAACATGTTACAGAGGAAAATAGCAGGGTAAAAATAATACAAGACGAGATTGTCTCTTTCTGCATTTTCTAGAGCGGAGACTGTTCAGCGATTCAATGCCCGTGTGTTACAAAGCAGAGGATGATTGAAATTTTTACTGAGCAACATTTAAACAGATAGAGAACGAGAAATCATAGTCGAGTGGTTAAGATAATAAACACATCGAGATAATGAATTAATAAACAAAAAAAGAAGAATTTCAAATCGCACGGACATTTGGAATTGTTTCCACTGCTGCCAGGTCTCACAGTGAACAGGAAAATAAACGTTCACTCACAACTTTTACCAGAACGGAGAGGTTAAAACAAACAGGAAAACCTCGAGAAGAGAGAAGGCTGGAAGGTGACCTGATAGAATTTGGGAAGCTTTGTCCCTATTTCATCAGGGATTAGAGGCGAATTTATTCACTCTGCTTCAGGTTTACATTTACTGAACCGGAATCAAACAAACAATAAGATTTTTACAGACCTGGAAATAAAGTTTCCATATTGAGATGTCATTCTTAAGATCATATTTTGGCATCTGCTGAATCAGTACTTTTGTCGAACTCTCTGTCTCTCTCTGTCATGAGATTACAGAAGAAACCACACTTCAAAAGTACTTTATTGACTGTAAAGTGCTTTGTGAGATCCTGATGACGTGAAAGGCGCTGTTTAAATGCACAGCTTTGTGTCTTTTCTTGCTTTCTGTCTGTCAATCTCAATGAAGTAAAATATGGAATTGTGGAGTGAATCTGTTCCTTTCAGCATCTACTCCAGACTCTATTGATCTCTCTGTCGTTCTCTTTCTCTTTTTCTCTCTTTGTTCCTCTCTCCTCAGTGATTGTCTGGAATAAAAATCCTTCCTCTGGGGCTGCTGGATGAACCCAGGTCTGGTAACAGTCCGATACTTTTCCTGATGCTTCGGTATGGAATGTACAAGTGTACAAGTGTGGGTTGTAGTTTTTGTTTTCTTATTAGTTCAGTGGTTCCGTTGCTAGATGGGGAGGTTGCACATTTTCAAGACATCAAAATGTTTCATGGTGCAGCTTTATCTGAAAATACAACAGGCAATATTAGCAGAGTTAAATAATGCAAGAGGGGATGTTTTCTTTAAGAATTGCCTTGAGCAGAGATCATTGCATCATGAAGTGCCCTCACACTAAACAGTGATAGATAATTGTAGTTTTAACTTAATTTAATACCTATTTCCTTTCGTGTTGCTCAAAGACACTGCTTTATAGCTACATCAAATTCAATCCAATGTTTATCAATGTGGAAATTAAGATTCAATATTTATGTATAATTCTGAAGATTCTGAAGTCCATAAAGTATAGATGGAGCAAAATTCTTACAGTGCATTCAGGAGAATTTTTAGCCAATGCTGAGCAAACCCAGCAAGAGAAGGGGCAGTTCTGGACGTAGTGTTTAGGAAAAAACCTGTGTAGGTGGAAGGGGTGTCAGTGGGAGAGCATTTTAGTGGCAGTGATCATAATTCAGCTGAATTTAGCGTAGTTAGAAAAGGATACAGATAGACCAAAAGTTAAAATTTCAAATGTGAGAAGGTCACTTTTACTCATCGGAGATTTGATTTGTTAAAAGAGGACTGGAAACAGCTATTTGCAGGTAAATCAGTGTCAGAGCAGTGGGAGGCATTCAAAGAGGAGCTAAGAGAGTTCAGAACAAATATTCTCCTACTAAAAAAAAGGTGGGACTCAAAAATGTAGGCTCCTTCAGAGGTCAGAATCCCACCTGACCGGGAATGTAATCAGGTCTGCAGTGGAAAAAGCACCGAATTCTCATCACAGGAGCACCAGGGAATCTGCCAGACTTCACTGCAAGCTAGCTGCTCCACGCTGCTTTTGCTATTTCTTCACTTCAGCCCACTTCCACCACAGATTCGTTTCTCATTAAAACAATCGAATGTTTAGCTGGAACACAAAAGACTTGTTCCGGCAATGACAGCACAGAATGTTTTAACAAGAGCGTAAAGCTGAAGATGTACAAGTTTCAATTTCCAAGATGCACCAACCTAATCAATGCAGCTCCTGTGAAATGTGCAAAGCAACACACTGCCGTCATACATCAATAGAAACAACTGACACACATCAAATTCTGCCAGTTTCATGTGGGATCTCCTTCTTCCTCTTTCACTGCTTTTCCTCCTGATCCTTCTGCTCCTCCAGCTCCCAGGTGAATTAGTTGCTTCATGTGAACATACCAGATTCAGGAATCCCAGCTTTACCTGGAAAGCAGGGAGTGGGAATGAAAGATGGAGGACATTGAGAAGTGATGGATTTTGCAGATAACAGGATAAACACGCACTGTGATCTCATCTTCCTGCTTCTTCCAGATACTGAACACTGGAATGTGCAAGAGTTGTTCCCATTAGCAATTATCCCCAGTCACACTCTCCTTCCAATCTTTTACCCGTTGCTTAGATTTCAAACTGTGCATAATTTCTCACTGGCTTTCAATGTGAAGAAGGCGGAGCTGCGAGAAGCTAATGTTGCTCAGCAGATGTAACTCAGGAAGATGCCTAACAAGCCGATGATAACAGTAAATGTTTTGATGAGCTGAGCTGCAGTGAAGGGATGGCACCATTTAAAATGTCATTCAGCAGGTCTGCTTCCAAAGCTGGTGATAGAAATGACAAACATTCAATTACAGAAAGGTACAGCACAGAAGGAGGTCATTCAGTCCAGTGTGATTCGCTGACAGAGCAGTTGTGATTGGTTGATCAGGAATGATATTTGTGCAGTTTGAACAGCAAGCAGAAAAAGCTGCCCCAATGACTGCCATCCATATATTCCTTGCCCCATCCTCCCTCGGTGGGCCTAAGGGCCTGTTTCAGTGCCGTATCTCTAAACTAAACTAAACTAAAAGAATACATCACTCTGTGTTGTAATTTGTCACAGCCCTTCACATGTTCCCTTCAACTTTCCGAGCTCTGTCACATCTCTGACTTCTTCAGCTCTGGTGCATAATCGCTGATGTGAACCTTTAATTGTGTTTCTCTCTCTCCACAGGTAAGGCCAGAGGTGCTGACCATTTACTTGTTTCTTTTATTTTAAATGGAAGTCATGTTTGTGAGTTGTCAGGGTAGCAACTACTGACCATTTGCTGACCAGGAATCGAACCCAGGTCGTTGCAGTAAGTGCATTGAACGCCAACCATTCGACCACCAGAGAAGCTCGCCAATTGCTTCTCCCTTTTCTTCACTTCCAACAGGCTGATATTTGTGTTTATTTCTCACCGTTTGTTCAGCTTCCAGAATATCTGATTGATATTGATACATTTGAACATTTCCAATCAGCAAATAGAGCAGCCAACTCGAGGAAAATAAGACTCACTTCGCTGTGAGTAGGGTTCACACCTGCGCAGAAAAACTCACATTGGATTTTAAGTCCAACGCCTCAACTGCTCGGCCATCACAACACTGTACAATGCATCATCCAATTGCCTTAGACTACACATATTCTGGGAACCTTGAATTGCATGACATCTCCCATTTGATGTGAAAATTAACATGATGGAATCAGTGAATATTACAACACAGAAGGAAGTCTCTCGACACGCCGAGCCTGTGCCAGCTCTTTGGAAGATCAGTCAGCTTAATCCCATAATCCATCTTTTCCCCATCACCCTGGAAATCAGTCCTCTTCTCTTCTCACTATTCTCTGTTTTATGTCCCTCAGATAATTATGTAACCAGGCTGTCACTGGTCCTTTAATTCCATCACTTTAATTTTTCTAACAAATTGATTATGTGGTATTTCACCAAATGACTTTTGAAAATCCATCTCCACAACAGCAACCACATTACCACTGCCCTCATCAAATGTCTCCGTTACTTCATCAAAGAACACAGTTCATGAGAAAAACACAAACTGCCACGAAATCAAAACCCAGTTCCTCAATTCACATCCCTTGTCTCTGATGAATCCCCAAAGAAATATTATCAACATTCCGCCACTGTCCTTCCTCAGTCCAGTCCTGCTTTTGTAGTGTGTGTCTGCTGAGCGGTCACTCAGACCGAAATGTATGGACTGAGTTCAAGGTCCAAATGAACATTGGTGTGAATGGAACATGTGTAACTGAGAATCAGCGGTGGTAACCCAGAAAGGCTTTAAGAACATGGAAGTGAAGGTTACGGTCGGCTAAGCTGCAGTAAAATGAAATGGAAGGAAGTCAGTATTAATAGTGGAAGGAATAATCTGAGAGAAGAGGTGGGTTTGAATGTTGGAGCCTGAAGCACAGGCATGTGTAAGTGCGATGATGTAAAAGGAGACAATAGTTTCCCTCCATCAAGAAGAAATACATTTTCATGGAGTAAAGATTGGTTATTTTCTGCAGTCCATTATCAGGTACTGCAGCCGCTTTAAGACATAAAGCAAGCTCTGTCTTGATCGGTGTTGCTGTGACCACAACACAGAGTATTCACCATTATACAGTCACAGTCCCACTCAATCAGCTGTGATAGTCTAACACGGATTGTTAAACAAAGATCTTTTTAGTGAAGATGATCTTTCCACGAAAACTAACAGACCTGGTGAATATTTCCAACATCTCCTGCTTTGATTTCGAACTTTCCATCTGAGCAACTTTTCTGATGATCTAACACAAATTGGGATTGGAAACCCAGTCTCTCATAAGACTGGAACATAAATCCACATAACCACGTGAATAGAGATTAAATTCTAGCACTGATGACTGATAATTAAAAGTGACTTTTCTTGCTGTGCGCTCTCTGAGTCCAGGGCTTTGTAATGAGAATGAAGGAAATATGAGAACTTTCTGAGCCGTGTTCCCGGGACGATGTGGCCGAGAGGTTCAGTCGATAGCCCATGAATCCATTACACCTGCACACATGGTTTTGAATTCCATCCTCATGGTTATTGTGTTGAAGAAGAATGTGTTCTTTTATTCCTTTTATCAACACATCCAAGATTCCTGAATCTGAGTTCCATCCTTCCCCAGGCCGCAGTGGGGGAGTTATGTATTGCTGCCTTACTCTGTTTGCTCAAATCTACAAAACGATCATTTCAGCCCAAACTCTTTATTGCAGGGAGATGTGGAGAGTGTAAGATCTGAGTTATGTGAAGTATCAAAGTGGATCATTGTATCCTGGTGAAAGGAATATCTCTCCACAGATGCTGCCTGACCTGCTGAATGTTTCTTGCATTGTCTGTTTTTAATTTTATACTTTCACGTTAACGGTTTTCTTTTATTTTTTTGTTTCCTTGCCACAAGGGCGCTGCTCCAGCCACAACATTTCTGTGTTCTTCTCACACACAAGTTTGCTCTTTATTTTTCTGCACACGCTGTAAAGTCAGCCGTTTCCACACACATCGATCTGTGGCTTTCAAAACCCTTTTCTCATAGTTTCAGAGACTCTACGTGTTTCTTCGTGAATTCACAAGGATATGGGGATTATAGAGGCTGAGAGGGAATATAAGGGGTTAATATGTTATCCAGAGGATCTAAAGACTATAAGTGTGTACAGTGACAGTAAGGGACTCTCAGAGTATATCAAAGAAATAACAGAGCATATTAGAGAAGATCATGAGTTAAAGGAGATTCAAAGTGTTTAAGGAAGGGTCAGGATCTATCAGATAGGATAAAGAACGCTCAGGATGTATTAAAGAGGATAACGCATGATCAGGTTGCATCAGATATCCCCATCCTCAATGATGGGGGAGCCCAGCACATCAGTGCAAAGGACAAGGCTGAAGCATTTGCATCCATCTTCAGCCGAAAGTGCTGAGTGGATGTTTCATCTTGGTCTCCTCTTGATGTCGCCAGCATCACAGATGCCAATCGTCAGCTAATATGATTCACTCCACGTGATATCAAGAATCGGCTGAAGGCATTAGATACTTCAAAGGCCCTGAAAACATTCCTGAAATAGAAGTGAAGACCTGTGCTTCAGAACTTGCCACTCCCCTAGCCAAGCTGTTCCAGTACAGCTACAATACTGGCATCTACACGGCAATGTGTAACTTGCTCAGGTATGTCCTGTACACAAAATGCAGGACAAATCCAACCCAGTCATTTCTGAGTCAATGTGGTTTACATTTTGAAACTTTGTAGCAGACATGTTTGCTGTTCCTTCCTCCTGTTCCTCCTTGATTATTTCTGCCTGTGTGTAACTGAGGCTGCGTTTTTGGGTAGGTCTTGTCCAGGTGTCCTCATCACACAGATTGCAGCACTTACTCTCCTTCCAGTCCTTTGTCTGGTGGCCTTCCTGCTTACAGCTGCTTTGTATTTGGCCGCCACGTGTCCTGAATCTCCACATAACTGAATTTCCTCATCCCTGGACATGATGCAAGGTGAAGGACCGCGAGGCTGTTTTGGAAACTATTTGCACTTGGGAGTGTGAAAAATCGAAAAGTTCCAAAAGGAAAATCTTGTCTCCAGCTTTGTGAATCTTTAGAAATGCTTTGGAAAATGGGGCTGTTACTTTATTTTGAGGTTGTTCTTGGAACAGAGATGGCTGAAGGGAGATCTGATTGAAATGTACAAAATGTTGAGGGGCCTGAATAGATTGGAGGTGAATGGCCTATTTACTTTGGCAGAGAGGTCAGTGACTCGGGGCATAGATTTAAAGTGATTGGTCGAAAAATTAGAGGGGAGATGAGGAACAATCTTTTCATCCAGAGGGTGGTTGGGGTCTGGAACTCACTGCCTGAAACGGTAGTTGAGGTAGAAACGCTCGACTCATTTAAGAGGAGTCTAGATATGCATCTCAAGTGTCATAATCTGCAGGGCTACTAACCAAATGCTGGAAGGTGGGAATAGAAGGGGTGGATCATTTTTTGGCTGCACAGACGCAATGGGCCAAGTGGCCTCTTTCTGTACCTTAAACGTTCTATAATTCCGTTATTCTAAGATTCAAGATGAGAGCACAACGCACCACATTTAAAGCAACAAGAGAAAACAGAAGTTTCTCTCTATTTCCACTACTAATTCATTTCCTAATCCTAAAATACTCAATCAAATCACCCATTAACCTCCGATATTCCAAGGAACGCAGGCCTGCTTGAATGAATCGCACCTCATAATTTAACCATGAGAGCCTTGGCTACATTCTGGTGAATTTTCACTGCCCTGTTTCCAAGGCCAATGTGTATCCTTTATAAAGGGCTGAGACCAAAACTATACACAGTATTCCAGGTGTGGTCGAACCAGCTGATTGTGTAGTTGGAGCAAAACGTCTCCTTTATATAACAGAATAGAATTGAATCATAAAATTGTTGCAGCACAGAAGGAGGTGTTTCTGCCCTTCATATTTATGCAGACTCTCTGCAAGAGCAACTCAGCTGGTCCAACACACCCGCCTTTTCCATGCAGCTCTGCACATTTTTGTCCTCAGATAATTATCCATTATTTTTCTTATTCGTTATTGGGATATGAGGGTCCCTGGCAATGCTGGCATTTACTTCCCATCCCTAATTGCACTTGGGAAGGTGGTAGTGAGCTGCCTTCTAGAACCGCTGAAGTCCATATGGTGAGGTACATGCACAGTGCTGTTAGGGAGGGAGTTCCAGGATTTTGACTCAGCAATATAGTTCCAAGTCAGGATGTTGTGTGACTTGGAGGTAGGCATGCAGGTGGTGGTGTTCCCATGTATCTACTGCTTTCGTACTTCTAGGTGATACTGGTTGCGAGTTTGCAAGGAGTTGTGAACGGAGCATTGGTGAATTGCTGCAGTACATCTTGTATATGATACACACTGCTGCCACTGTGCATCGTACTGGAGGAAGTGAACATTTAAGATGGCAGATAGGGTGGTGATGAAGCAGGTTGTTTCGTCTTGGCTGGTGTTGAACTTCTGGAGTACTGTTGTGGCTGAAATTATGCAGGCAAGTGGAGAATATTCAATCACACTCCTGACTTCTGACTACTCGATGGTGGACAGGTTTTGGGGAGTCAGAAGATGAGTTGCAGAATTTCCAGCCCCTGACCAACTCTTGCAGCCACAGTATGTTTATCGCTGTTCCAGGTTTCTGGGCAAGGCTGATCCCCAGGATGTTGATGGTGGGGGATTCAGCGATGATAATGCCATTGAATGTCAGGGGGAGATGTTTAGATTCCCTGTTGTTGGAGATGATAATTGACTGGCACTTGGGTGGTGTGGATGTTACTTGCCACTTATCAGCCCAAGACTGAATGTCGTCCAGGTCTTGTTGCATGTGGACCTGGACTGCTTCAGAATGTGAGGCATCGAGAATGGTACTGAACTTTATTCAATTATCGGCGAACATCCCCACTTCTGAACTTATGATGGAGGGAAATTCATTGATGAAGCATCTGAAGATGGTTGGGCCTAGGACACCACCCCGAGTAACTCCTGGTTCCTGGTATTCCCTGGTTCCCCTTTATCTACCCTTCTAGTTACATCCTCAGCATTCTGTAATAAATTTGTCAAGCAAGATTTCCCTTTCGTTAAACCATGTTGACTTTGTTTGATCAGACTATGATGTTTTTGCGAGGAGCAGCTTTGACAGAACGAGGTGCGGAGCGAACTTACAGCTGAGTGGTCAATTTCAGTGTAAGTTACAAGTTAATCCCCTTTTGTTTCGGAGGACCAAGGGACTGCTGGGTAAGGGAAAACTATTTATTTGGGCAGTTTTAAAATCATTTTCTTTTTGCGAGGAGCAGCTTTGACAGAACGAGGTGCGGAGCGAGCTTACAGCTGAGCGGTCAATTTCAGTGTAAATTACAAGTTAATCCCCTTTTGTTTCGGAGGACCAGGGGACTGCTGGGTAAGGGAAAACTATTTATTTGGGCAGTTTTAAAATCATTTTCTTTTTGCGAGCAGCAGCTTTGACAGAACAAGGTGCGGAGCGAACTTACAGCTGAGCGCTTGTCAAGAGGAAGAGGGCGGCTTATGTTAGGATGAGATGTGAAGGCTCAGTTAGGGCGCTTGAGAGTTACAAGCTAGCCAGGAAGGATCTAAAGGGAGGGCTAAGAAGAGCAAGGAGAGGACACGAGAAGTCATTGGCGGATAGGATCAAAGAAAACCCTAAGGCTTTCTATAGGTATATCAGGAATAAAAGAATGATAAGAGTTAGAACAGGGCCAATCAAGGATAGTAGTGGGAAGTTGTGTGCGAAATCAGAGGAGATAGGGGAAGCGTTAAATGAATATTTTTCGTCAGTATTTACAGTAGAGAAAGAAAATGTTGTCGAGGAGATTACTGAGATACAGCCTACTAGGCTAGATGGGATTGAGATTCACAAGGAGGAGGTGTTAGCAATTTTGGAAAGAGTGAAAATAGATAAGTCCCCTGGGCCAGATGGGATTTATCCTAGGATTCTCTGGGAAGCCAGGGAGGAGATTGCAGAGCCGTTGTTGTTGATCTTTATGTCGTCATTGTCGACAGGAGTAGTGTCGGAAGACTGGAGGATAGCAAATGTTGTCCCCTTGTTCAAGAAGGGGAGTAGAGACAGCCCTGGTAATTATAGACCTGTGAGCCTTACTTCAGTTGTGGGTAAAATGTTGGAAAAGGTTATAAGAGATTGGATTTATAATCATCTTGAAAAGAATAAGTTCATTTGCGATAGTCAGCACGGGTTTGTGAAAGGTAGGTCGTGCCTCACAAACCTTATTGAGTTTTTCGAGAAGGTGACCAAACAGGTGGATGAGGGTAAAGCCGTGGATGTGGTGTATATGGATTTCAGTAAGGCGTTTGATAAGGTTCCCCACGGTAGGCTATTGCAGAAAATACGGAAGTATGGGGTTGAAGGTGATTTAGAGCTTTGGATCAGAAATTGGCTAGCTGAAAGAAGACAGAGGGTGGTGGTTGATGGCAAATGTTCATCCTGGAGTTTAGTTACTAGTGGTGTACCGCAAGGTTCTGTCTTGGGGCCACTGCTGTTTGTCATTTTTATAAATGACCTGGATGAGGGTGTAGAAGGGTGGGTTAGTAAATTTGCGGATGACACGAAGGTCGGTGGAGTTGTGGATAGTGTTGAAGGGTGTTGTCGGGTACAGAGGGACATAGATAGGCTGCAGAGCTGGGCTGAGAGATGGCAAATGGAGTTTAATGCGGAGAAGTGTGAGGTGATTCACTTTGGAAGGAGTAACAGCAATGCAGAGTACTGGGCTAATGGGAAGATTCTTGGTAGTGTAGATGAGCAGAGAGATCTTGGTGTCCAGGTACATAAATCCCTGAAAGTTGCTACCCAGGTTAATAGGGCTGTTAAGAAGGCATATGGTGTGTTAGCTTTTATTAGTAGGGGGATCGAGTTTCGGAGCCACGAGGTCATGATGCAGCTGTACAAAACTCTGGTGAGGCCGCACCTTGAGTATTGCGTGCCGTTCTGGTCACCGCATTATAGGAAGGATGTGGAAGCTTTGGAAAGGGTGCAGAGGAGATTTACTAGGATGTTGCCTGGTATGGAGGGAAGGTCTGACGAGGAAAGGCTGAGGGACTTGGGGTTGTTTTCGTTAGAGAGAAGGAGGAGGAGAGGTGACTTAATAGAGACATACAAGATAATCAGAGGGTTAGATAGGGTGGATAGTGAGAGTCTTTTTCCTCGGATGATGATGGCAAACACGAGGGGACATAGCTTTAAGTTGAGGGGTGAAAGATATAGGACAGATGTCAGACGCAGTTTCTTTCCGCAGAGAGTAGTAGGGGCGTGGAACGCCCTGCCTGCAGCAGTAGTAGACTCGCCAACTTTAAGGGCATTTAAGTGGTCATTGGATAGACATATGGATGAAAATGGAATAGTGTAGGTCAGATGGTTTCACAGGTCGGCGCAACATCGAGGGCTGAAGGGCCTGTACTGCGCTGTAATGTTCTAATTCTAATTCTAATTTTCTAAGTGCTCGTTCAGACTTCCTTGAACATCGATGAGAGCATTTTCCCGACCACTGATGTTAGGCTAACTGGCCTGCAGTTCACCATGTTAAATATATTAAACTGGGGTTCCAGTGGCGCAGTTGGTTAGCGCGTGCTACTTATACAGCAGTGCAATTAGCGAGTAACGCCAAGGCTGTGAGTTCGAGCTTTACCTAGAGCACAAATTTTAGAGACAGGGAGCAATGTGAAGCAGCTCAGCAGTGAAGAGAGCTGTGATCAGTGAGTCTGAACTGACCAGAAGAGGAGAAAAAAATAATTGTGAGGTGACATCAGAGGAAGAGGAGCCACTTGTCATGAGCACACTGCTGAAATTCAAAGTCATTTGCAGCACAGAAGGAGACATTTCGGTCCATGCTGGCTCTGCAGGGAGCTGTGCAGTCAGCCTCAATAACGGTAATTTAAAAACAAAATGCTGGAAATATCCAACAGGTCTGGCAGCATCAGTGGAGAGGGAAGCAACGTTAATGCTTCAGGTCTGTGACCTTTCCTCAGAACTGACAAAGGTTAGAACTGTCGCCAGTTTTAAGCAAATAAAATCGGAGGTGGGGCAAAAAATAACACAAGGCAAGGTGTCGATACATGCAGCCCTGCAAGCCTATGTTTTTCTCAGACTTCTTCTTGAAGTTATTGATCATTTCTCCTTCCACCACCCTTGTGGGCAGCGAGTTCCATGTTATTACCACTTGCTATGTAAAAACAGGACTTCCTCATATTCCCCCTGCATCATTTCCCCCCAGATGTTGCAATCTGTTTCCCAGACTTCTGGTAGCATTTGTTAATGGGAACAGTTTTTCCTTGTCCAACGTACCTAAGCCTGTCATAATCTGGTACACTTCTATTAAATCTCCCCTCAATCTCCTTTGTTCGAAGGAGAACAAACCCAGCTCTTCCAACCAAACCGAGAAACTAAAATCCTCCATCCCCAGAACCATTCGGATAAATCTCCTCTGCACCCTCTCAAGGACCCTCTCATACTTCCTGAAATGCTGTGACCAGAACTCGATGCAGTACTCCAGTTGAGGCCTAAACATGCATTATAGAGAGATTCACAATAATTGTGCTGAGTACTTCTATTTATAAAGCCCAAGATTCCATGTGCTTTACTCACCATTCTCTCAATATGTCTTGCCAACTTCAAGGATCTCTGCCCCTGCAATCCCAGGTCCCTCTGTTCCTGCACACTCTTTAGAACTATGCCATTACGTCTAAATTGCCTCTCCCGAATCCTTCTGGAAAATGCATCACCTCACACTTGTCAGTATAAACTTCCATCTGCCACCTTTCTGTCCATTCTGCTGGCCTATCTATGTCCTGTTGCAGACTGTTCATATCATGCTCACTGTTTGCTGCAGCTCCAGGTTTGGTGTCATCAGCAAATGTTGATATTCTACTTTGTATTCCAAGATTCAAGTCATTTATATAAAGTAAAACAAAAACAGTGGTCCCAGCACTGACCCTTGGGGAACACCTCTGTCTACCATCCTCCAGTTTGAAAAACAACCATTTCCTTTGACTGGCTGTTTTCAGTCCGTCAGCCACTATTTTATCAATTGGACACAGAACCCACTTTTCCATGAGCCACAATTTTGTTAGCAAACCTTTAATGTGGTACCTTGTCAAATATTTTCTTAAAATCCGTATAAACAACATTCAACACATTCCCTTCATCAACTTTCCCTGCAACTTCATCAAAAAATTCATTTAAATTAGGCATGCATGATCTGTCTTTTACAAATCCATGCCGACTATCCTTAATTAACTTGAACCTCTCTACGTGTAAATTGATATTTTCCCTGACTATTATTTCGAAAATCTTACCCACCACTGATGTTAAACTAACTGGCCTACAGTTGCTAGTACTGTCCTTACACATTTCTTCAATAAGGGTGTCACATTAGCCACTCTCCAATTCTCTGGCACCTTCTATCCTGACTCAAATTTCCAGGACTTGTGGAAAGACCGTTACCCATCTTGGACTGAGACTGAGGAGAGGTTTCTCCAACAGAGGCAGATTTTGACGTTGAGCTTCAATTCAAATTTCCACTTCATCAGAGATGTCTCTCTGTCTCTGCCTTAGATCTGACCTCGGACTTTCTCTTGCACGAGTTTCTGGCATGATTTCTGTTTGAGTAACTATTGGTGCTCAACTCATAACCAAACTATCTGATTCATTCGACTCATTTGATTTTTCCCAACTTCCTTCTTTTTTGTGAACCTCTGAAGGTAAACCATGATCTATATGTACAAACCTAACCTTTCCACTACCAAACATCTTAACTAAATATGTGCGAGGACCACATCTTCCACCACTATCACTGGTCACCACTTCAACCAATTGTGATGATGATTCTGCAATCTATCCTTCTGGTTCAACTTCTGACTTCTTTCTCCCACTCCAGCTCTCTCATGACTCTCTTTCTGTCTTGATTGTTTCTCTTCTACTAACAGTGTTAAATGTGTCTTCAGCAATGAAAACCTCGTTCTCGGCTGCCAGCCATGAAACAATTCAGCTGGCGTTATGCTGGTAGCAGTGTGATGGGTGTTACAATAGATAAACAGAAAGGTCAGCAGTCTGTGATGCAATGATAACTGACTTTTGTTCAGATTGATATCCAGCATTTGCTTGACAAGAGCATGCTTAACAATCTGCACTGTGTGCTCTGCTGCTCCTTTGGAAGCAGGATGATACAGTGGAACTCTAGTGTATTTTATGCCATTTGGTCTCATGAATTGTGAAAACTGTAATGAAGAAAACTAAGGTCTGTTTTCAGACACAGTTTCCTCTGGGAACCCATAAGCAGAAAACAAACTACACAAAATATCTGGAGTTTTGCCAGTTGTTCCTCGATTCATCGGAAACCCCTCAACCCACTTCGAATGTCTCTTTCTCAATGAACATCTGCTGTCCTTCTAATTCTGTAAAATCTATGTGCAGCCTCTGCCACACTCTAGCTGCCCATTTCCATGGCTGAAAAGGTACCGATGGCGGCTTCCTTTCTACTGCTTGACATGTTCCAGATTATTTCACTATGTTTCCAATGTCCTTCTCTAACTCTGGCCACCAAAGATATCTCCTCACTAGACTTTTCGTCAAACACATCCCTAAGTGATCATCATGAAGATCACATCGCAACTGCAATATGTACTTTCCAGGGATTATAACTCTAGCTCCCCACATGACATAAATTTGATCAACCGACAACTCATTTTTATGCATAAAAAATGGCCTGTATTCTAAATCCATTATCTGTGTTTCCCACCCATTTGTGATATAGTGGTATACCCTTTGCCAATATGGAGCCCATACGAGTTGTTCTACCAATGTCATCTGCTGTGACTGGAAACTCATCTTCGTCTGAAGGCCACATCCCAGGACCGAGAAAAAAAAAAACTGCTCTGTATGGAGAGGAATCACATGCTAGTTTAATCTCTTTGAGCACATCGTAATGCATAAGCATCACACCCTCTGCAAGTTGACTTTTATGCCATTTGAATGCCTCATCACCCTCCTTTGTCCAATTCCACGGAAACCCTTCCTCAAGAGTTAATTCAATGGATGCAATAATGTTGCCTGATCTGGTATGAATTTACCGCAGTAATTTATGAGTTTCAAAAAAGATCTGAGATCAGCTGTGTTCTGAGGGTGTGACGCATTTCTAATTACTTGATCTTTACACTTGGTAGCATGCAACCCGTTCTTGTCTACTTTGTGACCCAAGTGCATTTCAGAATTTTAAAACATTTCACATTTGTGTTCTGTCATCCAAACTCCATGCTTTTCCAAGCGTTGGAACACCTCTTTCATCTGCCGTCATAGGTTTGCTTGTTTGGAGCACGAATATGATTGTCATCCAAATAAAACACTACTAGCTCCATTCCTTACAAATTTTGGTTCCTCACCCTTTGGAAAATTCCACGGACAGAAGAAACACCAAATGGCAGCCTGTGAAACTGAAATAGACCCATGTGTGTTACGATAGTCAAGAATGACTTCGACTCAGTGTCTGACTCAAGCTGCAGATAGGCATTTGTCAGATCGAAATTTGAAAAAGTCTGGCTTCCTGTCAACGTCGTGAACAGATGCTCCATGTTTGTCAAGTTATTGGGTGGATTACATTCCAGTATCTGTTGATGGTTACCTTATGCTCAGAGCATACTCTTACACTACCATCTGACTTTGGTACTACCACTATGGGAATAGCACAATTACTATGCTGTACCTTGGAGATATTGCTCTCAGTCTCAAGTCATTTCAGTTCTTGCTTCACCTCCTCTCTTAGAGCATAGGGTACTGGATGCAGCTGACAATACAACGACCTTGCATTCCCCCGAGCTTGTATGTTAGCCTTGTACCCTTGAATTGATTTGCAGATTTCACTGAACACCTTAGGGTACTTCATGTTGAGATATGAATGTCACCTCAATACAAAAAAGCTCGCTCATATTTAACTTAAATGCTGCCAGCCAGTTTCTTCCAAACAAGGCTGGTTTTTCACCTTTCACAACAATGATGGGCAATTTTGCACACTGCTCATTGTATGTGACCACAACCAATACACTTCCAATTTGGGGAATATTCTCTCCTCCATAACTGTTTAACTCTACTCATGATTTTTCCAGGGGATGTTGACTCAACTTTTCACGACACAGCGACTCTGAAATTATACTAACTGATGCACCTGTGTTGACCTCCATGTTGTATTTAGTCGTTTGTGGGACGTGGGCATCGCTGGCAAGGTCAGCATTCTTTGCCCATCCATAATTGCCCTTGAGAAGGTGATGGTGGTGGTGAGCTTCCTTCTTGAACTGCTGCAGTCATTGGGGTTTAGGGACACCAACAGTGCTGTTGGAAGGGAGTTCCAGGATTTTGACCCAGTGACAATGAAGCAATGGTGACAGACATCCAAGTCAGGATGGTGTGTGGCTTGGAAGGAAACTTGCAGGCGGTGGTGTCCCCATGCATCTGCTGTCCTTGTCTTTATAGGTGGTCGAGGTCACGGCTTTGGAAGGTGCTGTCGAAGGAGCCTTAGTGAGTTGCTGCAGTTTACTGGAGCTTCATCCAACGATACTTGGACACGATGCTCTGTGAATTTTCCTTGGACATCCTTGTGCATCTGATTACATGGATCTCAAATGATACCTCATCCATCTGCTGCTGTTTGACAACTGTATGCAGTGAATGATGTTTCCTCCTGCCTGTGTTTTCACCGATGACCTTCTTGCGACATGCCTTGGCAAGATAGCACTTCTTCTTGCAGCTATAGCACTCTGCCTTCACAACGGGACAATTCTGGGCTGAATGTTGGCCTCAACACCGGTAACAGGATTTTATTTAACACTGCTACTACCCTGATGGCCTCCTCCCACTTTCTAACCAGCAACACCCACATGACCACCACCAGTTGCCATCACTGGGACCTTCTGCTTACTTATATGCAGCTTATTTACTTCAGCAGATGACTCTCACTTCTCTCGAGTGAAATTCAGCCATGTCCATGGACAGTGCTGATGAAAAGCTATGTCAAAACTCACCTTTGGCAATGTCATCAACTTCCTGTGAATGTGCTCACCCTTTAATCTGCAACCAAATCTGTCACACAACACACACTCTTGAAATTCTCCAAAATTTACAATGAAGTGACAGCTTTTGGAATGCCACAATAAACTAACCAATGTCCTCATTGGGCAGCTGATTCCTTGTTCCAAACTGATAGATTTCTGCAATCTTCAATGGTTTCGGATTGTAATGCTGCTCAAGCTTAATCTAAATGTCCTTCAGTAGCGTGTCCTTTAGTTTTGCTGGGGTGAGAAAATTATTGAGCATCTCATACATTCCGGGCCTGCTTCAGTCAAAAATATCCCTCTGTCTTTTCCCACATTGCCTGGTTGACAGCTACATTATCAGGATCTTCGAGGGTATTGTTAACAGTGAAAAACATCTCTATCCACTCCACGTACACACTGAAAGACTCTCAGTCATGGTCATACTCCCTCAATCACGCAATAATTCCCTTAGACACAGCCATCTTGGAAGGTCAGTCCAATAATTTAATTACAATCCGACCACAGAATGTAATTTGTAAGCATTAATTTGGGCTTCCAATGGCTGGACTGTTACCCAGCATTCCCAGCGATCTACGAATATGCCCTATTCATTCCACAGGAGCACAGCGCGCAGGTGCAGTACTGGCCAGTATTTCGAGCATGCGCATTGTCTGTATGATCACAGCCTTGTGAGTTCTCTGGAGGACGCATTTGCAGCGGGTAAGAGTTGATGGGGCAAAGGAGAACCGGCGCGCGGCCGGAGAGGCTTCAAAGACACCTGGTGTAGGCCTCAAGCCCCGAATAAGTAGCTCCAGTTCCAGCATTTGCGGCTCCGGGGTATTCCCTGAGTTGCCCAGGTTAACGGCTGCCACCTCTGGAAAGGAAGCCTGGAAGGTTTAGGTGCCGCCATCTTGAGCAGAGAGAGATGCACATGCGTCTCCATCTTATTGCCGGCACTGAGAGTGGGCGGGGCTTCAATGTCCCAGTGAGCAGGAGGGAAAATCATTGAGTCTTTGATTTGTTTCTCACTCAGCAAACAGGGGCTGGAATACTGAACCCAGCCAGAGTAGAGGGAGGGAGAAAACTGTCAGCGGAGCAAAGAAATCGTGCAGATGATGCCATTGGTTTGGATGCCCAGGGAGGAGGGAGAGCTGTGAGACGGGGATTTACAGCATTGGGGAACAAACGAGGAAAAATGTTGCATTGAAGCAAGAATTGTCTGCTCTGAATTTCTATCCTGTACTTAGAATGATGACCTTTATAATCTCCTTTATAACAGGGTATTAGAAGAGAAGGATTAGCAGACGGGAAAACTTAAACCAAGCATCGCATCAAGATCTGAAAGAATCATTCGATTCATCAGCACCTGAATATCATCGGACTTTGAATGTGGAACAAGAAATGTTTGTTCTGTCTGTGGGAAAAGATTTCAAACATCAGTGTGACTGGAAAAACTGCAAGGCACCCACACCCGAGTGAGAGTGTTCCAGTGCACTGACTGTGACAGCGTTCACCAGTAACACAGCCTGAAAAGACATTACACCATTCACAGAGGAGAGAAAACATACACGTGTTCTGTGTGTAGATGAGGCTTCAACTGATCATCCAACTTGGAGAGACACAAGGACATCTGCACCATGGAGAAACCTTGAAAATGTGGGGACTGTGGGAAGGGATTCAATTACCCATCTGAACTCGACTCATCAACGCAATCACACTGGGGAAAAGCTGTTAACCTGCCCTGTGTGTGGGAAGGGATTCGATCAGTCATCCCACCTGCTGTCACACCAGCGAGTTCACACAGAGGAGAGACCATTCACCTGTTCCATGTGTGGGAAGGGATTCATTCACTCATCTAACCTCAATTCACACCAACCTCTTCACACTGATAAGAATCTTTTAAATGTTCTGACTGTGAGAAGAGCTTGAAAAGCAAAAATCACATGATGCAGCACCAGCGAGTTCACACTGAGGAGAGACCGTTCACCTGCTCTGAGTGTGGGAGGGGATTCGTTCAGTCAATCAACCTGCTGAGGTTCACAAGTGACTGCAGGGTTTGGATTCTGCTGTTATTGCTGCTGTTAATCACATCCAGGACTGAACCATTTTAATTCCGATAGTTGGGGTTTGTTTTTGCTGATGTTGATTATCCCAGTAACTGGGCTGAAGTTTAATATTTGGATATATCTTCAAGAAATATTAATTTCTTCAAGATAAGTGGAGACTAATTGATGAGGCAGGATCTAACTGAAATGTGCAGCGGGTTTGAGGGGCTGAATGGCCTGCTCCAGTTCTATATGTACTTTCTCCCCAGACTTCCCCCACTCTCTAACTCTGCTCACCTGCTTGTTTCCAGTTGCAGTGCCTTCTCCCCAGTTCTCCCATGACTTTCCATTCATCAGTTGTGTTTCAGTCCAAGTCTATTCGGGACATAGAAACAGGAATCGGCCTTTTAGCCTCTCGAGTCTGTTCTGCTATTCAATGAGATCATGGCTGATCTATGACTTTACTTCATTATACCCAAATATTATTTTAATATTGGATTCCCCAGTCTGTTACAATGTGATTTAAAAATGCCTTTCATTTACACTGTACCTTTAAAGTAGGAGAGTGTCTGAAGGTGCATCTCAGAACATAAACGGAAAATCAGACAAAAATTGACACTGAGCCAAAGAAGGATAATTAGAATGACTGACTAAAAGCTTGGTCAAAAACGTAGGTTTTTAGTAGGGTCTTAAAGGAGGAGAGATGTGGACTGGCAGAAAGGTGTGAGGACGAAATTCCAGAGCTTCGGGCCGGTGACTGAAGGCACAGGCAATGGGACAGAAAGACAGTGAGTGGTGTGTAAGAGGTCAGAGTTGGAGGAATGCAGAGTTCTCTGAGGGTTGACCGGCTGGAGGAGATTACAGATAGAGGGAGGGGTGAGGCCTTGAAGAGATTTGCAATGAGAATTTTAAAATGGAGACATTAGAGGACCTGGAGCCATTGTAGATCAGTGAGCTCAGTAATGATGGATGAGCGGAAATTTGTGATGCTTGGAGTAAACAGCAGCAGAGTTTGAATGAGCTGCAGTTTATGCAGGGTGGGGGTGGGGGTCAATCAGAAGAGCATTAGAATAGACAAGCAGGCTGACAACACAGAAACACTGGAGGAGTCAAGAGAGGTGGTGGTGATGTAGAGATATGTGACATCAGCACACATGTGGAACCTGATGTCATGTCTTTGGATGATGTCACTGAGGGGCAGCAGATAGATGGGGGATAGAGGTGGCCATCGATAGATCCTTGGGAAACTCCAAAGGTAATGGGGTGAGAAGAGAAACCATTGCTGGAGATTGTTTGGCTATGATTGGATAGATCTGAATGGCGCCAAGGGAGGTCAGTCCCACTCAGCTGAACAGTGGAGGAGAGGCGTTGGAGGATGGTGTGGTCGACTGGGAGGTGAAGATGTTTGAGGAGCGATGGTGCCCCACATGCACAGAGAATGTCCTTTGTGACATGGATTCGAGCTGTTTCAGTGCTGTGTGATGGAAACCTGATTGGAAAGGTTCAAACGTGGAATTCTGGGAAAGGTGGACACGGATTGGGGGCATAGAGACATTCAGTGTCTTTGGAAAGGAATGAGAGGGTGAAGATGAGGTGGTAGTTTACAAGGACAGAGAGGTTGAGGGTGGGGGTTTTGAGGAGGTGGGTGATAATGACAGTTTTAAAAGGGAGAGGGAAGTACCTGAGGAAAGGAAACTGTTTACAATGTCAGTTAGCACGAGGGCCAGGAAGGGAAGTTGTTTGATTAGTTTAGTGGTTACATTACAGGGACAACCATTAAAAGCACGGTTCACTGGCCCATATAGATTGATCAAAAGATTGGATAAGGTAGGTTACTTTATTGACACCCCTGATCACCGGGAGAACTGGTTGTGTCACATTAATATGCTCGAACAACATTACCACAGGGAGGAGGATAAGCCAATACAGGTATTTCAGTTAAACGGGACTGTTGACAAGGAAATGTATTGTGAGGATGAGGCAAAGGCAGGCCTAAGAAATTCTCCGAAGTTCCAAAGAAGGGTCACTGACCCGAAACGTTAACTCTGCTTCTCTTTTCACAGATGCTGCCAGACCTGCTGAGTGGTTCCAGCATTTCCTATTTTTATTTCAGATTTCCAGCATCCGCAGGATTTTGCTTTTATTTTAGTGTTTAATTCACTGCCACTTCTCTTCCAGGAATGCCTATCTTGAAGAAGTTGTGCTCTTCTCTCCGACGGGATTTTCATTTGTCTCTTTTACCTTGTTCACCTTCATTGCTTTCTATTTCCCTCCTGGTGTTTGATAAGGTGTCTACCAAAACTCGTTTTCACAGCCACATCTCCTTCCTCAGTGACTGTCTCTGGCTCCATCTTATTCCACGTGGATTCCAACTGCAGTTTCACCCATCATGCTTTGAATCCACCCAGAATCACAGGTATCTCCGAGAAATACAACGTTCCTCGCACTGCTACTCTCGCCACATCCTGAGATCCACACTCAGTGCTATGCACCGCCACATGCACACACTGGACCTCTCTCTCCAGCAGCACCGCCTCACCTTATCTCAAAGCTGTTCTACTGCGCAGTTTCATTTCATCTTTCGTCTCATCCGAGTTCTGAAGAAGGGTCACTGACCCAAAACGTCTGCTTTTTTCACAGATGCTGCCAGACCTGCTGAGTGCTTCCAGCATTTCTTGTTTTTATTTCAGATTTCCAGCATCCGCAGTATTTTGCTTTTATTATACGGTGTAAAGAAGGCAGACTCCTACCCAAATTCTCATTTAAAGGACTGCATGGACAGAGTGGGCAACACCATATGTCTTAAAGAGACAGATGTGTTGGAGGGATACTGTCAAATTCCTTTGACACCCCAGGGTAAGACAAGATCAGCTTCTGTTACCCAGGACAGGGTTTTCCAGTGTCACGTGACGCCACATAGGTTAAGGGGTACTCGAGAAACATCTCAGAGAATAGTGAACCCAGTAGTGGTCAGTGCTCCGAGCTCTGCAGTGCACCTGGCTGAAGTGATGGACAATAGGGACACTTTGAAGGAAAGCACAAAACAGCTGGAAGACTATGCTTGGAAATTTGAAATGGGTTAATTGGGACAATCTTTGAAAAAATTTAAACTGAAAATGTTCTGGTGGAACTTGTTGCTGTCGTTCCAATATTCTTGAAAAGTGTATATCTGTAAATGTGGACGAAAATGTGTTATCATTTGTTTTTGCAATTTCATTTTTTACATTGTAATGAAACGCATTATCGGAATGGTATTTCATTCCACCAGGGGTGGAGATGTTATGATCCTACTTATTTTTTTTTGGGTCGCGGGGGGTGGATGTGTGCAGTGTGTCTTTAAGAACAAAGAACAAAGAAAATTACAGCACAGGAACAGGCCCTTCAGCCCTCCAAGCCTGCGCCAATCCAGATTCTCTATCTACACATGTCACCTATTTTCTAAGGGTCTGTATCTCTGTACTTCCTGCTCGTTCATGTATCTGTCCAGATACATCTTAAAAGACGCTATCGTGCCCGCATCTACCACCTCCGCTGGCAACGCGTTCCAGGCACCCACCACCCTCTGCGTAAAGAACTTTCCACGCATATCCCCCCTAAACGTTTCCCTTTTCACTTTGACCTCGTGTCCCCTAGTAATTGAATCCCCCACTCTGGGAAAAAGCTTCTTGCTATTCACCCTGTCTATACCTCTCATGATTTTGTCCACCTCAATCAGGTCCCCCCTCAACCTCCGTCTTTCTAATGAAAATAATCCTAATCTACTCAACCTCTCTTCATAGCTAGCGCTCTCCATACCAGGTAATATCCTGGTGAACCTCCTCTGCACCCTCTCCAAAGCATCCACATCTTTTTGGTAATGTGGCGACCAGAACTGCTCGCAGTATTCCAAATGTGGCCGAACCAAAGTCCTATACAACTGTAACATGACCTGCCAACTCTTGTACTCAATACCCCGTCCGATGAAGGAAAGCATGCCGTATGGCTTCTTGACCACTCTATTGACCTGCGTTGCCACCTTCAGGGAACAATGGACCTGAACACCCAAATCTCTCTGTACATCAATTTTCCCCAGGACTTTTCCATTTACTGTATAGTTCACTCTTGAATTGGATCTTCCAAAATGCATCACCTCACATTTGCCCTGATTGAACTCCATCTGCCATTTCTCTGCCCAACTCTCCAATCTATCTATATTCTGCTGTATTCTCTGACAGTCCCCTTCACTATCTGCTACTCCACCACTCTTAGTGTCGTCTGCAAACTTGCTAATCAGACCACCTATACTTTCCTCCAAATCATTTATGTATATCACAAACAACAGTGGTCCCAGCACAGATCCCTGTGGAACAATACTGGTCACACGTCTCCATTTTGAGAAACTCCCTTCCACTGCTACTCTCTGTCTCCTGTTGCCCAGCCAGTTCTTTATCCATCTAGCGAGTACACCTTGGACCCCATGCGCCTTCACTTTCTCCATCAGCCTACCATGGGGAACCTTATCAAAGGCCTTACTGAAGTCCATGTATATGACATCTACAGACCTTCCCTCATCAATCAACTTTGTCACTTCCTCAAAGAATTCTATTAAGTTGGTAAGACATGACCTTCCCTGCACAAAACCATGTTGCCTATCACTGATAAGTCCATTTTCTTCCAAATGGGAATGGATCCTATCCCTCAGTATCTTCTCCAGCAGCTTCCCTACCACTGACGTCAGGCTGAACGGTCTCTAATTACCTGGATTATCCCTGCTACCCTTCTTAAACAAGGGGACAACATTAGCAATTCTCCAGTCCTCCGGGACCTCACCCGTGTTTAAGGATGCTGCAAAGATATCTGTTAAGGCCCCAGCTATTTCCTCTCTCGCTTCCCTCAGTAACCTGGGATAGTTCCCATCCGGACCTAGGGAATTGTCCACCTTAATGCCTTTTAGAATACCCAACACTTCCTCCCTCCTTATGCTGACTTGACCTAGAGTAATCAAACATCTGTTCCTAACCTCAACATCCGTCATGTCCCTCTCCTCGGTGAATACCGATGCAAAGTACTCGTTTAGAATCTCACCAATTTTCTCTGACTCCACGCATAACTTTCCTCCTTTGTCCTTGAGTGGGCCAATCCTTTCTCTAGTTACCCTCTTGCTCCTTATATATGAATAGAAGGCTTTGGGATTTTCCTTAACCCTGTTTGCTAAAGATATTTCATGACCCCTTTTAGCCCTCTTAATTCCTCATTTCAGATTGGTCCTACATTCCCGATATTCTTTCAAAGCTTCCTCTTTCTTCAGCCGCCTAGACCTTATGTATGCTTCCTTTTTCCTCTTAGCTAGTCTCACAATTTCACCTGTCATCCATGGTTCCCTCATCTTGCCATTTCTATCCCTCATTTTCACAGGAACATGTCTCTCCTTAAGGCAGCAAATGATCAGTACTGCTTTAAGAACAAGCAAGCCTCAGGAGTTAGAGAAGGTGCATTCTGGTTGCTGTTGGATACAGCCATACAGAGAGGGAGAACAAGCCAGCCTCAGACGTTACCAAGGAAAGTGCATCTTGTTTGCCCCAGATACAGCCATTATGCAATGCTGTAATTTATTACAAAGGGAATGGAATATAAAAAATGTTTTGCTACAGTTGTACAGGGCATTGGTGAGACCAAATCTGGAATATTCTGTACAGTGTTGGTCTTCTTACTGAAAGGATATAGTTGCATTGGAAGCAGTTCAGAGAAGGTTCATTCGACTGATTCCTGGGAGAAATGGTTATCTTTTGAGGAAAAGGTGAACAGTTTGGTTCTGTATTCATTGGAGTTTAGAAGGATGAGAGTTGATCTCATTGAAATATATAAGATCCTGAGGGGACTTGACAGGGTGGATGGTGAAAGGACGTTTCCCCTTCTGGGGAAGGCGAAAACTGGGGAACAGTTTAAAATTAAAGGCTCTCCCATTTAAGACAGAGTGACATGAGAAATTTATTTCTCTCAGAGAGTCGTGCGTCTGTGGAACTCTCTTCCCCGAACTCGGTGGAGGTAGGGTCATTGAATGTTTTTAAGGCAGAGGTAGACAGAGTCTTGACAAACAAGGGAGTCAAAGGATATCGGGGGTCGGCAGGAAAGTGGACCTGAATCCACAAACAGATCAGTCATGATCTTGTATTATGGCGGAGCAGGCTTGAAGGTCTGAATAGCCAACTCCTGCTCTTAGATCATGTGTTCATATGTTCGTACATAGGTCAGACTGAGAGCAAGGTAGAGAATTAAAATGAGAAGAAACAGGAAGCACAGGGCCATGCTTGCGGACTGAAGGGAGGTGTTCCACAAAGCGGTCACACTGTCTGTATTTAGCCTCCTCAGTGTAGAGGAGACCACAATTATCTACCACTGTGCAGTGTGAGGGCACCTGGTGATAAAACTGTCTCCACTCAAGAAAGTTCTCAAAGAGAACATGCCCTCTTCTAATTTTTTCTGTGGTATTTTAAGATGAAACTATACCATATAACATTTTGATGTCTTAAAAATATACAATTACCCCATCACAGAATACAACCCCAGTTTCTCACATGGTAGACAGGGGCATGCAACATGCTACTAACAGGAACTAATAGGTTCACCACTTGTGCATTACCTACAGTAGCATCAGACCAGGAATCAGACACTGTTATCAGACCTGGACTCATCCAATTGCCCCAGGAGGAGGATTTTTATTCCAGTGTTTGATCTGGGTGAGTGGCACAGCAGCACGAAGGGCCAAATGGCCTCCTCCAGCTCCTATTTCTTATGTTCATTAAACCTCAGTCTGGTTCCTCTCGAGCTGCTGAGTGAATGAATTAAATCTTTCTTGACAAATCACCAAGAAACCAGACTACAATTCATGCCCGAAACATCACTTATTGGTTACAAATCACATTTGAGTTAAATCTGAGTAGACACATTATGGACATGCATAAAGTGTACCATCTACAAGATGCACTGCAGCAACACACCAAGGCTCCTTAGACAGCACCTTCCAAACCCACAACCCCTACCATCTAGAAGGACAAAGGCAGCAAATGCAAGGGAACACCACTACCTGCAAGTTCCCCTCCAAGTCACACACCATCCTGACTTGGAACTATATCGCCATTCCTTCACTGTCGCTGGGTCAAAATCCTTCCTTCCTAACAGCACTGTGGATGTACCTACCTCACATAGACTGCAGCGGTTCAAGAAGGCAGCTCACCACCACCTTCTCAAAGGCAATTAGGGATGGGCAATAAATGCTGGCCTAGCCAGCGACGCCCACACTCCATGCATGAATTTAAAAAAGCACATATAAATGTAATCAGAGTTATCCAGCAGTTGAGCAATAATAAGGAGAGTATTTCACAAAAACAAGTTAGAAATGCAAGGGTGAGTGGCCAAAGATCAAAAAATCTGAAAATTAGTGGCTGATGACAAAAAGTCAGAATTTTTTTCTGACAAGGAATTATGTAATTTTAGCACTTTTAATGAAGGAAACTAGTTGTGTCATGGTAATTTTGTACAATTTTGCATATGTAATGAATAAAATTACACTGTACTCAGAATACAACTTCATGAGACTTACCTGACAGCTGATAATTGGGTTTTACAGAGCTTCATGTTCTCAATGTCCTGCTTCTGCCTATTTATAGATTTTTCATGGAAAAAGTGTTCTGTGAAGATGTGTCAACCTCACTGGAAAGCAACATTTAGAAGCAAACTAGACTGAACATTCTGCACTTTGGTAAGTGATGTGCAAAAATCAGTAGGTATATAAATTAATAAAAACTAAACATTTAACAGATGTTGACAATCCAGAAACTTGACGATAAGTGGTGTCCTTTTTCTTACTTTGTGCTGAGATAATCACCTGAAAGAAGCAGAAAGCAAAACCAGGTGCACGACAGCTTTTCCAGATAATCTTAAGTGATGTCAAACCACACGTTAAAAAAAGATGGCCAGAGTTATACTCCTGATCTTCCAGCACTATGGTGTAAAAGACAGCTTCACACAGACTCCAGGTTTACAGTGTGACTGGGTCAGTAGACAGTGAAAGTGGAGATGAACAATGAATGGAATTCAGCCGTACACCTGAGCAAACCGATAAGTGGAAATTCCAGATCACTTCAGTTGCTGCAATGCACAGGACACATGAAGTTTATACAACTCATGCTCACTGCAGGATATTCACATGCAGCAACCAGTTTGTACAGTGTTTTCAGAAATTACTTTGTATGGACACAGCAGTGTGTGTCTAAACATACAAATTAGGAGCAGGAGTCGGCCACTCAGCCCTTCAAGCCTGCTCTGTCATTCAATAAGCTCATGTCTGAACTGATTACTCCACATTTCCACCTACCCCCGATAACCTTCCACCTCCTTGCTTATCAAGAATCTATCTACCTCTGTCTTCAAAATATTCAAATGTAAATGGAACCAAGTTTCAAATTCCTATTGACAGACCAATGTTTTTGCTGCAGACCAGCGACTTGCCGGCTACTGATCCTGCACCATTAATTTTAAGCCATGTCAAATGAGCTGTGTCAGTTCTCAGGTGGTCTCTGCTAAGATATCCCATGAAAGCAAAAACAAACATTGGGAATTGGTCTGTGTCCTTTTTGGAAATTTACAGAACACTAACACACAGAAGTTGTGGAGGAGTATGCAGATCCACCCACTTACTATCCTGCTTCAAGTTCCTTTCCACCGACTATAAAAAATAAACACAACTTAAAAACAGGTAAAAAGACCACCGAGCAGTTTTGTATTTGGTCAACTTTAAAAAAAGAACATCAGAACTGATTGCTTTAATTTTTGTCACGGTCGGAAAGGGAGAACCTATTGGTGGATTTCCAAAATCCCAATGTTGGAAATCTGCTGTTTCATGGACATTTCTCAGCCCTGAGTTACTTGTGAACTCGCTGGTGTGTCAGCAGGTTGGATGAAATAGTGAATCTCTTCTCACACTCTGGCCTCTCACCAGTGTGAACTCGCTGGTGTGTCACAAGATGGGATGGAGTAGTGAATCCCTTCCTACACTCTGAGCAGGTGAATGGCCTCTCCCCAGTGTGAACTCGCTGGTGTGTCAGCCGGTTGGATGAAGTAGTGAATCCCTTCCTACACTCTGAGCAGGTGAACGGCATCTCCCCAGTGTGAACTCGCTGGTGTGTCAGCCGGTTAGATGACTGAGTGAATCCCTTTCCACACTCAGAGCAGGAGAATGCCCTCTCTCGAGTGAGAGCTCGTTGGTGTGTCAGAAGATGGGATGAAGTAGTGAATCCCCTACTGTGTTCTGAACAGGTGAACGGCCTCTCCCCATTGTGAACTCGCTGGTGTCTGAGCAGGTGGGATGAAGGAATGAATCCTTTCCCACACACAGAGCAGATGAACGGTCTCTCTGCAGTGTGACTGCGCTGGTGTACAGTGAGTTCAGATGATTGCTTGAACCCAGCCCTGTAATAAAAACACCTAAACGGTCTCTCCTCAGTGTGAACACGTTGATGGGGCATCAGTTCAGTAGAACATTTGTAGCAATTCCCACAATCTGGACATTTCAAAGGTCTCTCCCCAGTATGAACTCGCTGGTGTGTCAGCAGGTTGGATGACTGAGTGAATCCCTTCCCACACTCAGAGCAGGTGAACAGCCTCTCCAGAGTGTGACTGCATGGATGGGTTTCCAGCTCAAATGGATGATTCAATCCTTTCCACAGTTCCCATATTTACATGGTTTCTTCCTAGTGTGACTGCACTTGTGTTTCAACAGGCCCGATGATCGGCTGAAACCTCTTCCACACACAGAACACGTGTACAGTTTCTCCCCACTGTGATCAGTGCTTTTTCCTTCCATGTTCAAAATCCAGTGATATTTGGGTTACGATAAATTGGCCAAGTCCTTCAGAACCCGATCAAATGTTTGCTTTGCATTTCACAACTGCAAATCCTCCTCTTCTAAAACCCTGTGAAATTGCTTGAAAATGGAAAAAATGTCTGAGAGAAGCCACAAAAACACAAAGGTTGTGAAATGGAACTGAATGAATCTGGTAATTCATGGGACTGGCAATAGGAAAGAGTGACCATGAAAGCTGCTGGATTGATGGACAACCCCAATTGGTTCAATAATTTCCTTCAGGGAAGGGAACCTGCCAACTAGTCTGGACCGACACAAGACTCTGCCCTCAATAGGAGGAAGGAGGGAGAGGAGAGAAAAGAGAGGGAGGGAGGAGAGGAGGGTGATTTTATGTGTGTACAATTGGACCAGAACTTTGACCATAACCTCCCAAACCCTCAACTTCCATCATCTAGAAGGACCAGGGTAGCAGGTGTATGTGAACACCATCACCTCAAAGTTCCCCTCCAAGTCACACACCATCCTGACTGTCTGACATCCAGTACTGGATGAACAGAAATTTCCTCCAATTAAAGATTGGGAAGTCTTCACTTCCTGCCACGAACTTCATTCCCTCGGCACCAACTTTATCCTTCTCCCTGGCAACTGTCTCAGGCTAAACCAGACCATTCATAACCTTGGTATCATATCTGATCCCAAGATGAGCTTCCAACTGCATATCAGCACCATCACTCAGACTGCCTATTTCCACCTCAGTAACATCGCCAGACTTCGCCACTGTCTCAGCTCATCTGCCACTGAAACTTACATTCATGCATTTGTTACCTCTCAAATTGACTATTCTAACACATTCCTGGTCAGCATCACACATTCTACCCTCCATAAACTTGAGATCATCCAAAACTCTGCTGCCTGTGTCCTTACTCGAACCAAGTCCTGTTCACCCATCACAACTGTGCTCACTGGCCGACACAGGCTCCCAGTTAAATAGCACCTCAATTTTAAAATCCTCATCCTTGCTTTCAAATCTCTCCATACCCTCACGCCTCACTATCTCTATAATCTCCTCCAGCTCTCGTAGACAGAGTTTCGAAACACTCAGCAACACAACTCCAGTAAAACATCTTCAGAGGAAAAGGGGGTGCAGTGTGTGATACAATTCACAAGGACCTTGTCCGTCGCCATCACTCACTGCTTGGCATTGCGCTTCCGCGAAAAGCAGTTCGGCACTGCGCATTGTCATTGAAAATGACGAATCAAAGGGCATCGGAGGGAGCGGGGAAGATAAGCTGTGATTGAGCATGAAACTGAATGCGATGATTGAAGCGGCGATCACGGGAGGGAGCAGGGACCTGAATGCGACCATTGAGGCGGTTTGGATTTAAGTCGTGTTTTGTGTCAAATTCAGCAGCGCCATCTTTACTCCTGGCAGCTGCCTCAGGCACAGTTACGTTTCAGTCAATGAGGTTGCATTTGCGCATGTACCAGTGATGCAGCACCTATTTGGTTACGTTGCCAGCAAACGCGCCATTAATATATGTTTGCTGCTTTATACCATTTTATTTTTCTGAGTATGAAACATGAACTTCCCGACCATTCCCCGACTAGTAAATGGCAGCCTATACTGCCCAGAATGCACCGCTCGCAAAAATACGACCTATCTCCACCCCAAGAACAGCAACACGCACGCGTCAGAAGCCTCCGCCTCACGGAGTCGTCTGTCTCCGCGGAGCATGCGCGGTGCCGTTCCCGGAAGTTGAGCGCAGCCTCGGTAACACCGAGTTTCAACGGCTCTCAGGCCCTGAATCAGAGCCGCCGGGTTCGGCGAGAACCCCGGGGGAAGGGAGGGGCCGCATGAAAGTGATGGTGCAGCGACTTCAGTATTCGAGCCGCCATTTCCCAGTTTCTTCTCCCTTTTCCACCGAGTCAGGAAGCCTGTGAGTTGATTGGCTGGTAAGTTTTGTAACTTTGTTTCCCTTTCTCCAAAGTTAGGAAGTTTGTCCAAGGAGCTGGAAATTAAACATTCCAGTTTTCATCAGAATAAGGGGCAGCTTCCTGAGATTTAACTGACACCAATAGAAGGGAAGTGAGTAGCCGGTGAGTCGTCTTTTTTTTTTAAGTATTGAGGTTTATTATTTATTTATTTAGAGATACACCGAGTCTGTGCCGACCATCAACCAGCCATTTATATTAATCCTACATTAATCCCATATTCATCCCATATTCATCCCATATTCATCCCATATTCATCCCATATTCATCCCATATTCATCCCATATTCCTACCATATCCCCTCAATTCCCCTACCACCGACCTACACTAGGGGCAATTTGCAATCGCCAATTTACCTATCAACCTGCAAAGCTTTGGCTTTGGGAGGAAACCGGAGCACCCAGCAGAAACCCACGCCGTCACAGGGAGAACCCAGAATCGCTGGAGCTGTGAGGCTGCGGTGCTAACCACTGCGCCGCTAGTAGTAGCAAGTTTATTACCTAATAGCTGGAGCAATTGCAGGGCTGCTCCTACCTCTGCAGTGAATATCCTGTGCAATAGAAAATAGAAAACATAAAACATGGCAGGCTATAAATAAAGAGCGGGGCTCGAGGCCCTTACTTACCTGGGAGCGGAGCGACGACTGGTGGACCTGTGAGGAAGCTGATCCAGAGCGGCGACAGGCTCCCTGTGTCTCTCGGCGTGCGCTGAGACTCGAAAGAGGGAAAAAAAGGACTTAGTGATATCACGGGAAATTTTCAAGGTGACGGAAAGCGTCATAGACGGGAGTTTTAGAGAAGTGGTTACACCCAAAGTGCAGGCAGATAGATGGGTGACCGCTAGAAGGGACAGGCAGTCAGTGCAGGAATCCCCTGTGGCTATCCCCCTCTCTAACAAGTATACCGTTTTGGATACTGTTGGGGGGGTGGCCTATCAGGGGAAAACAGCAGCAGCCAGAGCAGTGGCACCACGGTTGGCACTGTTGTTCAGCAAGGAGGGACAAAGTGCAGAAGAGTAATAGTTATAGGGGACTCTATAGTAAGGGGCACAGATAGGCGCTTCTGTGGACGTGAAAGAGACTCCAGGAAGGTATGTTGCCTCCCTGGTGCCAGGGTCAAGGATGTCTCTGAACGGACAGAGGGCATTGTGAAGGGGGAGGGTGAACAGCCAGAGGTTGTGGTACACATTGGTACCAATGACATAGGCAGGAAGAGTGATGAGGTCCTGCAGGGGGAGTTTAGGGAGTTAAATAGTAAGTTAAAAAACAGGACCTCTAGGGTTGTAATCTCTGGATTACTCCCTGTGCCATGTGCCAGTGAGGCTAAAAATCGGAAGATAGTGCAGCTAAACACGTGGCTGAGCAGCTGGTGTAGAAGGGAGGGTTTCAGATATCTGGACCATTGGGCTCTCTTCAGGGAAAGATGGGACCTGTACAAGAAGGACGGGTTGCATCTAAACTGGAAGGGCACTAATATCCTGGCTGCAAGGTTTGCCAGTGTCATTCGGGAGGGTTTGAACTAGTATGGCAGGGAGGTGGGAACCAGAGCAGTAGGACAGCTAGTGAAGTAAATGAGGAAGACACAGTAAATAAGGCCAGTGGGACTAAGAGGAAGAGCATGCAGGGAGATGTTGCTGAGCACAGCGGGACTGGTGGTCTGAAGTGCATTTGTTTCAATGCGAGAAGTATAACAGGTAAGGCAGATGAACTTAGAGCTTGGATTCGTACTTGGAAATATGATGTTGCTATTACAGAGACTTGGTTGAGGGAAGGGCAGGATTGGCAGCTAAATGTTCCAGGCTTTAGAAGCTTCAGGTGGGATAGAGGGGGATGTAAAAGGGGTGGGGGAGTTGCATTACTGGTTAAGGAGAATATCACAGCTGTACTGCGGGAGGACACCTCAGAGGGATCATACAGCAAGGCAATATGGGTGGAGCTCAGGAATAGGAAGGGTGCAGTCATGATGGGGGTTTACTACAGGCCTCCCAACAGCCAGCGGGAGGTAGAGGAGCAGATATGTAGACAGATTTTGGAAAGATGTAAAGGTAACAGGGTTGTAGTGGTGGGTGATTTTAACTTCCCCAATATTGACTGGGACTCACTTAGTGCTAGGGGCTTGGATGGGGCCGAATTTGTGAGGAGCATCCAGGAGGGCTTCTTGAAACAATATGTAGATAGTCCAACTAGGGATGGGGCCATTCTGGACCTGGCATTGGGGAATGAGCCCGGCCAGGTGGTCGAAGTTTCAGTGGGGGAGCATTTCGGGAGCAGTGACCATAATTCCATAAGTTTTAAGGTACTTGTGGATAAGGATAAGAGTAGTCCTCGGGTGAAGGTGCTAAATTGGGGGAAGGCTAATTATAACAATATTAGGCAGGAACTCACGAAATTAGTTTGGGGGTGGCTGTTTGAGGGTAAATCAACATCTGACATGTGGGAGTCTTTCAAACGTCAGCTGATTAGAATCCAGGACCAGCATGTTCCTGTGAGGAAGAAAGACAAGTTTGGCAAGTTTCGGGAAGCTTGGTTAACACGGGATATTGTGAGCCCAGTCAAAAAGAAAAAGGAAGCATTTGTAAGGGCTGGAAGGCTAGGAACAGACGAAGAACTTGAGGAATAAAAGATAGTAGAAAGGAACTTAAGCAAGGAGTTAGGAGGGCTAAAATGGGTCATGAAAAGCTATTGGCAAACAGGATTAAGGAAAATCCCAAGGCTTTTTATACATATATAAAGAGCAAGAGGGTAACCAGGGAAAGGGTTGGCCCACTCAAGGACAGAGATGGGAATCTATGCGTGGAGCCAGAGGAAATGGGTGAGGTGCTAAATGAGTACTTTGCATCAGTATTCACCAAGGAGAAGGACTTGGTGGATGATGAGCATAGGGAAGGGAGTGCAGATAGTCTCAGTCATCTCATTTTTAAAAAGGAGGAGGTGTTGGGTGTGTTGCAAAGCATTAAGGTAGATAAGTCCCCAGGGCCTGATGGGATCTACCCAAGAATACTGAGGGAGGCAAGGGAAGAAATTGCTGGGACCTTGACAGAAATCTTTGCATCCTCATTGGCTACAGGTGAGGTCCCAGAGGACTGGAGAATAGCCAAAGTTGTTGCTTTGTTTCAGAAGGGTGGCAAGGATAATCCAGGAAATTATAGGCCGGTGAGCCTTACGTCAGTGGTAGGGAAGCTATTAGAGAGGATTCTTCGGGACAGGATTTACTCCCATTTGGAAACAAACAAACTTATTAGCGAGAGTCAGCATGGTTTTGTGAAGGGGAGGTCGTGTCTTACTAATTTGATTGAGTTTTTTGAGGAAGTGACGAAGATGATTGATGAGGGAAGGGCGGTGGATGTTGTCTATATGGACTTTAGTAAAGCCTTTGACAAGGTCCCGCATGGCAGACTGGTGCAAAAGGTGAAGTCACACGGGATCAGAGGTGAACTGGCAAGATGGATACAGAACTGGCTCAGTCACAGAAGACAGAGGGGAACAGTGGATGGGTGTTTTTCTGAATGGAGGGATGTGACTAGTGGTGTTCCGCAGGGATCAGTGCTGGGACCTTTGCTGTTTGTAGTATATATAAATGATTTGGAGGAAAATGTAGCTGGTCTGATTAGTAAGTTTGCGGACGACACAAAGGTTGGTGAAGTTGCGGATAATGATGAGGATTATCAGAGGATACAGCAGGATATAGATCAGTTGGAGACTTGGGCGCAGAAATGGCAGATGGTGTTTAATCAGGACAAATGTGAGGTAATACATTTTGGAAGGTCTAATGCAGGTGGGAGGTATACAGTAAATGGCAGAACCCTTAGGAGTATTGACAGGCAGAGAGATCTGGGCGTACAGGTCCACTGGTCACTGAAAGTGGCAACACAGGTGGATAAGGTAGTCAAGAAGGCATTCGGCATGCTTGTCTTCATCGGTCGGGGCATAGAGTATAAAAATTGGCAAGTCATGTTGCAGCTGTACAGAACTTTAGTTTGGCCACACTTAGAATATTGCGTGCAATTCTGGTCACCACACTACCAAAAGGACGTGGAGGCTTTGGAGAGGGTACAGAGGAGGTTTACCAGGATGTTGCCTGGTCTGGAGGGCATTAGCTATGAGGAGAGGTTGGAAAAACTCGGATTGTTTTCACTGGAACAATGGAGGTGGAGGGGCGACATGATAGAGGTTTACAAAGTTATGAGCGACATGGACAGAGTGGATAGTCAGAAGCTTTTTCTCAGGGTGGAAGAGTCAGTTACTAGGGAACATAGGTTTAAGGTGCAAGGGGCAAAGTTTAGAGGGGATGTGCGAGGCAAGTTCTTTACACAGAGGGTGGTGAGTGCCTGGAACTTGCTGCCAGGGGAGGTGGTGGAAGCAGATACGATAGCGACGTCTAAGAGACATCTTGACAAATATATGAATAGGAAGGGAATGGAGCGATATGGGCCCTGGAAGTGCAGAAGATGTTAGTTTCGGCAGGCATCAAGATTGACGCAGGCTTGGAGGGCCGAATGGCCTGTTCCTGTGCTGAACTGTTCTTTGTTCTTTGTTTGTGATTGGTTGGGTAATTAACAACTGTTAGTCAATTTAATTAGCTTTAAAAAATAAGGGGAAAGTTGTTTTTTGTTTAAAAAAAGACCTCGAGTGATAAAGTGAGTACGAAGAGTGTTTTTTTTCAATTCGAGTAATTTAGATTGTTGTGGGTAGTGTTTGGAGTAGAACAATCCTCTCGTGTAATTAATATTTTTTAAAGGGAGTAACTAATTAATCTAAAGGTAAGTCATGGCAGGAGAGCTCAGCCCCGTGAAATGCTCCTCCTGCGCTATGTGGGAAATCAGGGATGCTTCCAGTGTCCCTGACGACCATGTGTGCAGGAAGTGGATCCAGCTGCAGCTACTGACTACCCGCATTATGGAGCTGGAGCTGCAGGTGGATTCACTGTGGAGCATTCGCGATGCTGAGGACGTTGTGGATAGCACCTTTAGAGAGGTGGTCACACTGCAGGTAATGGCTGCACAGGCAGAAATGAGATTGGTGACCACCAGATGGAGTTGTAGGCACAGGCAGGTAGTGCAGGAGTCCCCTGTGGCCATCCCCCTCTCAAACAGATAGACCACTTTGGATACTGTTGGGGGGAATGACCTCCCAGGGGAAAGCAGCAACAGCCAAGTTTGTGGTACCACGCATGGCTCTGCTGCACAGCAGGGGAGGAAAAGGACTGGAAGAACTATACTGATAATGGATTCTATCGTAAGGGATACAGATAGGCATTTCTGTGGCCACAAACGTGACTTCAGGATGGTATGTTGCCTCCCTGGTGCTGGGGTCAAGGTAGTCACGGAGTGGCTGCAGGACATTCTGAAGTGGGGGGCGAATAGTCAGAGGTCGTGGAACACGTTGCTCCCAACGACGGAGGTAAAAAGAGGATGAAGACCTGAAACAAGAATTTAGGGAGCTAGGTAGCAGATTAAAAAGCAGGACCTCCAAGGTTGTAATCTCTGTATTACTCTCGTGCCACATGCTAGTGAGTATAGGAATAGGAGGATAGAGCAGATGAATGTGTGGATGAAGAGATGGTGCAGGAGGGAGGGCTTTAGCTTCCTGGATCACTGGGTCTGTTTCTGGCAAAGGTGGGAAATGTACAAGTTGGACGAACATCCTTGCTGGGAGGTTTACGAGTGCTGTTGGGGGCAGTTTCAACACATTTGGCAGAGGAATGGGATACAGAGTGGAGGTATAGGAGCGGGTGATGCTCAGTCAAATATAGAAGAGAAACTGAGTCAGTCTGTTAGGCAGAGCAAATATAGACCTGTTAAGGCACAAGTGACAAATGCAAGGCTGGATTGCATTTATTTTAATGCAAGACAGATGAATTGAGGGCGTTGATTAGCACATGGGATTATGATATTGTTGCTATCACAGAGATGGTTGAGGGAAGGGCAGGACTGGCAGCTCAATATTCCAGGCTATAGAATCTTCAGGTGTGACAGGAGAAGGGATAAAAGAGGAGGTCGCATTGCTCTGTTGATGAAGGAGTCAATTACTGCAGTAAGGAGGGATGATATCTGAGAAGGTTCTTCAAATGAGGCCAGATGAGTAGAACTTAAAAACAAAAAGGGGGCAATCACTTGGCTGGGAGTGTACTACAGGCCTCCAAACAGTCAGGGAGCGATAGAGGAGCAGATATGTCGGCAACTCTCAGACAGGTGTAAAACTAATGGAGTAATAATAGTCGGGGATTTCAACTTACCTGATATCAACTGGGATGGTCTTACTGTAAAAAACTTCAAGGGGGCGGAATTCTTAAAATATATACAGGAGACTTTTTTGAGCCAGTACCTAGAAAGTCCAACAAGAAAAGGCGCAGTACTGGACCTAATCCCAGGGAATGAGGCTGGACAAGTGGTAGAAGTGTCAGTGGGGGAGCATTTCGGGGATAGTGACCATAACTCTGTAAGAAAAAGACAAAGGCGGGCTGGAAATAAAAGTTCTGAATTGGGGGAAGGCTGATTTCAATATGATAAAACAGGATCTGGCCAAAGTGGACTGGGAGCAGCTACTTGTAGGAAAGTCTACATCAGACCAGTGCGAGTCAAAGAGGAAATAGTGAGGGTTCAGAGGCAACATGTACCCGGAAAGGTGAAGGGTAGGACCAACAAGTCCAGGGAACCCTGGATGTCAAGGGATATAGAGGATTGGATCAGAAAAAAAAAGGAGGCTTATGCCAGATTCAAAGTGCTGAAAACAGCAGAGGACCTGGAGGAGTATAGAAAGTGCAGTGGGGTGGGGGGGGGGGGGGGGGGGCAGGTACAAAAAAAAGTAATTAGGAGAGCAAAGAGGGGGCATGAAAAAACACTGGCGGGCAAGATCAAGGAAAATGCTAAGGCATTTTCTCAGTATATTAAGGGCAAGAGGATAACCAGTGAAAGAGTGGGGCCCATTAGGGACCAAAGTGCCAATCTGTGTGTGGAGCCAGAGGACATAGGTGAGGTTTTAAATGATTACTTTGCATCTGTGTTCACTATGGAGAAGGATGATGTAGGTGTAGAGATCAGGGAGGGGGATTGTGATACACTTGAACATATTAGCATTGAAAGTGAGGAAGTATTAGCTGTTTTAGCGGGCTTAAAAGTGGATAAATCCCCAGTCCCAGATGAGATGTATCCCAGGCTGTTATGTGAGGCAAGGGAGGAGATAGCAGGGCTCTGACATAAATTTTCAGATCCTCTCTGGTCACTGGAGAGGTACCAGAGGACTGGAGGACTACGAATGTGGTGCCATTATCAAGAAGGGTAGCAGGGATAAACCAGGTACTTGCAGGCCAGTGAGTCTAACATCAGTGGTTGGGAAAATATTGGAAAAAGTTCTGAGGGACAGGATTAATCTCCAGTTGGAGAGGCAGGGATTAATCAGGGATAGTCAACATGGCTTTGTCAGGGGGAGATCGTGTCTAACTAACTTGATTGAATTTTTCACGGCAGTGACTAGGTGTGTAGATGAGGGTAAAGCAGTTGATGTAGTCTGCATGGATTTCAGTAAGCCTTTGATAAGGTCCCACTTGGGAGAGTGGTTAAGAAGGTCAGAGCCCATGGGATCCAGGGCAATTTGGCAAATTGGATCCAAAATTGGCTTAGTGGCAGGAGGCAGAGGGTGATGGTCGAGGGTTGTTTTTGCAAGTGGAAACCCGAGACCAGTGGTGCACCACAGGGATCGGTACTGGGACCCTTACTGTTTGTAGTGTACACTAATGATTTAGATGTGAATATAGGAGGTATGATAAGTAAATTCACAGTTGACATGAAAATTGGTGGTGTCGTAAATAGTGAGGAGGAAAGCCTCAGATTACAGGACGATACAGATGGGCTGGTAAGATGGGCAGAGCAGTGGCAAATGGAATTTAATCCTGAGAAGTGTGAGGTGATGCATTTTGGGAGAACTAACAAGGCAAGGGAATATACAATGGATGGTAGGACCCGAGGAAGTACAGAGGGACCTTGGTGTACTTGTCCATAGATCACTGAAGGCAGCAGCACAGGTAGATCAGGTAGTTTGGAAGGCATATGGGATACTTGCCTTTATCAGCTGAGGCATAGAATATAAGAGCAGGGAGGTTATGGTGGAGCTGTATAAAATGCTAGTTAGGCCACAGCTGGAGTACTGTGTACAGTTCCAGGCACCACACTAGAGGAAGGATGTGATTGCACTGGAGAGGGTGCAGTGGAGATTCACCAGGATGTTGCCTGGGCTGGAGCATTTCAGCTATGAAGAGAGACTGAATAGGCTGGGGTTGTTTTCGTTAGAGCAGAGAAGGCTGAAGGGGGATATGATTGAGGTATTCAAATTTATGATGGGCATTGATAGGTTCGATAGGAAGAAACTTTTTCCCTTCGTGGAGGTGTCAATAACCAGGAGACATTGATTTTAAGGTAAGGGGCAGGAGGTTTAGAGAGGATTTGTGGGGAAAAAACAAGTTTCAGCCAGAGGGTGGTTGGAATCTGAAAAGCACTGCCTGAAGAGGTGGTAGAGGCAGGAACCCTCACAACATTTAACCATGTATTCAGATGAGCACTTGAAACACCATAGCATACAAGACTGTGGGCCAGGTGCTGGAAAATGGGATTAGAATAGTTAGGTGCTTGATGGCCAGCACGGACACGATGGGCCGAAGGGCCTGTTTCTGTGCTGTGTAACTCTCTGACTCTATTTACAGCACAGGAGGAGGCCATTCCGCCCATTGTATCTGTTCATCCCACTTTCCAGTTGTTCCGACCTCAGAGATTGTCAATATGAAAAATATGAGATATGAATCCCCAGACCACACTAATAAATTACACAAGATTTCACATTTTCAGTCTTTTGTTCTAATAACTAAACTAAAAGAAATCCACAATTAACTAAATAGCACTTTGATTGCAAATTGTGGTGACAGCTATTTGCAAAGATATTTTCTTTACTTCTTCAACACTTGAATATCTCACACCACACTGATACATTACACAGTCCTTTTTGATGACAAAAGCCTTTGCAGTTACAAGTCCCAAATTCCTGCCAATGGTGGGGCTGTTCCGACCTCTGGAATGCACATCCTGTGTAATGTGTCAACTCCAGATAACCTTTTGTGTTGGAAGTATCATTGGGGGAGGTGGTGACATCGGGGTAATGTCACTGGAACATGGGTTCGAATCCCACCACGGCAGATGGTGACATTTAAATTCAATTAATAAATCTGCAATTAAAAAATCCATCTGGTTCACTAATGGGAAATCTGTTGTCATTACCTGATCTGGCCTCCATGTGACTCCAGATCCACAGCAATGTGGCTGACTCTGAAATGCCCTCTGAAATGGCCGAGCGAGCCTCTCAGTTGTCAAGGGCAGTTTGGGATGGACAATAAATACTGGCCGAGCCAGCAACACCCACATCACATGGATGAAGATAAAACGCGTTGCAGCAGCTCGAGCTCCGGTTTTCGGAGCATGAACTGCAGCTGGTGTCACTGCGGTGCATCCATGAGGTGAGAGCTTTGTGGACAGCACGTTTATAGATATGGTCACCCTGCAGCTTAAGAGTATGCAGGGAGAGAGGCAATGGGTGGCCAACTGACAGTCAAGAAGAAACAGGCAGGGAATGCAGGAGACCCCTGAGTGCATCACACTCTCCAACCAGTATTCAGTTCTGAATACTGATGAAAGTGATGGTTCATCTCAGGAGTGCAGCCAGAGTCAAGGCCATGGCAGCACAGTTGGATCAGCTTCACAGAGGGTCACAAAGCTGACTGAATGAGCAATAGTGATAGGAGATTTGATAGGGGAATACACAGGCGTTTCTGCAGTCGCAGACGTGAATCCAGGCTGGTGTGTGGCCTCCCTCAGGACAATGTACAGCAGGGTGCATGTACAGACATCCTGGGCCAGGAAGCAGGAGGAGAGAATGTTGTGAATTTCTATCCTGGACTGACAGTGATGGTTTTTGTAAATTCCTTTTACAGGGGCTTAGAAGCAGGGGATATGCAGATGGGGAATCTCGAGCCAAACATCACATCAAGATCTGACAGTCACTCGATACATCAGGACCTGAATATCATCGGCCTTTGAATGTGGAAGGAGAAAGGTTTGTCTGTTCTGTCTGTGGGAAAAGATTTCAGGTATCAGTGAGAATGGAAAAGCACTGAGATACACAAAGCCCTGGTTAGACCACACCTGGAGTATTGTGTTCAGTTCTGGGCACCACACCTTCGGAAGGATATAATGGCCTTGGAGGGATTGCAGTGTAGATTTACCTGAATGATACCTGGACTCCAAGGGTTAAATTACGAGGAGAGATTACACAAATGAATCAGAGTTATTACAGCACAGAAGGAGGACATTGATCTTTTTGATTCCATCCCACTCTCTGTCGAACAATCCAGTCAGTCCCATTCCCCCACTCTATCCCTGTAGTCCTGCAGGTTTATTTCCCTCAAGTGCCCATCTAATTTCCTTTTGTAATCATTGATCGTCTCCACTTCCACCACCCTCGTAGGCAGTGAGTTCCAGGTCATTATCATTCACTGTGTAAAAAAACTGCTTCCTCACATCCCTCCTGTATCTCAAAACCTGAATCTGTGTCCACTGATCCTTGTATCATCAGCTAATGGGAACAGCTTTTCTTGGTCTGCCTTATCTAAACCTGTCATCATTTTCAACACCTCTATCAGATCTTCCCTCACTCTCCTTTGCTCCAAGGAGAACAACACCAGCTCCTCTAACCTAACCTTGTAGCTAAATTCTCTCATCTCAGAAACCATTCTGATAAATCTCTGCACCCTCTCGAGGACCTTCACATCCTTCCTAAAGTGTGGTGACCAGAACTGGATGCAATACTCTAGTTGTGGCCTAACCAGAGCTTTATAAATATTCAGCATAACTTCCTTCCTTTTGTGTTCAATACCTCTATTTATGAGGCCCAAGATCCCATTTGCTTTGCCAACTGTTCCCTCAATACTTCCTTCCACTTTCAGTGATCTCTGCACATGAACCCTCAGGTCCCTCTATCCCTGCAAACTCTTTAGAACTGTACCATTAAGTGCATGTTGCCTCTCCCTATTCCTTCTGCCAGAATGAATCACCTCACTGTGAGGGTTGTAGTCCCTGGAATTCAGAAGATTAAGGGGTGATTTGATCAAAGTTTTCAAGATATTAATTGAAACTGATAGGGTAGATAGAGAGAAACTCTTCTCCATCACCTGCAGTACTCGGCAGCATCGTCTAAAACATAGAGCCAGAACTTTCATTAATCCACCCCTGGGCCCAGTGAACCTGAGCATTAATCCACCCAGGCTGACTGTGCACAGAAATACAGCCCAGAAACAGGCCGTTCAGCCCCTCTCGTCTGTGCTGCTGTTTATAATCCACATGAGCCTCCTCCCTATCTAATTACATCATCCCACCCTGCCCTCATATCCCTCTATTCCCTTCTCCCTCATAAATGTATTGAGCCTCCCCTTAAACACATCATTGTTATCACCTTCAACCACTCCACATGGCAGTGAGTTCCACATTCTCACCACTCTCTGAGTAGAGAAATTCCTCCTAAGTTCTCTATTTGACCTGTTAATGTCTGTATTATATTGCTGCCCCCTTGTTCTGACTGACTGATAATTTTAAAGACCTCTATCAGTTCTCCTCCTAGTCTTCTCTTTTCCAGAGAAAGGATCCCCAGCCTGCTCAATCTTGCTGGATAGTAACATCCTCTCTGGTGACATCTTTGTAAATCTATTCTGCACTTTCTTCAGTCTTCAATATCCTTTTTTAATCTGGAGACCAGAACTGCTCACAGTCCTTCTTAGTGAGGTTCTCTATAAATGTAACATTCCCTCCCTGCTGTTACATTGTATTCCTCGAGAAAAGAACATCAGCTGTTTCTTTGCTCTCTTATCAACTTGTGTTGCTCCTTTTAGTGATTTATGTGACTCTGTTCCCAGATCTCTTTGCTGCTCTGCTCCATTTAATTTCTTACATTCTAACCAATAACTGGCCTCCTTATTCCTCCTCCCAAAATGAACCAGTTCACATTTCACTCTGTTGAATTTCATTTCCCATTTATCTGTCCAGTCTGCCAGCCTGTTTCTGTCTTCCTGGATTTCAATGCACTCCTCCTCATTATTAGTTCTATCATCCAGTTTGGTGTCAACTACAAGTTATGAAAACATCCCTCTAATTCCTGAGTCCAAATGTGGGTGAAGAACAGAATTCCCAGTGTACTTCACACTATAGTTGATGTCCCGGGCACTCGGGTTTCAGTATAATTTATTTAATAATTTTCTCCATTGTCTCTCTGACCCTGATCTCAATGGGATGACACAAAATCATCCATTCAATATTTGGAGCTTTCAGTGGAGGATTCATTACCCAGGACTCCCGTGATGAGGGTCAGTCCCTTTTCAATGACCACAGGGGCCCAGTGCATTGGCGTGGGATCGAACTGTGCACTGAGCATGTCCAGCGTAGGTAATGGAGATGGACTGAGATGGACCAGGTGGCTCGGGTGGTGAGAGGAGATGTGGGTACAGGGGAGGAATTGGAGCCTTGGGTGGACTGGTAGGCCAAGAGGCCCCGTGTTTACCTCATGGTGACAGGTCTGGGGGAGAGGGGTCACTGGCTGCTATCTTGGACAGGGCGGGGTCCGGGTGCAAGCACAGCCATCTTGGTGAGGGCACAGAGAGCAAACAGGACCTGACAAATTCTGTTTCCAACTGGGTCCGAGTGCCCAGGACATGGGGCATCCTGGACAATAGGGTTTTAAGCAGCTTCACCCACTCTCAGGCTGCATGTGATGTTTGCAGCCTTGAAGAGTCCATGGGCCATGTATATATTCAGTGTGAGAGGTTACAGCCCCTGTATCATTACCTGAATGGGCTGCTCCTCAACTTAGAATCCTGGAAATTTACAGTACGGAAGGAGGCCATTCGGCCCAGCGTGTCCTCGCTGGCTGACAGGGAGCCATCCAGCCTAATCCTGCTTTCCAGCTGTTGGTCCATCGTGTTATGATCCTGTATTTTTTTTCTAGGAAGAATGCGGTGTGCCTTTAAGGCTGGAAAAGGAACAGTACTGTTTTAAGGCAACAAGCTCCAGAGACTGAGTCAAAGAATGTATTCTCGTTGCCCCGGGATACAGCCACTCAGAGTCTGAAGATCGAGAGATACATTGTTTCCAATTGACATTTGAAACTAGTTGAAAAACTAGCATTTGAGACACCGTTAACAGAGACAGATACAGATGATCATCCAGCATATACTGAAGGAAAAGAGAGCTCTCTCTCGGTTTATTTAGACCCTAATTATTATACTCAAAATTTTTTTGATATCAAGTCAGATTAATTTCATAAAAGAAGATAACCAATTCCTTTAACTACTGAACTGTAATTGTTGAAATTTATCACTGGAGAAGAACAGCATCAATTCAACTGCTGAACTAGACTATGAACTGCTCTACTGTTTTATTTTCTCCCCCCCCCCCCCCCCCCCCCAATCAGACAGCTGTAAGGACTTCAAGCAACCTTGGACTATTCCACTTAGGACGATTTCACTTCAGCAGGAGCGTAAATATGCAAATACTATTTTTTTCTGTTTAAAATGTTTATATGTTAGTAGTGTTTAAGAATTTAGTTTTTCGAATTAAACACTTAATTCGTTGATCTAAAGACACCTGGTTTGGTTAGCCTTATTCGGGGGTTAATAGATGGTACAATTTGGTGGATCTTTCCTTAATTTGGAATGTTTAAAATGTCAGGCGATCTGTGAGGGACGGGACTGAATCAACAGTGTGTTTCTCCCACCACTATCAAAACTGTATATTTTGATTGGGGGGCTTTGACTTGAGCGGTTGGTCGTAATAATACACTTGTAGGTTAGGGCACTAATTGTTTTGAAGGTTTCTGCCTCTACCACCCTCCCAGGCAGTGAGTTGTAGATCCCCACCGCCCTCTGGTTGAAAACATTTCCCCTCAAATCCCTTTTAAATTTCCTACCTCTTAGCATAAATCGATGCCCCTGGTTATGGGCCCCTCAACCAAGGGGAATAGGTCCTTCCTAACCACTCTATTTAGACCCATCATCATTTTCTACACTTCAATTCGGTCTCCCCTCAGCCTCCTCTGTTCCAAAGAAAACAACCCTCACCTATCCAATATTTCCTCAGAACGAAAATTCTCCAATCCAGACAACATCCTCGTAAATCTCCTCTGTACCCTCTCTAATACAACCACATCTTTCCTACAGTGCAGTGACCAGAACTGTACACAGTCCTCCAGCTGTGTTCTAACCAGTGGTTTATACATTTCCAGAGTAACCTCCATGCTCTTATGTTCTCTGCCTTGGTCAATAAAGGCAAGTATCCCTTCCGCCTTATCTACCTGCCCAGCCATATTCAGGGATCTATGAACATGCACTCCAAGTTCCCTCTGTTCCTCTATACTTCTCAATATCCCACCATTTATTGTGTATTCCCTTGCCTTGTTAGCTGTCTCCAAATACATTACCTCACACTTCTCCGGATTGAATTCCATTTGTCACTATTCTGCCCATCTGACCAGTCCATTGATATCTTCCTGCAGTTTACAACTTTCTTCTTCATTATCAACTACATGGTCAGTTTTTACTATCATCTGCAAAGTTTTTAATCAAACCCCCTACATTCAAGTCCAAACCATTGATATATAGAACAAAAAGCAAAGGACCCAGTACTGATCCCTGCAGAACCTCACTGAAAACAGCCTTCCAGTCACACAAACACTCATCAACCATTACCCTTTGCTTCCTGCCTCTGAGTCAATTTTGGCTCTAACTTGCTGCTTTGCTTTTATTTTCATGACCAGTCTGCCTAGTGTGACCTTATCAATGACCTTGGTTACAGTTTAACCCCATTCTCCTAATCTCTGGCCACTCGGTGTGGAGGTGGGGTGGCGAGGTTGGAGGATCTTTTCTGGGACCTGCTCTTGGGCCTGGTTAAAACACCACCCACACCCACAGCCCTTTCGATGACCTGCCCTTCCAAAAACCCCCCAGTCCCCCCAATGCCTTCCTCTCCCTCACCTCATCCACCCCAAACCCACCCAGGTTTGTATCTGTCTTGTATATTTAAACACTCAGTTCTCACCTTCTCCATCTCTCTCTCTCTCTCTCTCGCTCAGGCTGAGAAACAATGTGTAGGTCCAGGATATACAGGGACCATGCTCGGAGTGGGTGTGTCACTTTAGCTGCTGCCTTGTCTTCCGTGGTCCTGTCCCTGCCGGGGTGGCCTTCTGCAACCGGTGGACACCTCAGGAAACGGAGTGTCTCGTGGACACTGGGAGCAATGTTCTGGTTTAGTTGGGAACGTTCCCTTTGCTTCTGTTACAACTTGTTGCTTAATTTGGCTTCTTTTAGTTTGAATGGATCACATGTTTGGGGGAAACAAGAGAGGAAAGAATGTTCCATAGAAACTAGAACTGTCTGTTCTGAATTTCTATCCTGGACTGACAGTGCTGACTTTTGTAAACTCCTTTTACAGGGTATTAGAAGGGGAGGATTTACTGACGGGAAATTCAAACCAAACATCACATCAAGATCTGACAGTCACTCGATTCATCAGGACCTGAATATCATCGGACTGAGAATGTGGAAGGAGAAATGTTTGTCTGTTCTGCCTGTGGGAAAAGATTTCAAACATCAGTGTGACTGGAAAAGCACCGAGACACACACACACACCCGAGTGAGAGTGTTCCAGTGACTGACTGTGGAAAGAGCTTTAACCAGTTACACAGCCTGAGAAAACATCACCATTCACAGCAGGGAGAAACTGTACACGTGTTCTGTGTGTGGACGAGGCTTCAACTGATCATCCAACCTGGAGAGACACAAGGACACCCTCACCACGGAGAAACCATGGAAATGTGGGGACTGTGGGAAGGGATTCGGTTCTCCATCAAAGCTGGATATTCATTAACTCAGTCACACTGGGGAGAGGCCGTTCACCGGCTCCGTGTGTGGGAAGGGATTCACTCAGTTATCACACCTCCTGCACAGCAGAGAGTTCACAAGGGTAGGTTGGAGAAGTTGCGGTTGTTCTCCTTGGAGCAAAGGAGATTGAGGGAAAATTTCATCGAAATGTACAAGATTCTGAGAGACTTTGATAAATTAGACAAAGAAAAACTGTTCCCATGAACTAATGGTACAAGAACTAGGGAACACAGATTGAAGGTTTTGAGGAAGAGTTGCAGCAGGAATGTGAGGAAGAACTTCTTCTGCAGCAAGTGGTTCTGACCTGGAACTCGCTGCCAATGTGTGTGGTGGAAGTGGAAATAATCAATGATTTTCAAAGGAAACTGGATGGTCACTTGAAGAAAATAAACTTGCAGGGCTATGGGCTGATGTGGGGCAGTGGGACTGAGTGGATTGCTCCCTGGAGAGCTGACATGGAATTGATGGGCCAAATGGCCTTGTTCTGTGCAAGTAAATGATGCTGTGTCTCTGTGACTGTGTTTTGAGACAGGATATTCCAGCTCTCCACCCTGGGATTCTCAGTATGAACAGGATTTGGAGTGGGGAGGACCCACTATTGATGGTTTACTAGAAATGTTAAAGGTCATATCAAAATTAAAGGAAAAGCATATAATTGCACAAAGGTGGGTGGCAGATCAGAATGTTGGACAGAATGTAGAAAAACAGCAAAGAATGACTAAAAGATTGATGAGGAGTGCAGATTGTAAACAGAGTCTGGAGGTATGTGTTTGCTGAGTGGTGAGTTCAGTGAAGGGGAGAGGAGGTGCTCCTTTTTCTACTTTTTCTGTCCTCCAGTATTTGGTTCTTGTTTCTGTGCAGTGGAAGGAGCTGGTTGGTTGAGTAACTGGTCAGATATTCTCCTTCTAAATAGTCGGTTAAGTTAAGGTCTGGCACGGCAGCTTGGCTGAGTACAAAGCACAGCTTGTGACATGTGGGATGTCATGGACGCACCATGTGTCCTGGAAAAACACATCTGCAGGAAGTGTCACCGGCTGCACAAGCTTGAGCTCCAGGGTTTGGATCTCGAGCAGTGGCTGGAGTCACTGTGGTGCATCCACAATGCAGAGAACTACATGGATAGCAGGTTTAGGGAGGTGATCACACCACAGGTTAGGAGCATGCAGGAGGATAAGGAATGGGTAACCGTCAGACAGTCTAAGAGAACCAGGCAGGTAGTGCAGGAGTCCCCTGATATGATCTCACTTGCTAATCGGCTTTCCTTGGTGAGGGTGATGGTTCCTCAGAGGAGTGCAGACAGAGCCACGTTTGTCAGGTGGCTCAGCTGCACAGGAGGGGTGGAGGAAGAGTGGAACAGCAGTCGTGATGGGGCATTCATTAGTCAGGGGAACACAGAAGTCTTTCTGCAGCTGTAGATCGAACTCCAGGATGGTGTGTTGCCTCCCTGGTGCCAGGATCAAGGATGTCACTGAACGGCTACAGGACATTTATCTGGGGGAAGGTGAACAGCCAGAGGTCGTGGTCCACGTTGGCACCATTAACATAGATGGAAAGGGTAAATGAGGTCCTGACAACAAATTTTAGGGAACTAGGAAGGAGATTAAAAAAGCAGGGCCTCAAAAGCAGTTATGTCAGGATTACTCCCACTCCCATGTGCAAGTGAGCGTAGGAATAGGAGAATTGACTGATTAAACAGGTGATTGGAGAACTGGTGTGGGAGGGAGGGCATCAGATTTCTGAGGCACTGGGACAGGTGGGACCCATACAAGATGGACGGGTTGCATCGAAGCAGCATTGGGACTAATATCCTCACAGGGAGATTACTAGTGCTGTTGGGGAGGGTTTAAACTAGATTGGTAAGGGGATGGAAACCTGAGAGGGAGTTCCGATTGGAGGGAAGCAAAACTGGTAACTTGTCAGGGGTATGGGAACCAGGGAAAAATATCAGACCGGAACACCAAGGTGCACAGAATACTGGGAGAGATAGTTAGCACTGGAGTAGGGAATAGCAAGTTATAAGGTGGGGTCAGAGTCAGGGATAAAGTAATAAAGTCTAAATCAGCGTTAATGTGCATGTATGTGAATGCACAGAGTGTGGTTAATCAGATTGGTGAGGTACATGTGCAGATTGCCATGTGGAAATATGATGTTGTGGCTAGAACAGAGACCTGGCTCAAAGAAGGGCAGGACTGGGTGTTAAATATTCCTGGATACAAGGTGTTCAGGAAAGAAAGGAAAGGGAAAGGGGCGGTGGAGTATTGATAAATGAGAACATTGCAGTGTTGGAGAAAAAGGATGTCCCATTGGTGTCGATAAAAGAATCAATTTGGCTGGAACGAAGGAACAAAAAAGATGCATTTACATTGCTCAGTGTTGTCTATAGGTCACCAGCTAGTGGGAAGAACGTGGAGGAGAAAAAATGCAATGGAATTACAGAGAGGTGCAAAAATTATCGGGTAGTTCGAATGGGGGACTTTAATTATTTAAGCATGTAGTGGGATAGTAGTAGTGTGAAGGGCAGTGAGGGGCAAGTGTTCCGAGAGTTGTTCAGGAAAGTTTTCCACAACAGTATGTTGCTAGTCCATTGAGAAAGGAGGCACTCCTGGACCTGGTTCTTGAGAATGAGGTGGGCCAAGTCGATCAATTATCAGGAGGGGAGCATGTAGGGGAGATTGATCATTGTATCATAAGATTTAGGCTGACCATAGAAAAGGATAAAGAACAATCCAGAGTAAGAGTAATTAACTGGGGGAAAGACAACTTCAATGGGGTAAGAATGGAGCTGGCTGAATAAATGAGATTCAAAAGTTGCCAGGAAACCTGACAGCTGAACAATGGGTTACCTTCAAAAAAGAGATCGATCGGGCACAGTTAACATATGTTCCCTTGAAGTGGAAAGGTAGGGCAAATAAATCCAGAGCTCCCTGGATCATAAAAGAGGTAGAGATTATGATAAAGAAAAAGGGTGCTGTTTTCCTTGAAGAGAAGGCTGAGAGATGATTTGATCGAGGTATTCAAAATCACGAGAGGTCTGGACAGAGAATCATACCTGACAGACAATGTCCCAGACACTGCCATCACCATCCCTAGGTGTCCCACAAGCAGGACAGACCCAGCAGAGGTGACGGCACAGTGTTATACAGTCAGGAGGGAGTTGCCCGAGACGTCCTCAACATGGGCTCCGGACCCCATGATGTCTCATGGCATCAGGTCAAACAGAGTAGATGGAGAGAAACTGTTCCCACTGGTGAAAGGATGGAGGACGAGAGGGAACAGATTGAAAGTAATTGGGAAAAGAAACAAAAATAACATGAGGAAAAACTTTTCCACCCAGCGAGTGGTTAATGTGTGGAATGCACTGTCTGAGAGTGTGGTGGAGGCAGGTTTAATTGAAACATTTCAAAGGGAATGAGACAGTTTTCTGAAAAGGAACTAATGGAGCTGCGGGCTGACAGGTCCCGGATGCTGATGGATTCATCCTCGGGCTTTCAAAGAGAAGCAAATGAGGGAGGAACTGCGCAGAATCTGTCCTCCTGTCCCGCCCCCTCTTCCTATTGGCAGGCAGCTGCCGTCAATCAACTGGACATTGTGAGCGCACAGGTCAGAGGTTAAGCGCCGGGTGCGCAGGCGTATTGCGGACCAGTGTTTGGAGTGAGTGATGGCGGCGGAGAGACGGTTGTGAGTCGCTTCTGCAGCCGGTAAGTGGCGGCTGGTGGGCGGGGAGGATTCAGAAATACCCGGTGTAGGCCTCAACCCCCCCCACCTCCCAATAACAAACTCCCGGTCCTGTGTTTGCACCGAGCGGGCGGCAGCTGCGGGAAACTGAGCTCAGTTATAAAGGGGCCTGGGGGAGGGGAGGGAGGAACCATTTGGGACACAGCACAGGGCAGGAGGTCCCCCCTCCCCCACTCCCTGGTTCCACAAAGACTCCACTTGGACTGGGCCACACCTGGGCAGGGCTGGCTCAAGGTGCAGGAAGCTGCTAGGCTGAGCTGTAGAGTGGGGGGTTTGACTGACAGGCCTGGGGAGGGGGATATCAGGGCAGGTACACACACTGCTCCCCCTTTTCCTCCTGGGATCTTTTACTGGAGTTGTGTTGCTGAGTGTTTCTAAAGTTCAATAATTTCAGAGCATGACAGCCCCCCACTTTACTTTCATTTTTAGTCATTTTTAGTTATTTTTTCTTCCTTTTTTTTTGCTTTCCTTTTTACATTTTTTACAATCTTTTTTTGCATTTATTTCATTTCATCTTAGTTTGTTCAGTTTGCTTACCCACTGTTTTTTTCAGGTTGTTTTTCTTCAGGTTTGCACTTGCTGATGTTCAATAATCAGTATATTCACACCTAATCTGTACTAATGCTTTGTCTTTCAACACACCATTAACATATTGTTTGCCTTTGCTCCGTGACCTTTTGGTCAGCTATGCGGCCTGGTCCAATCTGCACCTTCTCTTGCCCAACCCCCACCTCACTTGTTTATAATCTGTGACTTTTCTAATATTTGTCAGTTCCGAAGAAGGGTCACTGACCCGAAACGTTAACTCTGCTTCTCTTTCCACAGATGCTGCCAGACCTGCTGAGTGAATCCAGCATTTCTTGTTTTTGTTTCTAAACTCTGTCTCCCTATCCCAGTAATGTGGGTGTATTGTAGGTTGCTGTGAATGTTGGACTATATTGTCTCTCCTCATTCTTCCTCCTCCTCCCACTCCGAGTTCCAGGCTGCAGGCACTGGCGGTTTGATGTGCCTGAAACATTAAATATGTTTCTCTCTTCACTGAGACCTGCTGAGTATTTCCAGCATTTTCTCCTTTTATTTCAGATTTCCAGCATCTGCAGGACTTTCCTTTTGTTTTATTGCACGAGTTGCTCACAGAATCAAAGGCAGTGAAGGTGCTCGAGCTGGACGGAAGCAGTCGTGTCAGAACCTCAGTGGGTGAGCAATTGCTGAGTGCAGGGGAGGAATGAAGCTGGTGGATGTGCAGGGAGGCTTCAGAAATATCCGGTGTCGGCCTCAACACCCCCAATAAGAAGCTCCCAGTCCCGCGTTCCAAGGAGAACAATCCCAGCTTCTCCAACTTGACCTTGTAGCTAAATTCCCTCATCCCTGGAACCATTCTGGTAAATCTCCTCTGCACCCTCTCAAGGACCTTCTCATCCTTCCTAAAGTGTGGTGATCAGAACTGGTTGTGATATTCTAGTTGTGGCTGAACCAGAGTTTTATAAAAGTTTCCCTTAACTTCCCTGCTTTTGCACTCAATACCTCTATTTATCAAGCCCAAGATCCCATATTCTTTGCTAACTGTTCTCAATATGTCCTGCCACCTTCAATGATCTATACATATAAACCCCCAGGTCCCTCTGTCCCTGCACACTCTGGATCTGTGCCATTAAGCATATATTGCCTCTCTCTTTCCCTTCTGACAACCTGGAAATTTTCAGGATGTTAGAACTGATAGTATAGATCAGGAGTGTCCAGCCTTTTTGCATGAGGGGCTACATTCGAAATGTTGTCCTACATAGGGGGCCAGAGGTGAGCAACGTTCAGAAAGGTAAAGGTATTAGAAATTTATTTGACTGTTCATCAAAATAACAAAAATGTGCATTTTTGTGCATAAGCTTTAAATGAGGAAACCAATGTATTAACTTACTTTCCCAACATTACGTTGAACACTGATTTGGTGAGTTCCCTGGCATGGTTTTTGCTTGCAGTAGTAGACATTTTGGATATCGATTAAATTCCTTCCCACAGACGGAGCAGGTGAACGGCCTCTCGTTATATTATTATAATATAATACTATCTTTAATATCATCTAATAAGATATTCTTTCTTACAGTTCAGTGGGATGTAAACAGTAACCCCAGCACCTTCAGGGGAGATGGTGCGAAAGCCCCTGTGTGCAGAGTGAGCATCAAATCAATGTGTGGAAATCCTCTCCTAATACCCTGTAAAAGGAGGTAATAAAAGTCATCACTGTCAGTACAGGATAGAAATTCAGATCAGACAATTCGAGATCCTATGGAACATTTTATTCCTCTCTTGTTTCCCCAAAGCTGTAAATCGCAGTCCCACACACTCTCCCTCCTCCCTGTGCTGAAATCCAAACCCATGGCACCATCTGCACCATTTCTTTCCTCCTCTGCCAGTTTTCTCCCTCCCTCTACTGTGGTTGGGTTCAGTTCTCCAGCCCGTGTGCAGAGTGAGAATAAAATTAATGAGTCAATGATTTTCTCTCCTGGTCACTGGGGCCCTGAAGCCCCGCCCACTCTCTGTTCTGGTCCCACAAATTACCAGATTCATTCAGCTCAATTTCACAACTTGTCTTTGTGTTTTTGTGGGTTCTCTCTCACTCCCTTTTTCCTGTTGTAACTTCATGTTCCAGGGTATTAGAAAGGGAGGATTTGCGGAATGGAAAGTCAAACAAAATATCACCTCAAGATGTGACAGTCACTCGATTCATCAGGATCTGAATATCATTGGCCTTTGATCATGGAAGCAAAAAGTGTGGAGAAACCGTACACGTGTTCTGTGTGTGGACGGGGCTTCAGCCGATCAGCTGGCCTGTCGGTACACAAGTGTAGTAACACTGGGGAGAAGCGGTGGAAATGTGGGGACCGTGAGAAAGAATTAAATTACACGTCTGAGCTGGAAACTCATCGACACAGTCAAACTGAGGAGAGGCCGTTCATCTGCACTGAGTGTGGGAAGGGATTCACTCAGTCATCCTCCCTACTCGCACACCAACGAGTTCACACTGGGGAGAGGCCATTCACCTGCACTGAGTGTGGGAAGGGATTCACTCAGTTATCAAACCTGCAGACACACCAGCGAATTCACACTGGCGAGAAACCGTTCACCTGCACTGAGTGTGGGAAGGGATACATTCATTTATGCGCCCTACTGACACACCAACGAGTTCACACTGGGGAGAGGCCATTCACCTGCAATGATTGTGGGAAGGGATTCATTCGTTCATCCGCCCTACTGAGACACCAGCGAGTTCACACTGGGGAGAGGCCATTCACCTGCTCTGAGTGTGGGAAGAGATTCTCTCTGTCAGGGAACCTGCTGACACACCAACGAATTCACACTGGGGAGAGGCCATTCACCTGCTCTGATTGTGGGAAGGGATTCACTGCTTCATCCACCCTGCTGATACACCAGCGAGTTCACACTGGTGAGAGGCCATTCACCTGCTCTGAGTGTGGGAAGGGATTTGCTGATTCAACTGCTCGGCTGATACACCAGCGAGTTCACACTGGGGAGCGGCCATTCACCTGCTCCGTATGTGGGAAGAGATTTACTCAGTCATCCCACCTGGTGTCACACCAGTTCATTCACATTGGGGAGAGGTCATACATCTGCTCCGTGTGCAGGAAGGGATTCACTCAGCCATCCTATCTGCTGAGACACCAGCGGGTTCACAGATAATTACAGGGGTTGGATTCTGCTGTTGCTGCTGTTAATCATATCCAGATTGAACCATGTTCATTCTGACAGTTGGGGTTTATTTCTGATGTCAGTTGCTCTTCTTGAACTGAGCGTCTGGCCCACAGCGTCTCTCATTCATGTGTGAATAGACCGTCATGTCTTCAAACCTCATTTTCAATTGAAATCCACTCAGTAAATGTACTGAACAAAAGATGAACAATAAACAGATCACAGGCCAATCCTGTAACTCTATATTGACAGGAGAAAGTCTGTTCTTCAGCTCAAGAATGAGGCTGTTTAAGCTCTGTGTGTTTCTAAGCACTCGTAGACTGGAGCTGTTGGACAGACAGGCTGTTCACAACTGTTAACATGTCAGATAGTGAAGGAATTACTCTTCAAGTAAACTCACCAATTTATAAGCTCAGACTCCGGTTCCTGCTGTAATTAATACTCAGCATCCATTAGTGTTGATTTACAGTCAATCACTGAATCGTCTGGTTAATCTTTGTTACTTGTTTTGTGAAATACTCTCCCTATTAGTGCTGAACTGCTGGATAACTCTGATTACATTTAATGTGTTTATACATGTTTATAAAGTGTCTGTGTGTCCAGATTTAACTAAGTTGTGATTTGTAACCAATAAATGATGTTTCGGGTATGACTTGTCATCTGGTATCTTGGTGATTTGTCGAGAAAGATTTAATTCACTCACTCAGCAGCTCGAGAGGAACCAGACTGAGGTTTAATGAACATAAGAAATAGGAGCTGGAGGAGGCCATTTGGCCCTTCGAACCTGCTCTGCCATTCACCCAGATCATGGCTGATCTTCTCAACTCCACCTTCCCGCACTATCTCCATATCCCTTAATTCCCTCAGGAACCAAAAATCTATCAATCTCTGTCTGAAATATACTCAATGACTGAGCATCCACTGCTCCCTGGGGAAGACAATTCCAAAGATTCACAACCCTTTCAGTGAGGAAATTTCTCTTCATTTCAGTCCTAAATGTCTTATCCCTTATCCTGAGACAGTGACCCGGTGTTCTAGATTCCCCAGACAGGGGAAACATTTTCTCAGCATCGACCCTGCCAAGTCCCTTAAGGATTGATGTTTCAGTCAGATCACATCTCCTTCTTCTAAACCCCAGGGAAAATAGGTCTAATCTACTCAATCTCTCCTTATAGGAGGAGATGGATCAGAGTGGGGATGCTGTACAATAGTGGTTCTGTTACTGAACTCGTAATCCAGAGGCCTGGACTAATGATGCCAAGACATGAATTCAAATCCCACCACTGCAATTAAAAAGCGAGGATCAATATTGGTGACCATGAAACTAGGATTGTCCTAAAAATCCACCTGGTTCACGAATTTCCTTCAGGGAAGGAAATCTGCCGTCCTTACCCGATCTGGTCTGACTCCAGACCCACAGAAATGTGGTTGACTCTGAACTACATGATGAAATGGCCTAGCTAGTCACTCAGTTATATTCAAGGAAGTAGCTCACCACCACCTTCTCAGGGGCAATTAGGGATAGGCAATAAATGCTGGCCATTTCAGTAACACCCACAGACTATGAATAAATAGAACAATCCCAGGAACCAGACTAGTGAACCTTCATTGCATTCCCACAATGGTGGTATATCATTCCTTAGCAAGGAGACCAAAATTGCACACACTGCTCCAGGTGGGGCCTCACCAATGTCCTGTATAATTGTAGTAAGACTTCTTTACTCTTCTACCCCAATCCCTTTGTAACGAAAGCTAACATACTATTTGCTTTCCTAATTACTCGCTTTCCCTCGATGTTAGCTTCCTGTGATTCATATACAAGGACACTGTTACATGTGCTTTGCTTTTAACTGAGAAAATTGAATGCTGAACTGGGTGGGGCACAGTCTCCAAGGCAACTTGTTTCCAAGCAACAACAGCAAGGAAAATGATCGGTCACGTGACATTGTTAAGAGTTCAATTTCACTTTGCTTTGTGAAAGACCAGTGCTGGGCAGGCAGGAGGTAGAACAAACTGGCTGGGACTTGTGTTTTTTGGCAGACTTGAAAAAGACCTCTCCCTGAAAAGAAGGCATCTCTTGTAGAACGAAATTCCACATTTGAGTTGTGTCTGTGTTCTGCCTGGAGAGGAAAAGACCCAGAGAAAGAGGAGTTGCTACTGTCTGTGGAGAAAGGCTCCTTTGCTGAGAGGAAGCCCTGCATTGTTAAAGGTAGCAAATTCCTATTGCTTCTGAAAAATCTCTGCCTCAAGAGTGATTCCTGTTACTCGTGCTTTTTGGGAGATCCTGAAATTTCAAGAATGCTACTATTGCTGGACTGCTACTTTAAAATTTAAGTAGACCTGTTGCTATACCTTTTGCTGAAAGATCTGTGTGATGCCTGCTGTAGACGAATTGCCTTGACCGTCTACTCATCACAGACTGCTCAACAAACTTGCCTGGAGAGACTTTAAGTGGCTTCTGACTTTTCAACTCTGGGCCACCTCACCGATTTCGAAATATCCTACCAGACCACCAACGATTTTATTATTCCGAAGAAACAGTTGAACACCAAAAACTCTTTCTCCCCAGTTAACTGGTTTTTGAATATGTGTGTGTGTGCATGAGGCTTGGGAAGAATAAGAAGTTTTTTATATATATATATGCATTGATTCATCCCATTATTGTTTAAGATTTAGTTTATTAATAAATAGTTAATTTTGTTGTTGTTTGAAGAAATCTGGTTTGGTGTGCTTTATTCTGGGGGATAAATAAAGTGTTTAATTTGGCTAATTTCCAGTAGGTGGGAAACTTTATGAATACGCTGTGACCTGTGAAGCAGTGGGACTGAATTAACAGTGCGTTACTCCCACCTTGGTCGTAACAACACCCAGGTCCCTCTGAATGCAAACATTTCTCAGTTTCTCAACATTCATTTTAAAAATTGTTTTTTAAACATTTTTATTATCGAAGTGGATAACTTCACATTTCACCGTATTGTAATCCATCTGCCATGTTCTTACCCACTCACCCACCCAACCTGTCTGTATCCCTCTGAAGCCTCTTTCTGTCTTCCTCATTTCTTGCTTTCCCACCTAACTTTGTATCATCAGCAAACCTGCATACATTACACTCAATCCCTTCATCTGAGCCATTTCTATAGATTGTAAATAGCTGAGGCCCAAGCACTGATCCTTACTATACCCTACTAGTTACAGCTTGCCAACTTGAAAATGACCCATTTATTCTGACTGCCTGCTTTCTGTCCATTAACCAATCTCAATCCATGCTAATATATTAATTCAATCCCATGAGTCCCAACTGTGTAATAACCTCTGGTGTGGCACCTTATCAAAAGCTTCTTGCTTCTTCAAAATCCAAATAAATTACTGCTTCCACCTTATTCACCTTACTAGTTACATCCTCAAGAAACTACAAGATTTGTTAAACGTGATTTCTCTTTCACAAGTCCATGTTGTCTCTGCTTAATCATATTATGATTTTCTAAGTGTCCTGTTACCATTTCCCCAAATAATACATTCTAACATTTTGCCTACAACTGATGTGAGGCTAATTGGTTGATAGTTCCCCATTTTCTCTCTTTCTGCTTTCTTGAATAGCAAGGTTATGTTTGCTCCCTTTCAATCCTTGGGAACTGCTCCAGAATCTATGGAATTCTGGAAGATCAAAACCAATGCATCCACTTTTTCTGCAGCTACCTCTTTTAAAACCTGAGGATGAAGGTTGTCAGGTCCAGGGGATTTGTTGCCACTTAGTCCCTTTAATTTTTCCATTCCTATTTCTTTACTTATACTGATTTCTTTCAGTTCCTCATTCTCACTCGACACTTGGTTTCCTATTTCTGGAATGTTTTTGTGTTTTCTACCATGAAGACAGATACAAGTCATTTGTTTAATGTCTCTGCCACTTCCCTATTCCCCATTTTAATTTCAACTGTCTCTCTCTAATGGGCCCTCATTTCCTTTCTCTAATCTCTTCCTATTTCTATAGGTATAGAAACATTTACAATCTTTTTATGTCTCTTGTTAATCTGCACTCAGATTTTTTTCCTTATTAAATTCTTGATCCTCCTTTGCAGAATTCTAAAATCCATCCAATCCTCAGGCATACCACTTTTTTGGGGATCATTATAAGTCTCTTCCTTCAATCTAATACTACCTCTAACTCCTCTTGTTCGCCATGGTTGGACCACTTTTTCTATGGGATTTTTGTGACTTAAAGGAATGTACATTTGTTACAAATTATGGATTAATTCTTAAAATGCAAGCCATTGCTTATCAACCATCATATCTTTTGATGTAGTGTCCCAATCTACTTTAGCCAACTCACCCCTCATCCTGCAAAGTTTGCTTTGTTTAGACGTAAGACCCCAGTATTGTCCCAAACTAAATTACTTTAAAACTCAATATAAAATTCGACCATATAATGGTTACACTTCCCTCGAGGCCTCTTTACTACAAGGTTATTAATGAACCCTTTCTCAACTCATTATTTCATGAAAGTGATGTATTTGAGTCTGAATTCAGCCTTTTGTCATCTCCCAGTGGACTTATACTGTCCTGTTAGTACTGGGTTAGGCCTTGTCCAGCTCAAACAGCCCAGATAACAGGAGCCAACGAGCCTTATTTCACTCCTCAGGGTGGTTTGTTTCTTGAGGTTCAGATTATCATTAAAATAACAACACACACTGTGTCCACCCATCGTTCTCCCAGACGCACCGTCACCTCACAGTCAGGATCATGTGTCTATGAAGGGGAGATTGTTGTCCTGTCTAGACCACCCTGAAAACCCTTGCTCCATAATGGTCAGGAGTAGACGGTCTCGGTATTATGAGAGGAGCCTCAGGGAATTAGTCCCAGTGATCCTGTAAAACAGAGGAACACATGAGTGGGAGGAGGCCATTCAGCCCCTCGAGCCTGTTCCTCTAAACAGTTATATCATGACTGATCCATATCACAACTACCTTTACCAGTGTTGATTACATATCCCTGTAACCTTACCCAATAAAAATATGTCACTCTCAAGTTTTGACATTTTCCTTTTCTCCCCATCCATAGCAGCTTTTTGGGGGGACAGTGTTCCAGATTTCACTATCCTTTGTGTGAAGAAGTGCTCCCTGACAGCACCCCTGAATGGCCCAGCTCTAATTTTAATGTTGTGTCATCTTATTCTGCATTCCACCAACAGAGGAAATCATTTTTCTTTATCGACCCTCTTAAAACCTTTAATCTTCTTTATTACATGAATTACATCACCCCTTAATATTCATACTCAATGAAATACAAGCCCAGTCTATATGACCTGTCCTCACAATTTAACCCTTTTAGTCCTGATATCATTCTGGTGAATGTTCAGTGTACCTCCTGCACAGCTGATATATCCTTCCTGAGATGTGCTGCCCAGAACTGAACACCTCACATGTTTTGTCTTTCATCATACCATTAACATACCGTTTGCCTTTGTTCCATGACCTTCTGGTCAGTTATTCTCTGTGACCTTGTCCAGAAAAACACATCTTTTGTTATCTCTTGCCCCATCCCCGTTTTACTAGCTTAAAACCTTTTACATTTCTAACATTTGTCAGTTCTGATGAAAGGTCAGTGACCTGAAACATTAACTCTGCTTCTCTCTCCACAGAAGCTGCCAGACCTGCTGAGTATTTCCAGCATTTCTTGTTTTTATTTCAGATTTCCAGCATCTGCAGTATTTTGCTTTTATTTACCTCACTTCAGATGATGTGTATCCAGAGTTGCATATAACTGCAGCATTACTTTCACCCTTCAGATAAAGGCGGACAATCCATTAGACATTTTAATTCACTTTTCTCCCAGTCCAGTAGTTTTTAGTGATTTCTGTGCATGAAACCCTAAATCTCTCTGTCCCTTCACAGTTCCTAACTTTTAATCATTTAGAAAATATTCTGATTCATCTTCCTTCGATCTAAGTTACCAGAATGGTTCCAGGGAGGGAGATTTTAGTTACAAGGTGAGGTTGTAAAAGCTGGGGTTGTTCTTTTTCACACAAAGGAGATTGAGGGGAGATTTAATCTAAGTGTAAAAGATTATGACAGGCATGGATAAGTTAGACAAGGAAAACTGTTCCCATTAACTAATGGTACAAGGATTAGTGGACACAGATTGAAAGTTTTGGGCCAGAGATGCAGAGGGAATATAAGGAAGCACTTTTTTACACAGTGGGTAGTAAATGATCTGGAATTCGCTGCCCATGAGGGTGGTGGAAGCAGAGACAATCACTGATTTCAAGAGGAAATTGGATGGTCACTTGAAGGAAATAAACTTGCAGGACTACAGGGGTCAAGCAGGGGAGTAGGACTGAGTGGATTACTGTGTGGAGAACTGTCATGGACTTGATGGGCTGAATGGTCTCCTCTGTTCCATACATGACTCTAATGTTAATAACCTCACACTTCCCCACATTGACCTCCTGCTGTCACTGTTTTCTCCGCTCGCTAAGTCTATCAATGTCTCTTTGTAATGTTTTGCTCCCTTCCACAATACTCAATATGTCACCTAACTCAGTCTGTGGGTTGATTAAGGAAAGCCAGTATGGATTTGTTAAGGGAAAATCATGTTCAGCTAACTTGCTGGAGTTTCTGAAGAGATAACAGAGGGTTGATGAGGACAATAATAATAATTCCTAAGAAGGGTCACTGACCCGAAACGTTAACTCTGCTTCTCTTTCCACAGATGCTGCCAGACCTGCTGAGTGGTTCCAGCATCTCGTTTTTATTTCAGATTTCCAGCATCTGCAGTATTTTGCTTTGATATCAGAGAGTGTGTGTGTTTTGACATGAGGAATCCTTGGACAAGAGCTTTCTTCAGAGGGGAATAATAATAAATAAATAAGTTTCTCTGTGTCACTCATTCTCACCTAAAGAAACAAGTCTTGTGTTTTAGGGGGTTTGAGAAATTTTTACAACAAGGTGAAGGCGGAGGGGGCCTCAGAAACACAAAGGTTGAGAACCGCTGTTCCAGAGCACCCGATGTAACCTGTATATTTCACCCTCTCTATCTCTTCCTGCAACTTTATCACTGCACCTCCCTGGCTCTCAGCCTCTCCACATATTTCAAGGCTGAAAACAAAGACAAAAACACGTCACGTCCCGCTCAGAGAACTCCTCTATGCTGATGATGCTATACTAGTCGCTCACACAGAAACTCAGCTACAAAGCCTCATGGACTGTCTTTCTCATGCCTGTAAACTTGTTCTTGTTGACTATAAGCATCAAGAAAACCATGGTCATGAGACTCCAGCCTTGATCACACAAATAACACCTAACTGAAATTGATTAGCAAATTCTGCTACCTTGGTTCCACAGTGAGAAATAAATTGTCTCGTGATTGCAGAGCTCGACACACACAGAGGGAAAGAAACTACCACTTTTGGCCAACTTGTGAAAGGTGCATGGGATAACATCATGCTGACCATTAGGACCAAGCTAATAGTTTATAAGGTCTATGTTCTCAACACCTTGCTGTATGGCTATGAAACACGGGTGATTGACAGCTACCAGAAAAAGTAGCTCAATAATTTCCATCTTTGCTGTCTGTGGCCCATTATGGGTATATCCTGGCAGCACAAAATCACAAATGTGGCAGTCCTCTCAAAGGCAGAGCTCCCAAGTGTGTCGGCACTAATCAAACAGAGGTGGCTTTGGTGGATCAGACAAGTCCACAAGATAGAGGATGGTTGCAAACCCAAGGACCAAGGTAGCCGGGGCCAGACGACCAGTGGGCGCCCAAAGCTCCGCTTCAAGGAGGCTTGCAAGTGTAACCTGAAGGCCTTAAATGTCGACTATCGCACTTGGGAGTCACTAACTGACGAAAGAGGGAAATGGCAACACATCCTGTGGACTGGTGTGCAATACCACGATGACCAGTTGCTGCAGCAGCTTGGCAACAGACGCCAATGTCAAACACAACAACTCACAGCATCACTTGGCAGATTCATGTGCAGCACTTGTGGCAGAGCCTGCGTCTCAACGGTTGGCTTTTGCAGCCATCAGCAAAGGTGAACCAAGAGAAGATTCCCCCTCTCCGCCCACCCCCCCACATGGCTTGTTTGCTGCATGTCGATCATCTTTCGTAGATGAAAGGGGAGCCTGGAACTCGGAGTGGGAGAAGGAGGAAGAATGAGGAGAGACAATATAGTCCAACATTCACAGCAACCTAGAATCCACCGACATTACCGGGATAGGGAGACAGAGTTTAGAAACATTCAGCAACACGACTCCAGTAAAAGATCCCAGGAGGAAAAGGGGGAGCAGTGTGTGTACCTGCCCTGATAGCCCCCTCCCCAGGCCTGTCAGTCAAACCCCCCACTCCTCCCAGTCCACAGCTCAGCCTAGCAGCTTCCTGCACCTTGAGCCAGCCCTGCCCAGGTGTGGCCCAGTCCAAGGGGAGTCTTTGTGGAACCGGGGAGGGGGGACCTCCTGCCCTGTGCTGTGTCCCAAATGGTTCCTCCCTCCCTCCCCTCCCCCAGGCCCCTTTATAACTGAGCTCAATTTCCTTTAAAGTTTGCTCCTTTGATGTTACACTTTATTAATCTTTAATTCCTCCAAAAGAGCTGGAAATCTGGCGGCCGTTAACCCCGGGCCTGTCACCAGGAGAAGCCCCGCAGCTGCCGCCCCGCTCGGTACAGACACGGCACTGGGGACCATTTGTCCACGCCTTTATTTTACATTATTGGTTATAACGTATTATGACACTAACCTATCCTATAGTTGCTACAGTCTCCTCCTCTGTTTACTTCTCCCCCTACTCTAACTTTCTAGCCCCTGACTCTTGTTTTTGTTTTACCTTATTTGGCTCTCCATTCTTTTGCAAGCCTCCTGTGTGTGTGTTAACTTGCAGCTGTCAGCCTTTATCTTAGTGGGGCAGTTTCTCATTCACTACATCCTTTGTTCTAACTCTTGCTGTTTTTCTTTTCTCTGCATAAGCACAATTTTTAACTGCCGTACTGTCTCAAGGTCTTTTCTCACATCCCCTTATCAGTTCCCTTGTTCAGTGATTTCATTATGTTGTGTTGAAAGGACTTCTTGGTAATTTTCCACAAGCTGTAGAAACAACATTTCAGTATTTTTTATTCTCACAATTCCCCCTTTTCTTTTACTTAATCCTTGTTGTTTTCTACATACTGAGGAGGGGTCTCATATGTCCTCTCAAATCCTCTGAGCATTATTTCAGCCGCCTTCTCAATGTCTGTACTCCCGTTGATACTATCCATTCTGTCATTTGGTTTCGGGCCTTGAATTCATCAGGTACCCCTCTTGGGACCCCTATGGAATCCAAGTACACCTGGTCGTCAAAAGAGTTCGCTATCGCTTCCCTTTTACCCCTTTCCCTCGTTATTATCTTTTGTTTCTCAAATGCCAAGGTGAATGGTATTGCCAATTGAACAATTGCGCACGTCCCCTTCCACTGGGAGGGTAGGGTCTGTCTCAGGATTTTTCCTCCGCAATACCACCATAAATCCGCTCTGGGGACATTCAATGATGAGTAGTTCCCTCCCCTGACTCTTCCAGTTACGTCCTCATTCTCTATGCATGACTTCAACTCTCCCATATTTCTGGTTAGCTTCCCACCGTGTCGACTTACGCATGATGTGTGATTCACACTGGTGGCTAAAAATGAAGGGGGAGTCCTTGAATCTTTTTTCTCTAGGGGAGGGAACATTAATGACAAGGATATGCAAGTTTTGAATACCCCAAGCCGTCTTATCCTGATATAGGGCTAACATGCATTCCATGCCCTTTCGGTCACGCTCCCACCCCAGCAGGAAAGGTACTACTTGAGCTATCGGTCCACCAGATGCACAAGCATAGCAATTGTTTTTGTTCAAACTTTTTACATTATATTTTATCCATTCTACCCAGGCATTTGTGTCCCCGTAACCGGTTTCTATCTCAATTGTCTTTCTCAAGTCTTTTACCTCTATTATTTTTACTATGTTAGGATCGTTATGAGAGGTCCCTTTTAATTTGTTAGATGGTTTACCAGTCTTATCTATTGTTACCTGAAAACAACATTTTAATTCACCTTTCTTTTTCCCTTCTCTAACTGTTACTCCAAACACCTTGTTGTCTAATTGGAAGTGGGTAGTTTTGATTTGTCGTTCTTCTGTTATTGAGCCATTCCGATGGCGTTGGGTGGATATTCCACCAGTCGTTTCTGTCCACTCGGTTCTTTTTATTGTCAAATATATATAGAGTGTTGCATTCCTTATCTGGACAATCTGGGCCTGGTTTTATGGGGCTCTGGTGAATGGATATAATCGGTGGGAGTGGGTCTCCTGTTAGTAGTCCATCCCCATAATAATGGAGGGAGTCCACATGATAATTTCTTTGGTTATGTATGCCCCCACATGGGATTAGGAAACATAAGTCTACTTCTCCCACCTGAGGATCCTGGCTCTTGGGGATCTCTGTGTACCGTTGTCCCCGTCAGTTCCGTCCCACATTGTTATTTTTCCCATTACTGGGATGACTAATACTGCATATAAAAACATCCAACCCATTTTAATCTGGTTTTGATTTCCTGGCTACTTTTGAAAAGAAAGAGAGAAAGGGAAAAGACACACAATATTACAGACAGTATTTCCGCGCTCGCGCCGCTATATAAAAAAAAAGTTTGTTACTCAAAGTCTTTTTAGCTTTATTTTCAATGGTTCTTCTGTTAATTCGGTTGTCCAAGTTCCTTCCTCGGCCAGGGGTTGTACCGGCCCCTTGATTCTTGTGTAGTGGGCCCAACCTCTTTCTGCCGTTCTTATGGCTGTTTCAGTGGTTAGGAGAGTCTGGTATGGTCCTTCCCAGTTCGGTTGTAGTTAGTCTCTTTCCACGATTTCACCAGAACCCAATCTCCTGGTTGGATCTTGTGCACTGCAAATTCGAGAGGTGGGGTCTGTGCTAACAGGCCTTGCTTCCTGAGGAATGACAATGAGGAAGACAACGCCAGTATATAGTTCTTTAGAAACGAATCTTTAGTTTCTAAGGTTGGCATCTCGCCCCTGGTTCCCATATAGGGTAATGATTAGAGATACAGCACTGAAACAGGCCCTTCGCCCCACCGAGTCTGCGCCGAACATCAGCCACCCATTTATACTAATCCTACACTAATCCCATATTCCTACCAAACATCCCCACCTGTCCCTATATTTCCCTACCACCTACCTATACTAGTGACAATTTATAATGGCCAATTTACCTATCAACCTGCAAGTCTTTTGGCTTGTGGGAGGAAACCGGAGCACCCGGAGAAAACCCACGCAGACACAGGGAGAACTTGCAAACTCCACACAGGCAGTACCAGGAATCGAACCCTGGTCCCTGGAGCTGTGAGGCTGCGGTGCTAACCACTGCGCCACTGTGCCGCCGAATAGCATTTCATAGGGGACAGTCCCACATCTTTTCTAGGGGCTGTCCGAATTCTGAGTATCGCTATAGGTAATCATTTTGTCCAGGGTAACCTTGTTTCAAGTACCAGTGCCATGCCTTTCTGCTCACTTCCACATTCCCCCCTTTTATCATTCTATGATCACCTTCTCTCTCTACTGATCAACTTATATATGATTATATATATTCACGAGGATTATGTGGATCTATTTACTCAAATAACATTTAAACAGTATAATATAAAAGCAAATATAAAAAAAACTCAGCAACTGCTGAATCAGAAGGGTAGGCTGAGCCACCCTCTAACAAGGGGGCGTGTATGGGCCTGGTCGGTATGTTTTTCATTCTAACTTTTCCCTAGGATTGTCATGTCTGGGTGATAAGAAGAGTGCTGTTGAAGTACAATGTCTCTCTCTCGCTGTACCAGCTGCAAGGCCAAGTTGCCTCTGCAGCCCTGAAGTTATGAAGTCATTTCTGATAAGCTGTCCCTCCCTGCAGCACTGAAGCTAGCTTGTTAGCAATACATGACTGATTAATTGTTTCATCTTAAATGTTCCCATGTAACTCTGTTCTTAAAAATTCTAAAATCTAAATTCTGTTCTCACAGTCCCCCCTTTGATTCTTCAAAACATTTTTAAAAATCAATCCCTTGATCCCACCTAGGTGCCTTTAATGGTCTCTATTTGTCTAGAAACAGCCTTCAACACCCAGAGGGGTCGCACTCAATACGTCGCCTGCTTGTGCCATAAGAGGGGCCTGCGGTAACTCTGTAAAGGCATAAGTTTTTCAGGGGCTTCAACTACTTGTTTACAACATAAAAGGGTGGAACACTTGTACAATTACCATCTCATTTAAGCTTCACTGTTTTTCTCTGGCTTCATCTCTATTAACGAAAACTTTCTGCGCTTCTCAGCAGTTCGTCCAATTGTTTTTCACTCCATCCATCTATCTTTTGAATTTTCTTTTGGATGTCTGGCCATGATTTTGTTACAAAATGGACTCGAAGGAGTCCTTGGGCAACCGGGTCTTCTGGATCTAAACCTGAATATTTCCTCATTGTGTCCCGTAATCTCTGTAAGAAATTTGAGGGAGTCTCATCCTTTTCCTGTCTTACTTCGAAGGCCTTATTCAAATTTTGTGATTTCGGGACAGATTCCCTAATGCCTTTTACTATCAGATTTCTAAGGTCTTTCATCTGGCCCCTATGGCCGACGTTATTGTTCTGCCACTGCGGGTCTTGATTAGGGTATTTTTGTTCGGCTGGTTAGTTTCCCCCTACCCCGGGAGGGTTTTCTCTTTCCCAAATTTTCATTGCAGACCGTCTAATCATTCCCCTTTCTTCACTCGTAAATAAGATGTTCATAATGGACATTAATTCCGTCCAAGTATATATACTTGGACCGAGAAATTGATCTACTTGGTCTGCCAATCCTAAGGGGTCTTCTACGAGGACTTTCATTTCCTTTTTAAACACTCTTACCTCTCCTGACGTTAATGGTGCACTAACAAATCCAATTTCATTATTTCCTATTGGTACCTCTCTCAAGGGCATCATTGTCTTAGGAGACTCTCTGTCTCTATCGTCGTCGTTATCGTCGGGTTTAGGGGTGGTCCTTCTTGCTGTCCTCAGATCATATTTGGGTCTTTTTCGCCTTGGTTTTTGACTCTAAATCCCAATACTCCAACATCCGTCCCAATGGACTTTCTGGAGGGATGTTGCCGGCAGACTTTCCTTGTCTCCCATCGTCTTCCTTTTTAGACGATTTATTTCCCATGGTCTACAGTATTCACCTCCTAGCTGAAGGGTCTTATACCTTACGGTATTCACCTCCTAACTGAAGGGTCTTGTCCCCGACGGTATTCACCTCCTAGCTGAAGGGTCTTATACCATACAGTACTCACCTCCTAGCTGAAGGGTCTTATACCATACAGTACTCACCTCCTAGCTGAAGGGTCTTATACCCCACAGTATTCACCTCCTAACTGAAGGGTTTTGTACCCTACGGTATTCACCTCCTAACTGAAGGGTCTTATACCTTACGGTATTCACCTCCTAACTGAAGGGTCTTATACCATACAGTACTCACCTCCTAGCTGAAGGGTCTTATACCCCACAGTATTCACCTCTTAACTGAAGGGTCTTGTACCCTACGGTATTCACCTCCTAACTGAAGGGTCTTATACCTTACGGTACTCACCTCCTAGCTGAAGGGTCTTATGCCCCACAGTATTCACCTCCTAACTGAAGGGTCTTGTACCCTACGGTATTCACCTCCTAGCTGAAGGGTCTTATACCTTACGGTACTCACCTCCTAACTGAAGGGTCTTATACCATACAGTACTCACCTCCTAGCTGAAGGGTCTTATACCCCACAGTATTCACCTCCTAACTGAAGGGTCTTGTACCCTATGGTATTCACCTCCTAGCTGAAGGGTCTTATACCTTACGGTACTCACCTCCTAACTGAAGTCTCTTATACCATACAGTACTCACCTCCCATCTGAAGGGTCTTACACCCCACAGTATTCACCTCCTAACTGAAGGGTCTTGTACCCTACGGTATTCACCTCCTAGCTGAAGGGTCTTATACCTTACGGTACTCACCTCCTAACTGAAGTGTCTTATACCATACAGTACTCACCTCCTAGCTGAAGGGTCTTATACTGCAGGACTGTAAAATTCACTCCTCAAGGACTTTTAGTAATTAGAAGGTCTTATCCGACAGTTAACCATAAGTCACCAAGATAATACTTAAAAGTCGTTTTTCTTACCTTGGTCCATGCACGGAGTTGCCTGACTTCACGTGTGTACCTGCCGCACTAAATACTCGTTCAGAGTGACTTCCCTAGGATCGTTTTCAGTCGATTACTCGGGTCCGCTACCGACGAGAGAAACGAGACCGTTTTTAAATTAACGGGACGCGTCTTCTCGTCTGTCGTCGGCCGCGGTCCCGGCAATGATGAAGAGATCCCGGACGAGCCCCCAATTGTGAGAAACGTAGCCCACTTAATAATAATTTACACCAAGTCAAACTCTGAAGAAGTAAGTTTATTTAACGTTCTTGCAAGATCGGGTGTCCAACAAGCAGGCACACCGATCAACATATTCAGTTCATGTTTATACAATACAAATCCATTTGTCCACGCCTTTATTTTACATTATTGGTTATAACGTATTATGACACTAACCTATCCTATGGCTGCTACAGTCTCCTCCTCTGTTTACTTCTCCCCCTACTCTAACTTTCTAGCCCCTGACTCTTGTTTTAGTTTTACCTTAATTGGCTCTCCATTCTTTTGCAAGCCTCCTGTGTGTGTGTTGACTTGCAGCTGTCAGCCTTTATCTTAGTGGGGCAGTTTCTCATTCACTACATCCTTTGTTCTAACTCTTGCTGTTTTTCTTTTCTCTGCATAAGCACAATTTTTAACTGCCGTACTGTCTCAAGGTCTTTACTCACATCCCCTTATCAGTTCCCTTGTTCAGTGATTTCATTATGTTGTGTAGAAATGACTTCTTGGTAATTTTCCACAAGCTGTAGAAACAACATTTCAGTATTTTTTATTCTCACAGGTAGATATCATCTGGACCTGGAACACCATCAGGTTTGAGATTTCCTATTTTATCCAGGATGACAATCCCTTTCTAATTTAATATTTATGATGTTATTGTTGACAGCACATCCCACAGCTGGAATCTGAGCATCATCCACTGGAGTGCAGACTGATGTGAAATAGTCATTTAACAATTCTGTCATAGCCTGGTAATCTGTTTCAATCTGTCCTGAACTGTCTCTCAGTGGCTCAAAACCATCTGTATCCATCTTCTCACTCCTGATGTAGCTGGAAAAGCTTTTGCCACTATTACCATCATTGTGCACCATATTCTTTTCCAAAGATCTCTCAGCTTCTCTAATGGCTGTTTTTGTCTCCCTCAATTGTGGGTGAAATTTGTCCCTATTCTCCTGGAAACAGAATTCAACTTGTTCCAAACTGGGTTCAATGTCAGACAGTTCGGGGAGTCAGGCATCATTCACCCTAGACCTACACTACAGGTAAAACCCCAGACAGATCCTTAGTAAGGATTCCTCTGGTACCTCACCTTATATTTGAAAGGATACTGAAACCCAGCTTTCTCACAGTCCACTCCTGGAGGCTCCACTCCCTCAGCCTACAACCTTCAGCAGAGGCAGTGGTGGAGTTTCACAGTGGGAGTGATCCCAGAGTAACTGACGCGATAGCACTCCTGTGGATGTTCTGTGGATTTTTAAAACATGGAATTCCTGGCAACACACTGCAGTTCCTTCTTTATCTGGAGATTAGATATCTGTTGCATAATTGTACCAGAAGTGAACTCCTCCTTCTGCTACTTTAATGCAGACTTGAATTTATTTCATTTCAAAAGGTTTGTTTGAAATGAAGTAACACCTGTTTTAAAATTGTAAACTCAGGACTGTCACACAAACATATTAAATCTCCACAGAGTAATACAATATTAATTTTCAGACTGGAAACTTAAACCTGCCGTTTCACTTTCAGTCAGGAACAAATCCCAGTTTTACACCAATCCCTGATTTGACAGCACGTTTCCAGCATTCACTGTTGTTCTTCCTGACTCTAAACACAGTTGTAAAGGAGCCTTCTGTTCCGTGCCCAGGAGCTCTGAACATGGAAGAGAGCGGCTGGGACACATTTCTTACAGGCCTCAGGATTAACCCACACGGGGACTTTGCTGTCAGTGAAGAGAGATGAGAAAGACCAAAGTGCCATTTGTCCCTCTCAGTGTGATCCTGAAGGACTGTGTTCAGGCTGAAGTTCTGTTCCTGCTGTACGATCCTCCCCCAGATTGTCCTTTCTGAGCTCCAGCCAGGTGATGCTAAACACTCAGGTGGGAAAGAGAAAAATCTACAACAATGTGTTTAAAACAAAGATGATTTATTTGACATTTATTTTCTTCAGGATTATCCTGTGAATCGAAGTCTTTGCTTTGGAAGATGGAAGTGAGACGAATTTCCAAGCACAATTCATTCAAATTGCAGGCCGAGTGGTTGCATTGTTGAGTTGGTAATCCAGGGTTTCTGGATAGATCGACTTTCTCAAAGACATTTGAAAATAGAAATAAAAGCAACATTCTGTACATGTTAGAAATCAAAACAGTAACTGCTGGAAATACTCAGCATCTGCTGAGAGAGAAACAGAGTTCTGATGAAAGGTCACAGACCTGAAACATTAACATTAACATCACAATTATACAGCAAGACCTGGTAGCTCAGGTGGGTAGAGCACTGCGGTAATAACACAATGATCATGGGTTTAATTCCCATTCAGGCCAAGGCTTTAGCCCAGGGTGCTGTCAGTGCCTTGTTTGGATACATGATGCTGTTGTGTTGTCATTGCACTTATCATCCACAGGCCATGGGTTGTTGTCAGAGGCTGAGAGTTCAATCCCACCATGACAGCCCGTGCTGTATTCTGGACTTCATTATCTCAGGCAAATCTGGTCTTTTTTTCAACTCAGCTCACTGAAGGTGGCATGAAATTATCATTGATTACTGGATAAACCCTTAGCATTTGCTAATGTTATTTAAAACTATGGAAAAATTATGGCACTGAAGGAGGTCATTCAGCCTGTTGTGTCCGTGCTTGCTGGAAAAACTACCTGCTCGATCTAATCCCCTCTTCCAGCACCTGGTCTGCAGCCTTGCTGGTTATATCAGTTCAGGTGCACTTCCCGGTACATTTTGAAAGAGTTTTTTGAGAGTTTTTGCCTCCACCACTGTTCCTGGCAGTGAATTCCAGACACCCACCACCCTCTGGGTGAAAACGGTTTTTCTCATATCCCCTTTAATCCTTCTACCAATCACCTTAAATCTGTGTCCCCTGGTAATTGACCTCTCCACTAGGGGAGCCAGGTCCTTCCTGTTTATTCTATCTAGGCCCCTCATAATTTTGTACATCTCAATTAATTCACCCCTCAGACTCCTCTGTTCTGAGGAAAACAACCCTAGCCGATCCAATATTTCTGCTTTGCTGTAACTTTCAAACCCTGGCAACATTCTTGTAAATCTCCTCCGTACTCTCTCCCCAGCAATAATGTCCTTTCTGTAATATGGTGACCAGACGTGTCCGCAGTACTCCAACTGTGGCCTAAACAGTTCCAGCATTACATCTCTGCTTTTGTCTTAGAGTCATAGAGTTACACAGCAGAGACACAGACCCTCAGCCCATCGTGTCCGTGCCGGCCATCAAGCACCTACCTGTCTACTTCAACACCAGGAGCATCCGGAATCAGGTGGGTGAGCTTACAGCATGGGTTGGTACCTGGGATCTCGATGTAGTGGCCATTTCGGAGACATGGGTCGAGCAGGGGCAGGAATGGATGTTGCAGGTTCCGGGATTTAGATGTTTCAGTAAGAACAGAGAAGATGGTAAAAGAGGGGGGGGGGGGTGTGGCATTGTTAATCAAGGAGAGTATTACAGCGACAGAAAGGACGTTTGAGGACTCGTCTACTGAGGTAGTATGGGCCGAGGTTAGAAACAGGAGAGGTGAGGTCACCCTGTTGGGAGTCTTTTATAGACCTCCAAATAGTTCCAGAGATGTAGAGGAAAGGATAGCGAAGATGATTCTCGACAGGGGCGAGAGTAACAGGGTAGTTGTTATGGGGGACTTTAACTTTCCAAATATCGAATGGAAATACTATAGTTCGAGTACTTTAGATGGGTCAGTTTTTGTCCAGTGTGTGCAGGAGGGTTTTCTGACACAGTATGTAGACAGGCCAACCAGGGGCGATGCCACATTGGATTTGGTACTGGGTAATGAACCCGGCCAGGTGTTAGATTTAGATGCAGGTGAGCACTTTGGTGATAGTGATCACAATTCGGTTAGGTTTACCTTAGCAATGGGCAGGGACAGGTATATACCACAGGGCAAGAATTATAGCTGGGGGAAAGGAAATTATGATGCGATTAGGCAAGATTTAGGATGCGTAGGAAACTGCAGGGGATGGGAACAATCGAAATGTGGAGCTTATTCAAAGAGCAGCTACTGCGTGTCCTTGATAAGTATGTACCTGTGAGGCAGGGAGGAAGTTGTCGAGCGAGGGAGCTGTGGTTTACTAAAGAAGTTGAAGCACTTGTCAAGAGGAAGAAGAAGGCTTATGTTAGGATGAGACGTGAAGGTTCAGTTAGGGCGCTTGAGAGTTACAAGCTAGCCAGGAAGGATCTAAAGGGAGAGCTAAGAAGAGCAAGGAGAGGACACGAGAAGTCATTGGCGGATAGGATCAGGGAAAACCCTAAGGCTTTCTATAGGTATATCAGGAATAAAAGAATGACTAGAGTTAGATTTGGGCCAATCAAGGATAGTAGTGGGAAGTTGTGTGTGGAATCAGAGGAGATAGGGGAAGTGTTAAATGAATATTTTGCGTCAGTATTTACAGTAGAGAAAGAAAATGTTGTCGAGGAGAATACTGAGATTCAGGCTACTAGGCTAGATGGGATTGAGGTTCACAAGGAGGAGGTGTTATCAATTTTGGAAAGTGTGAAAATAGATAAGTCCCCTGGGTCAGATGGGATTTATCCTAGGATTCTCTGGGAAGCTAGGGAGGAGATTGCAGAGCCTTTGTCCTTGATCTTTATGTCGTCATTGTCGACAGGAATAGTGCCGGAAGACTGGAGGATAGCAAATGTTGTCCCCTTGTTCAAGAAGGGGAGTAGAGACAGCCCTGGTAATTATAGACCTGTGAGCCTTACTTCGGTTGTGGGTAAAATGTTGGAAAAGGTTATAAGAGATAGGATGTATAATCATCTTGAGAAGAATAAGTTCATTAGCGATAGTCAGCACGGTTTTGTGACGGGTAGGTCGTGCCTCACAAACCTTATTGAGTTTTTCGAGAAGGTGACCAAACAGGTGGATGAGGGTAAAGCAGTGGATGTGGTGTATATGGATTTCAGTAAGGCGTTTGATAAGGTTCCCCATGGTTGGCTATTGCAGAAAATACGGAAGTATGGGGTTGAAGGTGATTTAGAGCTTTGGATCAGAAACTGGCTAGCTGAAAGAAGACAGAGGGTGGTGGTTGATGGCAAATGTTCATCCTGGAGTTTAGTTACTAGTGGTGTACCGCAAGGATCTGTTTTGGGGCCACTGCTGTTTGTCATTTTTATAAATGACCTGGAAGAGGGTGGTGAAGGGTGGGTTAGTAAATTTGCGGATGACACTAAGGTCGGTGGAGTTGTGGATAGTGCCGAAGGATGTTGTAGGGTACAGAGGGACATAGATAGGCTGCAGAGCTGGGCTGAGAGATGGCAAATGGAGTTTAATGCGGAAAAGTGTGAGGTGATTCACTTTGGAAGGAGTAACAGGAATGCAGAGTACTGGGCTAATGGGAAGATTCTTGGTAGTGTAGATGAACAGAGAGATCTTGGTGTCCAGGTGCATAAATCCCTGAAGGTTGCTACCCAGGTTAATAGGGCTGTTAAGAAGGCATATGGTGTGTTAGCTTTTATTAGTAGGGGGATCGAGTTTAGGAGCCACGATGTCATGCTGCAGCTGTACAAAACTCTGGTGAGACCGCACCTGGAGTATTGCGTGCAGTTCTGGTCACCGCATTATAGGAAGGATGTGGAAGCTATGGAAAGGGTGCAGAGGAGATTTACTAGGATGTTGCCTGGTATGGAGGGAAGGTCTTACGAGGAAAGGCTGAGGGACTTGAGGTTGTTTTTGTTGGAGAGAAGGAGGAGGAGAGGTGACTTAATAGAGACATATAAGATAATCAGAGGGCTAGATAGGGTGGATAGTGAGAGTCTTTTTCCTCGGATGGTGATGGCAAACACGAGGGGACATAGCTTTAAGTTGAGGGGTGATAGATATAGGACAGATGTCAGAGGTAGTTTCTCTACTCAGAGAGTCGTAGGGGCGTGGAACGCCCTGCCTGCAACAGTAGTAGACTCACCAACTTTAAGGGCATTTAAGTGGTCATTGGATAGACATATGGATGAAAATTGAATAGTGTAGGTCAGATGGTTTCACAGGTCGGCGCAACATCGAGGGCCGAAGGGCCTGTACTGCGCTGTAATGTTCTAATTCTAATTCTAATACCTACCGATCCCATTTTCCAGCACTTGATCCATAGCCTTGTCTGCTGTGGCATTTCAAGTGCTCACCTAAATACGACTTAAATATAGTGAGGGTTCCTGCCTCCACCAACTCTTCAGGCACTGAGTTCCAGATTGCAACCACCCTCTGGGAGAATTTTATTTTCCTCAAATCCCCTCTAAACCTCCTACTCATTTACCTTAAATCTATGCCCCCTAGTTATTGACACCTCCGCTAAGGGAAAAATTTTCTTCCTATCTGCCTTATCTATGCCCCTCATAATTTTGTACACCTCAATCAGGTCCCCCCTCAGCCTTCTCTGCTCGAAGGAAAATGACCATAGCCTATCCAGTCTCTCTTCATACCTGAAATGCTCCAGCCCAGGCAACATCCTGGTGAATCTCCTCTGCACCCTCTCCAGTGTAATCACATCCTTCCTATAGTGTGGTGCCCAGAACTGTACACAATACTCCAGCTGTGGCCTAACTAGCATTTTGTACAGCTCCATCATAACCTCCCTGCTCTTATATTCCATGCCTCAGCTAATGAATGCAACTATCCCAAATATCTTCCTAACCACCTGATCTCCCTGCGCTGCTTCCTTCAGTGATCTTTGGACAAGTACACCAAGGTCCCTATGTATTTCCTAGGGTCTGACCATCCATTATATATTCCCTTGCCTTGTTAGTCCTCCCAAAATGCAACACCTCACACTTCTCAGGATTAAATTCCATTTGCCACTGCTCTGCCCATTTTACCAGCCCATCTATGTGCTGTAGGGGAGGCGGTGGCATACTGGTATTGTCACTGGACTAGTAACCCAGAGACCCAGGTATTGCTCTGGGGACATGGGTTCGAATCCCACCAAAGCAGAAGGTGGAATTTGAATTCAATGAATAAATCTGGAATTTAAAGCTAGTCTAATGAAGGCCATGAAGCCATTGTCGATTGTTGTAAAAACCCATCTGGTTGACTAATGTCCTTTAGGGAAGGAAATCTGCTGTCCTTACCTGGTCTGGCCTACATGTGACTCCAGATCCACAACAATGTGGTTGACTCTTGCATGCCCTCGAAATGGCCTAGCAAGCCACTCAGTTCAAGGGCAATTAGGGATGGGCAATAAATGCTGGCCTGGCCAGTGACGCCCACATCCCATGAAGGAATATTAAAAAAAAATATCATCCTGCAATCTAAGGATTTCTTTCTCACTATTTACAAAACCACCCATTTTTGTGTCATCTGCGAACTTACTGATCATACCTCCTATATTCACGTCTAAATCATTAATGTACACTACAAACAGCAAGGGTCCCAGCACCGATCCCTGCGGTACACCACTGGCCACAGGCTTCCAATCACAAAAACAACCCTCGACCATCACCCTCTGCCTCCTGCCACTAAGCCAACTTTAGATCCAATTTGCCAAATTGCCCTGGATCCCATGGGCTCTTACCTTCTTGACCAATCTCCCATGCGGGACCTTATCAAAAGCCTTACTGAAGTCCATGGAGACTACATCAACTGCTTTACCGTCATCTACACATCTAGCCACCTCCTCAAAAAATTCAATCAAGTTTGTTAAACGTGATCTCCCCCTGACAAAGCCATGCTGACTATCCTTGATTAATCCCTGCCTCTCCAAGTGGAGATTAATCCTGTCCATCAGAATTTTTTCCAATAGTTTCTCTATCACTGATGTTAGACTCACCGGCCTGTAATTACCTGGTCTATCCCTGCTACTCTTCTTAAATAATGGTTCCACATTCGCTGTCCTCCAGTCCTCTGGCACCTCTCCTGTGGCCAGAGAGGATTTGAAAATTTGTGTCAGAGCCCCTGCTATCTCCTCCTTTGCCTCACAGAACAGTCTGGGATACAGCTCATCTGGGTCTGGGGATTTATTCACTTTTAAGCCCGTTAAAACCGCTAATACCTCCTCCCTTTCAATACTAATTTGTTTAAGTATATCACAATCCCCCTCCCTGAGCTCTACACTGACATCATCCTTCTCCATAGTGAACACAGATGAAAAGTAATGATTTCAAACCTCACCTACGTCCTCCAGCTCCACACACAGATTGCCACTTTGGTCCTTAATGGGCCCTACTCGTTCCCTGGTTATCCTCTTGACCTTAATATACTTATAAAATGCTGTGGGATGTTCCTTTCACTTGTCCACCAGTGATTTTTCATGCCCCCTCTTCACTCTTCTGATTACTTTTCCAAGTACCCCCCCACCCTACACTTTCTATACTCCATGAGCACCTGCACTGTTTTCAGCCCTCTGAATCTGCCATAAGCCTCCTTTTTTCCCCAAGATCCAATCCTCTATATCCCTTGACATCAAGGGTTCCCTGGATTTGTTGGTCCTACCCTTCACCTTTCGGTAACATGTTGGCCCTGAACTCTCACTATTTCCTTTTTGAATGACTCCCACTGGTCTGATGTACTTTCTCACAAGTAGCTGTTCCCAGTCCACTTTGGCCAAATCCTGTTTTATCATATTGAAATCGGCGTTCCCCCAATTCAGTACCTTTATTTCTGGTCCTTCTTTGTCCTTTTGTTTGTTATAATTCCTGAATAATGCTTGTGTTTTAGGCAGTGAGATGCATTTTGATTTTGAAATCCAATGTGCAGCAGCCATTTTAATTCATTTTCAAGTCACAGAGTCATTTACAGCATAGGAGGAGGTCATTCGTTGAGTTTCTCATTGTGGATTTCTCTCTGTATGTCTCTCTCTTTCTCCCTATCTTTCTCTCTGAATGAGAGAAGTGGGAGAGAGAGAAAGGAGAGAGAGAGGGAAACAGTGGGTTGTCATCCTTTCATCTACGAAGGATGATCGACATGAAGCAAACAAGCCATTTGGGGGGTGGAGGGAGGCGTATCTTCTCTTGGTTCACCTTTGCTGATGGCTGTAAAAGCCAATCGTTGAGATGCAGGCTCTGCCACAAGTGCTGCACATGAAGCTGCCAAGTGATGCTGTGAGTTGTTGTGTTTGACATTGGCGTCTGTTGCCAAGCTGCTGCAGCAACTGGTCATCGTGGTATTGCACACCAGTCCACAGGATGTGTTGCCATTTCCCTCTTTCATCAGCTAGTGACTCCCAAGTGCGATAGTCGACATTTAGGGCCTTCAGGTCACGCTTGCAAGCAACCTTGAAGCGGAGCTTTGGGCGCCCACTGGTCGCCTGGCCCCTGCTACCTTGGTCCTTGGGTTTGCAACCATCCTCTATCTTGTGGACTTGTCTGATCCACCAAAGCCACCTCTGTTTGATTAATGCCAACACACTTGGGAGCTCTGCCTTTGAGAGGACTGCCACATTTGTGATTTTGTGCTGCCAGGATATACCCATAATGGGCCACAGACAGCAAAGATGGAAATTATTGAGCTACTTTCCCTGGTAGCTGTCATGTTTCATTGCCATACAGCAAGGTGTTGAGATCACAGGCCTTATAAACCATTAGCTTGGTCCTAATGGTCAGCATGATGTTATCCCATGCATTGACATGTTACAGCTGCGAAAAAATCTCCTGGAGAGAGAAATGAAACATTGATGAGAACAAAGCAAAGACTTTTTAAAATAAAAGACACATCAATAGCCCAGAGCTCCTTTTCTATGTCACTCACTAACATTGACAATCTCTGCATCATTGACCCATCCCTCACAATAAACCCAGAGACTGTAAAGTGGGAACAGATGTAAAATGTGAGAGGGACTATTAGGTGCTGAGATCTTGTCCATTGTTATGTTAATCCAGGTCCCAGGGCTGTTTTGAACAGAGACATTCCTGGGAGCTGCTTTTTGATGATCTGTGAACTTATTCCTACAAGGTCATTGTTGAGAACATTTGCTGCATCTTTCAGCTAATCAACAGAGGGACAGTGACATGACCAGGCCCCAGTCTGTCCAGAAGCTGAGAAACTCTCTTTAAAACTGCCATTAAGGTGCTCATTCCTGATCATTGTCCCAGGATTTATCTTCACATCAGGCCTTTGGGAAGGTTGTGAGAAAGGGGTTGGGAGGGTGGTTTTCTATACAGGCTGGGAGCTGGGCAGTCACTAAACACTGGAGAGCCCCAGAGCCTGTCTCTCTCCCTCTGTGTTTAACCTGTCATTTCAATCTCTTTCTCTCCCTCTATTTCTCTCTGTGTCTCACCATCTGTTTATGCCTCATTGTAAAAACACAAACACAGCTGATTCCCCATCCCTCTCCTGTTCACTGTCCCCATACCCACTCAGCCCAGGATTGGTGTTTTGTACACTCAGTGTCACAGTGTGAAGAAGCTGATGATTCCTTCGGGAGATCTTTTAAACCTCACTGTCCCAGGATTTACTTTTTTGCAAATCAGATCTTCTGGAAGGTGAAATAAAAACAGAAAGTGCTGGAAATACTCATAAATAAATACATATAAATTGAAAGTCCATGTACCCCACATCAACAGCATTACCCTCACCAAGCCTCTTTGTTAGGTCTTCAAAAACTCCAGCAAGTTAGTTGAACACGATTTTCCCTGAACAAATCCATGCTGGCTTTCCTTAATCAATCCACATGCTGAGTTAGGTGACAAATTGAGTATTGTGGAAGGGAGCAAAAAATTGCAAAGGGTCATTGATAGATTTAGCAAGCAGAGAAAACAGTGACAGCAGGAGGGCAATGTGGGGAAGTGTGAGGTCATTAACATTAGAGTCATGTATGGAACAGAGGAGACCATTCAGCCCATCAAGTCCATGACAGTTCTCCACACAGTAATCCAGTCAGTCCTACTCCCCTGCTTGACCCCTGTAGCCCTGCAAGTTTATTTCCTTCAAGTGACCATCCAATTTCCTCTTGAAATCACTGATTGTCTCTGCTTCCACCACCCTCATGGGCAGCGAATTCCAGATCATTTACTACCCACTGTGTTAAAAAGTGCTTCCTTATATTCCCTCTGCATCTCTTGCCCAAAACTTTCAATCTGCGTCTCCTAATCCTTGTACCATTAGTTAATGGGAACAGTTTTCCTTGTCTAACTTATCCATGCCTGTCATAATCTTTTACACTTCCATTAAATCTCCCCTCAATCTCCTTTGTGCAAAGGAGAACAACCCCAGCTTTTACAACCTCACCTTGTAACTAAAATCTCCCTCCCTGGAACCATTCTGGTAACTCAGATCTAAGGAAGATGAATCAGAATATTTTCTAAATTATTAAAAGTTAGGAACTGTGAAGGGACAGAGAGATTTCGGGTTTCGTGCACAGAAATCACTAAAAACTACTGGACTGGGAGAAAAGGGAATTAAAATCTCTAATGGAATATTTGCCTTTATCTGAAGGGTGAAAGTAATGCTGCAGTTATATGCAACTCTGGACACACATCATCTGAAGTGAGGTGTTTAATTCTGGGCAGCACATCTCAGGAAGGATATATCAGCTGTGCAGGAGGTACACTGCACATTCACCAGAATGATATCAGGACTAAAAGGGTTAAATTGTGAGGGCAGGTCATATAGACTGGGCTTGTATTTCATTGACTATGAAGATTAAGGGGTGATGTAATTCATGTAATAAAGAAGATTAAAGGTTTTAAGGGGGTCGATAAAGAAAAATGATTTCCTCTGTTGGTGGAATGCAGAATAAGATGGCACAACATTAAAATTAGAGCTGGGCCATTCAGGGGTGCTGTCAGGGATAGTGAAATCTGGAACACTGTCCCCCCAAAAAGCTGCTATGGATGGGGAGAAAAGGAAAATGTCAAAACTTGAGAGTTACCTATTGGGTAAGGTGACAGGGATATGTAATCAACACTGGTAAAGGTAGTTGCAATATGGATCAGTCATGATATAACTGAATAGAGGAACAGGCTCGAGGGACTGAATGGCCTCCTCCCACTCATGTGTTCCTCTGTTTTACAGGATCACTGAGACTGATTCCCTGAGGCTCCTCTCACAATACCAGGACCTTCTACTCCTGACCAATATGGAGCAAGGGTTTTCAGGGTGGTCGAGACAGGACAACAATCTCCCCTTCATAGACACATGATCCTGACTGTGAGGTGACAGTGCGTCTGGGAGAACGATGGGTGGACACAGTGTGTGTTGTTATTTTAATGATAATCTGAACCTCAAGAAACAAACTACCCTGAGGAGTGAAATAAGGTTCGTTGGCTCCTGTTATCTGGGCTGTTTGAGGTGGACAATGGCCTGACCCAGCACTGACAGGACAGGACAAGCCCACTGGGAGATGGCACAAGGCCAAATTAAGACTCAAATGCTTCACTTTCCTGAAATAATTAGTTGAGAAAGGGTTCATTAATAACCTTGTAGTAAAGAGAGAAAATGGGGAGCTGTTGTCCAATTAGCCTCACATTAGTTGTAGGCAAAATGCTAGAATGTATTATTCGGGGAAATGGTAACAGGGCAGTTACAAAATCATAATATAATTAAGTCGAGTCAACATGGACTTGTGAAGAAGAAATCATGTTTAACAAATCTGTTAGAGTTTCTTGAGGATGTAACTAGTCAGGTGAATAAGGGGGAAGCAGTAGTTTAATTGGATTTTCAAGAAGCAAGAAGCATTTGATAAGGTGCCACACCAGAGGTTATTACACACAATTCTTCCTTCAATCATAAGGTCAGAAGTGGGGATGTTTGCTGCTGATTGCACAATGTTCCGCACCATTCGCAACTCCTCAGATACTGAAGCAGTCCGTGTAGAAATGCAGCAAGACCTGGACAATCTCCAGGCTTGGGCTGATAAGTGGCAAGTAACATTCATGCCACACAAGTGCCAGGCAGTGACCATCTCCAACAAGAAAGAATCTAACCATCTCCCCTTGACATTCAATTGCAGTACCATCGCTGAATCCCCCACTATCAACATCCTTGGGGCTACCATTGACCAGAAACTGAACTGGGAGTAGCCATATAAATACCGTGGCTGCAAGAGCCGGTCAGAGGCTAGGAATCCTGCGGCGAGTAACTCATCTCCTGACTCCCCAAAGCCTGTCCACCATCTATAAGGCACAAGTCAGGAGTGTGATGGAATACTTGCCTGGATGGTGCAGCTCCAACAACACTCAAGAAGCTCGACACCATCCAAGACAAAGCAACCCACTTGATTGGCATCCTATCTACAAACATTCACTCCCTCCACAGTGGCAGCAGTGTGTCCCATCTACAAGATGCACTGCAGCAACACACCAAGGCCCCTTGGACAGCACCTTCCAAACCCACGACCTCTACCAACTAGAAGGACAAGGGCAGAAAATGCATGGGCACACCGCCACCTGCAAGTTCCCCTCCAAGTCACACACCATCCTGACTTGGAACTATATCACCATTCCTTCACTGTTGCTGGGTCAAAACCTTGGAATTCCCATTCCTAACAGCACTGTGGGTGTACCTACCTCACATGGACTGCAGCGGTTCAAGAAGGCAGCTCACCACCACCTTCTCAAGGGCAAGTAGGGATGGGTAATAAATGCTGGCCTCGCCAGCGGCGCCCATACTCCATGAATGAATTTTCAAAAAAATTAGGACTCATGGGATTGCGGTAATATATGAGCATGGATTGAGGTTTGGTTAATGGACAGAAAGCAGAGAGTCGGAATAAATGGGCTATTTTCAGGTTGGCACGCTGTAACTAGCAGGGTGTAGCAAGGATCAGTACTTGGGCCTCAGCTATTTACAATCTATAGAAATGACTCAGATGAGGGGATTGCGATAATATATCCAGGTTTGCTGATGATACAAAGTTAGGTGGGAAAGCAAGAAATGAGAAAGACAGGAAGAGGCTTCAGAGGGATACAGACAGGTTGGGTGGGTGAGTGGGTAAGAACATGGCAGATGGAATACAATATGGTTAAGTGTGAAGTTATCCACTTTGATCAGAAAAATTTATTAAAAACTTTTTAATTATGAATGTTGAGAAACTGAGAAATGTTTGCATTCAGAGGGACCTGGGTGTTGTTACGACCAAGGTGGCAGTAATGCACTGTTAATTCAGTCCCACTGCGTATTAGTAAAGTTTCCCACCTACTGGAAATTAGCCAAATTAAACATTTTATTTATCCCCTAGAATTTTTATGAAGCACACAAAACCAGATTTCTTTGAACAACAACAACAAAATTAACTATTTATTAATAAACTAAATCTTAAACAATAATGGGATGAATCTGTACATATAAAAAGATTTTATAACTTCTTATTCTTCCTAAGCTTCCTGAACACGCACATACATTGAAAAACTGATTAACTGGGGAAAAAGGGTTTTTGGTGTTCAACTGTTTCTTCGGAATAATAAAATCATTGGTGGTCATGGTCTGGTGGGTTATTTGTGAATCGGTGAGGTGTCCCAGAGACAAATCGTCAGATGCCACTCAAAGTCTCTCCAGCCAAGTTTGATGAGCAGTCTGTGATGGGTAGACTATCAAGGCAATTTGTCTGCAGCAGGCATCACACAGATCTTTCAGCAAAAGATGTAGCAACAGGTCTACTTAAATTTTAAAGTAGCAGTCCAGCAATGGAAGCCTTTTTGAGATTTCAGGATCTCCCCCCGCAAAAGAACAGGACTAACAGGAATCACTCTTGAGGCAGAGATTTTTCAGAGACTGGAGGCAATAGGAATTTCCAACTTTAACAATGCAGGGCTTCCTCCACAGAGAGCAGCAACTCCTCTTTCTCTGGGTCTTTCCCACTCCTGGCAGAACACAGACACAACTCAAATGTGGAATTTTGTTCTGCAAGAGATGCCTTCTTTTCAGGGAGAGGTCTTTTTCTAGTCTGCCAAAAAACACAAGTCCCAGCCAGTTTGTTCTGCCTCCTGCCTGCCCAGCACTGGTCTTTCACAAAGCAAAGTGAAACTGAACTCTTAACAATGTCATGTGACCTATCATTTTCACTGCTGTTGCTTGGAAATAAGTTGCCTCGGAGACGGTTCCCCATCCAGTTCAGCATTCAATTTTCTCAGTCTTGCAAAACACAGAACTCCAAGTTTTTTTCTTTTTTAAAAGCAAGGCACATGTAACAGTGTCCTTGTACGTGAATCACAGAAAGTTAACATGGACGTACAGCAAGCAATTCGGAAGGCAAATGGTATGTTAGCTTTTGTTACAAAGGGATTGGGGTATAAGGGTAAAGAAGTCTTACTACAATTATACAGGACATTGGTGAGGCCCCACCTGGAGTAGTGTGTGCAGTTTTGGTCTCCTTACCTAAGGAAGGACATAACACCATTGAGGGAATGCAATGAAGGTTCACTCGTCTGGTTCCTGGGCTTGTTCTATTTATTCATGGACTGTGGGTGTTCCTGAAATGGCCAGCATTTATTGCCCATCCCTAATTGCCCCTGAGAAAGTGGTGGTGAGCTGCCTCCTTGAATATAACTGAGTGTCTTGCTAGGCCATTTCATAGGGTAGTTAAGAGTCAACTATAGTTCAGTGCATCTGGAGTCACATATAGGCCAGATCGGGTAAGGACGGCAAATTTCCTTCCCTGAAGGAAATTAGTGAACCAGGTGGGTTTTTAGGACAATCCGTAGTTTCATGGTCACCAATATTGATCCTCGCTTTTTAATTGCAGTGGTGGGATTTGAATTCATGTCTTGGCATCATTAGTCCAGGCCTCTGGATTACTAGTTCAGTAACAGAACCACTATTGTACAGCATCCCCACTCTGCTCCATCTCCTCCTATGAGGAGAGATTGAGTAAACTAGGTCTATATTCCCTGAGGATTAGAAGAATGAGACGTGATCTGACTGAAACATAAATTGTTAAGAGACTTGACCGGGTCGATGCTGAGAAAATGTTTCCCCTGTCTGGGCAATCTAGAACACCGGGTCACAGTCTCAGGATAAGGGATCAGACATTTAGGACTGAAATGAGGAGAAATTTCTTCACTGAAAGGGTTGTGAATCTTTGGAATTCTCTTCCCCAGGGAGCAGTGGATGCTCAGTCATTGAGTATATTTAAGACAGAGATTGACAGATTTTTGGGTATTACGGTAATTAAGGGATATGGGGATAGTGCGGGAAGGTGGAGTTGAGAAGATCAGCCATGATCTGGGTGAATGGCAGAGCAGGCTCGAAGGGCCAAATGGCCTCCTCCAGCTTCTATTTCTTATGTTCATTAAACCTCAGTCTGGTTCCTCTCGAGCTGCTGAGTGAGTGAATTAAATCTTTCTTGACAAATCACCAAGATACCAGATGACAAGTCATGACCGAAACATCATTTATTGGTTACAAATCACAACTTAGTTAAATCTGGACACACAGACACTTTATAAACATGGATAAACACATTTAAATGTAATCAGAGTTATCCAGCAGTTCAGCACTAATAGGGAGAGTATTTCACAAAACAAGTAACAAAGATTAACCAGACGACTCAGTGATTGACTGTAAATCAACACTAATGGATGCTGAGTATTAATTACAGCAGGAACCGGAGTCTGAGCTTATAAATTGGTGAGTTTACTTGAAGAGCAATTCCTTCACTATCTGACATGTTAACAGTTGTGAACAGCCTGTCTGTCCAACAGCTCCAGTCTACGAGTGCTTAGAAACACACAGAGCTGAAACAGCCTCATTCTTGAGCTAAAGAACAGACTTTCTCCTGTCAATATAGAGTTACAGGATTTGCCTGTGATCTGTTTATTGTTCATCTTTTGTTCAGTACATTGACTGAGTGGATTTAAATTGAAAATGAGGTTTGAAGACACGATGGTCTATTCACACATGAACGAGAGATGCTGTGGGGCAGAAACTAAGTCCAAGAGGAGCAACTGACATCAGAAATAAACCCCAACTGTCAGAATGAACATGGTTCAGTCTGGATATGATTAACAGCAGCAACAGCAGAATCCAACCCCTGTAATTATCTGTGAACTCGCTGGTGTCTCAGCAGACAGGATGGCTGAGTGAATCCCTTCCTACACACGGAGCATATGAATGACCTCTCCCCAGTGTGAATGAACTGGTGTGACACCAGGTGGGATGACTGAGTAAATCTCTTCCCACATACGGAGCAGGTGAATGGCCTCTCCCCAGTGTGAACCCGCTGGTGCCTCAGAAGAGCGGTTGAATCAGCAAATCCCTTCCCACACTCAGAGCAAGTGAATGGCCTTTCACCAGTGTGAACTCGCTTGTGGTTCACCAGCTTGGGTGAAGTAGTGAATCCCTTCCCACAATCAGAGCAGGTGAACGGCCTCTCCCCAGTGTGAACTCGCTGGTGTATCAGCAGGGTGGATGAATGAGTAAAACCCTCCCCACAATCAGAGCAGGTGAATGGCCTCTCCCCAGTGTGAATTCGTTGATGTGCCAGCAGGTTCCATGACAGAGAGAATCTCTTCCCACACTCAGAGCAGGTGAACGGCCTCTCCCCAGTGTGAACTCGCTGGTGCATCAGTAGGGTGGATGAACGAATGAATCCCTTCCCACACTCAGAGCAGGTGAACGGCCTCTCCCCAGTGTGAACTCGCTGGTGTTTTAGTAGGGCAGATGAATGAATGAATCCCTTCCCACAATCAGAGCAGGTGAACGGCCTCTCCCCAGTGTGAACTTGTTGGTGTCTCAGAAGGTTGGATGACCGAGTAAATCCCTTCCCACACTCTGAGCAGGTGAACGGCCTCTCCCCAGTGTGAACTCGCTGGTGTTTTAGTCGGGCGGATGAATGAATGAATCCCTTCCCACACTCAGAGCAGGTGAATGGCCTCTCCCCAGTGTGAACTTGCTGGTGTTGTAGTAGGGCGGATGAATGAATGAATCCCTTCCCACAATCAGAGCAGGTGAACGGCCTCTCCTCAGTGTGAACTCGTTGGTGTGTCAGTAAGGCGCATAAATGAACGTATCCCTTCCCACACTCGGAGCAAGTGAACGGCTTCTCCCCAGTGTGAAGTCGCTGGTGTGTCTGCAGGTTTGATAACTGAGTGAATCCCTTCCCACACTCAGTGCAGGTGAATGGCCTCTCCCCAGTGTGAACTCGCTGGTGTGTGAGTAGGGAGGATGACTGAGTGAATCCCTTCCCACACTCAGTGCAGATGAACGGCCTCTCCTCAGTTTGACTGTGTCGATGAGTTTCCAGCTCAGACGTGTAATTTAATTCTTCCTCACGGTCCCCACATTTCCACAGCTTCTCCCCAGTGTTACTACACTTGTGTACCGACAGGCCAGCTGATCGGCTGAAGCCTCGTCCACACACAGAACACTTGTACGGTTTCTCCATACTTTTTGCTTCCATGATCAAAGGCCGATGATATTCAGATCCTGATGAATCGAGTGACTGTCACATCTTGAGGTGGTTTGATTTTCCCATCCGCAATTCCTCCCTTTCTAATACCCTGGAACATGAAGTTACAACAGGAAAAAGGGAGTGAGAGAGAACCCACAAAAACACAAAGACAAGTTGTGAAATTGAGCTGAATGAATCTGGTAATTTGTGGGACCAGAACAGAGAGTGGGCGGGGCTTCAGGGTCCCAGTGAGCAGGAGAGAAAATCATTGACTCATTAATTTTATTCTCACTCTGCACACAGGGGCTGGAGAACTGAACCCAGCCACAGTAGAGGGAGGGAGAAAACTGGCAGAGGAGGAAAGAGATGGTGCAGATGGTGTCATGGGTTTGGATTTCAGCACAGGGAGGAGGAAGAGTGTGTGGGACTGCGATTTACAGCTTTGGGGAAACAAGAGAGGAATAAAATGTTCCATAGGATCTCGAATTGTCTGTTCTGAATTTCTATCCTGTACTGACAGTGATGACTTTTATTACCTCCTTTTACAGGGGATTAGGAGAGGATTTACACACATTGATTTGATGCTCACTCTGCACACAGGGGCTTTCGCACCATCTCTCCTGAAGGTGCTGGGGTTACTGTTTACATCCCACTGAACTGTAAGAAAGAATATCTTATTAGATGATATTAAAGATAGTATTATATTATAATAATATAACGAGAGACCGTTCACCTGCTCCGTCTGTGGGAAGGAATTTAATCGATATCCAAAATGCTGAGACACCAGTGAGTTCACAAGTGACTGTAGCTGTTGCATTCTGTAATTATTGCTGCTGTTAATCACATCCAGGACTGAACCATATTCATTCTGACAGTGGGGTTTATATCTGCTGTGTTAATATTCTTTCTAGCTGGGGTGGAGTTTAATATTCCAGCAATTGGTTTGCTTTACTTTGTAACTTTTACTCTTCAAATAAAGTAGCTCCCTTTGGGCTATTCACAGGGTTTTGTGGGATGAAACCAAACAGTGATTTACTTGTACTTTTTACAATTTTGTATATTATATTCACTGCTCACAATGAGATCTGTTCTACATTGGGAAGACCAAACACAGATAGGGTGATCACTTTGAGAACCATCTCCATTCAGTCTGAAAGCATGTTCCTGAGTTCCAGTCACTTCCCATTTTAATTCTCCGTCCCACTCCCACTCTGACCTCTCTGTCCTCGGCCTCCTGCCCTGTTCCAACGAAGCTCAATGGGAGCTGGAGGACTTAACAACCTTCCGGACTCAACATTGAGTTCAGCAGTTGCTGTAACAACAGAGACTTGTCAGGATCTGGAACGCTGCACCTGAAAAAGGTGGTTGAACCTGATTCAGTCATTTTAAAAGGGAGTTGACAGGTATTTGAGAATGAGGAACTTACAGGCTTACAAACAACAAGTGGGTGTGTGGGACTAAGCACAACTGTTCTTTCAAAGGGCCAGCACAAGCACAAAGGGTGGAATGGCCTCCTCCTGTGCTGTAAGTTTCTATGATTCTAGGAGTTGGCCATTTAGCCCCTCGAGCCTGTTCCACCAGGAAATGAGATCATGGTTGATCTGTGATCTAACTCTATATACCTGACTTTGTCCCATATCCATTAATACCTTTGGTTAACAAAGATCTATCAACGTCAGATTTAACATGAAGATTGATCTCGCATCAACTGCTGTTTGTGGAAGAGAGTTTCAAACTTCCACCATCTTTTGTGTGTAGAAATGTTTCCTAACTTCACTCCTGAAAGGTCTGGCTCTCACTTTTACTCTACGCCTCCTAGTTCGACACTCCAGAACATCCAGCCCATGGGCCAGAATCCAGCCTGTCAATGGTATCCATCGGACCTGCCAAAACATTCAGTGACTGACAATGGTTACAGCTCCTTTACCAAGATGGTGGATACGCCTCATTGCACATGTCCTCCTGTACCAAGATGGTGGGCAAGCTTCAGTACCCGATATTTTGGCTCCTGTACTAAGATGGCGGTGCCCCGGCGGAGCTGCTTCTCTGCCGGCACTTCCCGCCCAAACAGCCTTCGCAGCCGTGAGCTCAGGACCAAGGTCAAGCACTGGCTCTGCCTGCGTACAGACTCGGCCTGGGCCTCATGCTCTTCATCACCGTCTGATGAGGTGCAGGCCCAGCAGCAAGGTGCAGTGGTAACCGGGCCCTGGGAGCAGGCTGCCGTGGAGATCGGGCCCTGGGAGCTGAACAGAGAGACAGAGGCCGGCAGAGAGAGAGAGAGAGAGAGAGAGAGAGAGGGGGAGGGAAGGGGCGGGAGAGCGAGAAAGAGAGAGCGCACGGGGGAGCGAGAGAGAGAACAGGGGGGAGCGAGAGAGAGAGCAGGGGGGAGCGATAGAGAGAGCGAGAGCAGGGGGGAGCGAGAGAGAGAGCGAGAGCAGGGGGGAGCGAGAGAGAGAGCGAGAGCAGGGGGGAGCGAGAGAGAGAGCGAGAGCAGGGGGGAGCGAGAGAGAGAGCGAGAGCAGGGGGGAGCGAGAGAGAGAGCGAGAGCAGGGGGGAGCGAGAGAGAGAGCGAGAGCAGGGGGGCGCGAGAGAGAGAGCGAGAGCAGGGGGGCGCGAGAGAGAGAGCGAGAGCAGGGGGGAGCAGGGGGGAGCGAGAGCAGGGGGAGCGAGAGAGAGAGAGAGAGCAGGGGGGAGCGAGAGAGAGAGAGCAGGGGGGAGCGAGAGAGAGAGAAAGAGAGCAGGGGGGAGCGAGAGAGAGAGCAGGGGGGAGCGAGAGAGAGAGAGAGCAGGGGGGAGCGAGAGAGAGAGAGCAGGGGGGAGCGAGAGAGAGAGAGAGCAGGGGGGAGCGAGAGAGAGAGAGCAGGGGGGAGCGAGAGAGAGAGAGCAGGGGGGAGCGAGAGAGAGAGAGAGCAGGGGGGAGCGAGAGAGAGAGCAGGGGGGAGCAAGAGAGAGAGAGAGAGCAGGGGGGAGCGAGAGAGAGAGAGAGCAGGGGGGAGCGAGAGAGAGAGAGAGCAGGGGGGAGCGAGAGAGAGAGAGAGCAGGGGGGAGCGAGAGAGAGAGAGAGCAGGGGGGAGCGAGAGAGAGAGAGAGAGCAGGGGGGAGCGAGAGAGAGAGAGAGAGAGAGCAGGGGGGAGCGAGAGAGAGAGCGAGAGCAGGGGGGAGCGAGAGAGAGAGCGAGCGAGAGCAGGGGGGAGCGAGAGAGAGAGCGAGAGCAGGGGGGAGCGAGAGAGAGAGCGAGAGCAGGGGGGAGCGAGAGAGAGAGCGAGAGCAGGGGGGCGCGAGAGAGAGCGAGAGCAGGGGGGCGCGAGAGAGAGAGCGAGAGCAGGGGGGAGCGAGAGCAGGGGGAGCGAGAGCAGGGGGAGCGAGAGCAGGGGGAGCGAGAGCAGGGGGAGCGAGAGCAGGGGGAGAGAGCAGGGGGGAGCGAGAGAGAGAGAGCAGGGGGGAGCGAGAGAGAGAGAAAGAGAGCAGGGGGGAGCGAGAGAGAGAGCAGGGGGGAGCGAGAGAGAGAGCGAGAGCAGGGGGGCGCGAGAGAGAGAGCGAGAGCAGGGGGGAGCGAGAGCAGGGGGAGCGAGAGAGAGAGCAGGGGGGAGCGAGAGAGAGAGAGCAGGGGGGAGCGAGAGAGAGAGAAAGAGAGCAGGGGGGAGTGAGAGAGAGAGAGAGCAGGGGGGAGCGAGAGAGAGAGAGAGCAGGGGGGAGCGAGAGAGAGAGAGAGCAGGGGTGAGCGAGAGAGAGAGAGAGCAGGGGGGAGCGAGAGAGAGAGAGAGCAGGGGGGAGCGAGAGAGAGAGAGAGCAGGGGGGAGAGAGAGAGAGAGAGAGAGCAGGGGGGAGCGAGAGAGAGAGAGAGCAGGGGGGAGCGAGAGAGAGAGAGAGCAGGGGGGAGCGAGAGAGAGCAGGGGGGAGCAAGAGAGAGAGAGAGAGCAGGGGGGAGCGAGAGAGAGAGAGAGCAGGGGGGAGCGAGAGAGAGAGAGAGAGAGAGAGCAGGGGGGAGCGAGAGAGAGAGAGAGAGCAGGGGGGAGCGAGAGAGAGAGAGAGAGAGAGCAGGGGGGAGCGAGAGAGAGAGAGAGAGCAGGGGGGAGCGAGAGAGAGAGAGAGAGAGAGCACGGGGGAGCGAGAGAGAGCGAGAGCAAGGGGGAGCGAGAGAGCAGGGGGGTGCGCGAGAGAGAGAGAGCAGGGGGGTGCGCGAGAGAGAGAGAGCAGGGGGGAGCGAGAGAGAGAGAGCAGGGGGGAGCGAGAGAGAGAGAGCAGGGGGGAGCGAGAGAGAGAGAGCAGGGGGGAGCGAGAGAGAGAGAGAGCAGGGGGGAGCGAGAGAGAGAGAGCAGGGGGGAGCGAGAGAGAGAGAGCAGGGGGGAGCGAGAAAGAGAGAGCAGGGGGGAGCGAGAGAGAGAGAGCAGGGGGGAGCGAGAGAGAGAGAGCAGGGGGGAGCGAGAGAGAGAGTAGGGGAGAGAGAGCGGGGGGAGCGGCGGGGGGGAAGAGGAGAGAGAGAGAGAGACGCAGTGGTGGGCATCGCAGCCTCACAGCTCCAGGTCCCGGCTTCGATTCTGGGTACTGCCTGTGCACAGTTTGCAAGTTCTCCCTGTGACCACGTGGGTTTTCGCTGGGTGCTCCGGTTTCCTCCCACAGCCAAAAACGTGCAGGTTGATAAGTAAATTGGCCATTGGAAATTGCCCCGAGTGTAGGTAGGTGGTAGGGAATATGGGGTTACTACAGGGTTAGTATAAATGGGTGGTTGTTGGTTGGCACAGACTCGGTGGGCCCAAGGGCCTGTTTCAGTGCTGTATCTCTAAATAAAATAAATAGAGAGAGCAGGAGACAGGGAGTGTGTGAGATCAAGATCTCTCCTCACAAATGGAATCTATCTGGAATTCTCTGCATCGCTACATCAAGTGTGCAGGCAGACAATGTCTACGACTGCAAGCAAAAACCATGCCAGGTAACTCACTAAATCAGTGTTCAACATAGTGTTGGGAAAGTAAGTTACTACATTAGTTTCCTCCTTTAAAGCTTATTCACAAAAATGCACATTTTTGTGATTCTGATGAACAGTCAAATAAATTTCTAATACCTTCACCTTTCCGAAAGTTGCTCACCTCCGGCCCCCTATGTAGTACAAAATTTTGAAAGTAGCCCCTCATGGAAAAAGACTGGACACTCCTGATCTATACCATCAGTTCTAACATCCTGAAAATTTCCAGGTTGTCAGAAGGGATAGAGAGAGACAATATATGCTTAATGGCACAGATCTAAAGAATGTGCAGGACAGAGGGACCTGGGGGTTTATATGTATAGATCATTGAAGGTGGCAGGACATATTGAGAACAGTTAGCAAAGAATATGGGAACTTGGACTTGATAAATAGAGGTATTGAGTGCAAAAGCAGGGAAGTTAAGGGGAACTTTTATAAAACTCTGCTTCAGCCACAACTAGAGTATTACATCCAGTTCTGATCACCACACTTTAGGAAGGATGAGAAGGTCCTTGACAGGGTGCAGAGGAGATTTACCAGAATGGTTCCAGGGATGAGGGAATTTAGCTACAAGGTTAGGTTGGAGAAGCTGGGATTGTTCTCCTTGGAACGCGAGACTGGGAGCTTCTTATTGGGGGTGTTGAGGCCTACACCGGATATTTCTGAAGCCTCCCTGCACATCCGCCAGCTTCATTCCTCCCCTGCACTCGGCGATTTCTCACCCACTGAGGATCTGACACGACTGCTTCCGTCCAGCTCGAGCACCTTCACTGCCTTTGATTCTGTGAGCAACTCGTGCAATAAAACAAAAGCAAAGTCCTGCAGATGCTGGAAATCTGAAATAAAAGGAGAAAATGCTGGAAATACTCAGCAGGTCTCTGTGAAGAGAGAAACATATTTAATGTTTCAGGCACATCAAACAGCCGGTGCCTGCAGCCTGGAACTCGGAGTGGGAGAGGGAGGAAGAATGAGGAGAGACAATATAGTCCAACACTCACAGCAACCTACAATCCACCGACATTACCGGGATAGGGAGACAGAGTTTAGAAACACTCAGCAACACGACTCCAGTAAAAGATCCCAGGAGGAAAAGGGGGATCAGTGTGTGTAGATTAGATTAGATTAGAGATACAGCACTGAAACAGGCCCCTCGGCCCACCGAGTCTGTGCCGAACATCAACCACCCATTTATACTAATCCTCCACTAATCCCATATTCCTGCCAAACATCCCCACCTGTCCCTATATTTCCCTACCACCTACACTAGCGACAATTTATAATGGCCAATTTACCTATCAACCTGCAAGTCTTTTGGCTTGTGGGAGGAAACCGGAGCTGGAGCTGTGAGGCTGCGGTGCTAACCACTGCGCCACTGTACCTGCCCTGATATTCCCCCTCCCCAGGCCTGTCAGTCAAACCCCCCACTCCTCCCAGTCCACAGCTCAGCCTAGCAGCTTACTGCACCTTGAGCCAGCCCTGCCCAGGTGTGGCCCAGTCCAAGGGGAGTCTTAGTGGAACCAGGGAGTAGGGGAGGGGGAACCTCCTGCCCTGTGCTGTGTCCCAAATGGTTCCTCCCTCCCTCCCCCAGGCCCCTTTATAACTGAGCTCAGTTTCCTTTAAAGTTTTCTCCTTTGATGTTACACTTTATTAATCTTTAATTCCTCCAAAAGAGCTGGAAATCTGGCGGTCGTTAACCCCGGGCCTGTCACCGGGAGAAGCCCCGAAGCTGCCGGGTGTTTCTGAAGCCTCCCCGCCACTCACCGTTACAACAGCGAGACTCTCCCGCCATTACTCACATTGTATCCACGCTAAATACTGTGACTTGAAGCTCTCGCCAGTGACCTCTGACCTGACAGCTCACAATGTGCGGGTGATTGATGGAAACGCGTCATCAACAGTGAGAGGAGCGGAGAGTCACTGCGTGCCACAAGCCCCGCCCCTCACCTGCTCCGACTGATTGGAGGACCCAACGACCGCTCGGTCCTCCAGACCCGCCCCCTTTGCACTTATTGGTCCGTCAATCACTCAGGTGGGCGGTATGAACTGAGCATGCGCGGCCGGCAGGCTCTGAGACAGAGAGCGCGGTTCCAGCAGGTGAGAGGGAGGCGGGTTAATAAAGCCCGGGGCTCGCAGGCTGCAAACAATCTAAACAGTGAGAATACACGGTGTTTGTTGGGTTGTGATGGCCGAGTGTTTAAAGTGTTGGATTTTGAAGTTTGCTGAGTTTGTCCTGAACCGTTTTAAATCCTGCTCGCAGTGAATTGCATTTTGCTTTCTTTACTTGTCTGTCTGGGGGAGATCACTGACTTGGAAACTGATCACAGTCACATCTGCTGTGTCCTTTTAAACCGCTTGACGCTCAGCTCCTCTTTCTAATTGGAAACATTAAACTTTGATGGTATGAATTAGATGCTGTGGGTTTGTTAGAAACTAAACAAAATGTAAAAATGAGTGAGAAATAAACACTAAAAAAAGTAAGAAAATGTATTTTAATAAAGATCCTTGCAGTTTTTCAAAGGAAAATTGCACCATCAGCAAATGAATGGGAATGCCATTTGGTTTGATGAATTTGAACCAGTTTTCTCTGTGTAAAATGACTGTGGCAGAACTCGAATCTTCAGGGAATCCTGGAAATTTCCTGCTGAAAGTGAAATGGGAAAAGCAGCTAACCTGAAGGGACATTGCAGAGCTTTCCTGGTGGTCTAGTGGTTAGAATTTGGCACTTTCACTGCTGCAGCTTGGGTTGGATTCCTGGTCAGGGAATGAAAAATTCCTGTTTTTATGCAGACATTCACAGTCAACATGCCTTATTTGCTGAATGAAAGCAGAAAATGCTCAGCACCTCTGGCAGTATCTGTGGAGTGAGGAACATTGGAGCAGCAATAGGCCATTCAGCCCATCGCGCCTGTTCCACCATTCAATTAGATCATGGCTGAGCATCTACCTCAAAGCCGCTTCCTCGCACTATCCCCACATCCCTTGATGTTATTAGTATCCAGATATCTATCGACTTCTGTCTTGAACATGCTCGATTATTGAGCTTCCACAGCCCTCTGGGGTAAAGATTCATCATCCTCTGAGTGAACAAATTCCTTCTTATCTCAGTCTTAAATGCCCTACCCCTTATTCTGAGACTGTCTCCTGGATGTAGACTCACCAGCCAGGGTGAGCTATCTACATCCACCCTGTCATATGCTGTAAGAATTTTGTAAGTTTCAATGAGATCACCTCTCATTCTTCAAAACTCTAGAGGATACAGGCTCCGTTTCCTCAATCTCTCATAAAACAATCCACCATTCCTGGGATTAGTCTGGTGATCCTCCATTGCTCTCCAATTATGACAACGATATCCTTCGTTAAATAAGGAGACCAGAACTGTACACAATACTCCAGGTACAGTCTCACAAAAGCTCTATACAGTTGCACTTCTTTACTCCTGTATTCAAAACCCCTTGTGATGAAGGTCAACATACCATTTGCCTTCCTAATTGCTTGCTGCATCTGCATGCCATCTTTTAGTGACTCATGAACAAGGACACCCAGGTCCCTTTGGACATCAACACTTCCCAACCACTCGCCATTTAAGAAATACTCTGTCTTTCTGTCTTTTTTCAATCAAAGTGGATAGCTTCACACTTAATCACATTATATTCCATCTCATGTTCTTGCCCATTCGCTTAGCCTGTCCAAGTCCCCTTGAACCCTCCTTGCATCCTCCTGACAACTCACATTCCCACCTAGGTTTATGTCATCAGCAAATTTGGAATTATTACATTCAGTCCCCACATCCAAATCATTTCTATAGATTGTGAACAGCTGCAACCCCAGCACTAATCCTATGGTACCCCACTGGTAACAGCCTGCTATCCTGAGAATGACCCATTTATTCCTACTCTCTGTTTTCTATCTGTTAACCAATTCTCAATCCATAGCAGTATATTACCCCGGATCTCATGAGTTCTAATTTTGGTTACTAAGCTCCTGTGTGAGACCTGAGCAAAAGCCTTCTGAAAATCCAAATATATCACATCCACTGGTTCTCCTTTACCTGTGCGACAAGTAAGAGCCTCAAAAAAACCAAGCAGGTTTGTCAAACATGATTACCCTTTCATAAATCCATGTTGGCTCTGCCTGATTACGTCATTATTTTCTAAGTGTCTACTTATCACATCCTTTATAATAAATTCTAACCTTTTCCCTACTAGTGACATCAAACTAACAGGTCTGTAGTTCGCCATTTGTTCTTTCCCTCCTTTCTTAAATAGTGGGCTTACATTTTCTACTTTCCAGTCTGCAGGAACCTTTCCAGAATCTATAGAATTGTGAAAGATAACCACCAATCATCCACTATCTCTATAACCACCTCCTTCAAAACTCTTGGATGTAGCTCATCTAGGCCAAGGGTTGTTCAACCTTCATTCCAGTTAATTTTTCTGGTGCTACCTCTTTATTAATACTAATTTCTTTCAGTTCCTCATTTTCACAAGTCCAGTCGGCTTTGTGCCCTTGTGTCTGACATTAGCGGTTTACTTTAGATTTTTTTTTCGATTAGAGATACAGCACTGAAACAGGCCCTTTGGCCCACCGAGTCTGTGCCGACCATCAACCACCATTTTATACTAATCCTACACTAATTCCATATTCCTACCACATCTCTACCTGTCCCTATGTTTCCCTACCACCTGCCTGTACTAGGGGCAATTTATAATGGCCAATTAACCTATCAACCTGCAAGTCTTTGGCATGTGGGAGGAAACCGGAGCACCCGGAAGAAACCCACGCAGACACAGGGAGAAGTTGCAAACTCCACACAGGCAGTACCCAGAATTGAACCCGGGTCGCTGGAGCTGTGAGGCTGCGGTGCTAACCACTGTGCCACCGTGCCACTGGAACTCTGCTGCACAAGGAAGGGCAAAAGTGGAATGGATGTTTGGCTAAAGGCTCAGGACCAGCAAGGGTGAATCGGGAGTGAAAAGGGGGGGGGGAGGGAACGTTCAAAGGGTGGGGTTCAGGTTCATGGAGGGACAGAGGAGGAGGGATGTAAGGGAGGACGGAGGGAAAGGCCTAACATCCTGGGTGTGGTGGTGGGAGTTAGAGTCAGTGAAGGGGAGGTGAATGAGGGGCCTATGTTCAGGTCATTATTGTCCACATTGGGGTACTGTGGGTTGAAGTCAGGCTACTGGCTGGTGGAGGGAACGGTCATAGTCATGGGGCAGTTCAATTCGATAGGAGGGCAGGTCCAGTGTCATGTTCAGGTATTGAAGGGCTGGGAGGGTGGGACACAGGATCGGGTGAGAACAGTAAGGTCGATGACAGGAGGATGCTGAACCTTGATAAAGTTTTGGTTAGACCCCAACTAGAGGATTGTGTCCAGTTCTGGTCACCACACTTCAGGAAGAATGTGAGGGTCCAGGGGAGGCTGCAGAGGAGATTTCCCAGAATGGTTCCAGTGATGGGGGATTTTAGCTACAAGGGTAGGTTGGAGAAGTTGGGGTTGTTCTCATTGGAGCAAAGGAGATTGAGGGGAAATTTCATCGAAATGTACAAGATTCTGACAGACTTTGATAAATTAGACAAAGAAAAACTGTTCCCATGAACTAATGGTACAAGAACTAGGGAACACAGATTGAAGGTTTTGAGGAAGAGTTGCAGCAGGAATGTGAGGAAGAACTTCTTATGCAGCAAGTGGTTCCGACCTGGAACTCACTGCCAATGTGTGTGGTGGAAGTGGAAATAATCAATGATTTTCAAAGGAAACTGGATGGTCACTTGAAGGAAATAAACTTGCAGGGCCATGGGCTGATGTGGGGCAGTGGGACTGAGTGGATTGCTCCCTGGAGAGCTGACATGGAATTGATGGGCCGAATGGCCTTGTTCTGTGCGATAAATGATTCTATGTTTTGAGACAGGATGTCCCAACTCTCCACCATGGAATTCTCAGCATGAACAGAGTGGGATGTGTTTTGAGACAGAATGTCCCTGCTCTCAACTCTGGGATTCTCAGTATGAACAGGGTGTGATGTGTTTTGAGACAGGATGTCCCAGCTCTCCACTCTGGGATTCTCAGTATGAACAGGGTGTGATGTGTTTTGAGACAGGATGTCCCAGCTCTCCACTCTGGGATTCTCAGTATGAACAGGGTGTGATGTGTTTTGAGACAGGATGTCCCAGCTCTCCACCCTGGGATTCTCAGTATGAACAGGGTGGGATGTGTTTTGAGACAGGATGTCCCAGCTCTCCACCCTGGGATTCTCAGCATGAACAGAGTGGGATGTGTTTTGAGACAAGATGTCCCAGCTCTCCACTCTGGGATTCTCAGTATGAACAGAGTGGGATGTGTTTTGAGACAGGATGTCGCAGCTCGCCAGCCTTAGATTCTCAGTTTGAACAGGGTGGGATGTGCTTTGAGACAGGATGTCCCAGCTCTCCACCCTGGGATTCTCAGTATGAACACGGTGGGATGTGTTTTGAGACAGGATGTCCCAGCTCTCCAGCCTGGGATTCTCAGTATGAACAGGGTGGGATGTGTTTTTGAGACAGGATGTCCCAGCTCTCCACCCTGGGATTCTCAGTATGAACAGGATAGGATGTGTTTTGAGACAGGATGTCCCAGCTCTCCACTCTGGGATTCTCAGTATGAACAGGGTGTGATGTGTTTTGAGACAGGATGTCCCAGCTCTCCACCCTGGGATTCTCAGTATGAACAGTGTGGGATGTGTTTTGAGACAGGATGTCCCAGCTCTCCGCCCTGGGATTCTCAGTGTGAACAGGGTGGGATGTGTTTTGAGACAGGATTTTCCAGCTCTCCACCCTGTGATTCTCAGTATGAACAGTGTGGGATGTGTTTTGAGACAGGATGTCCCAGCTCTCCGCCCTGGGATTCTCAGTGTGAACAGGGTGGGATGTGTTTTGAGACAGGATTTTCCAGCTCTCCACCCTGGGATTCTCAGTATGAACAGTGTGGGATGTGTTTTGAGACAGGATGTCCCAGCTCTCCGCCCTGGGATTCTCAGTGTGAACAGGGTGGGATGTGTTTTGAGACAGGATTTTCCAGCTCTCCACCCTGGGATTCTCAGTGTGAACAGGGCAGGATGTGTTTTGAGACAGGATGTCCCAGCTCTCCACCCTGGGATTCCCAGTATGAACAGGCTGGGATGTGTTTTGAGACAGGATGTCCCAGCTCTCCACCCTGGGATTCCCAGTATGAACAGAGTGGGATGTGTTTTGAGACAAGATGTCCCAGCTCTCCAGCCTGGGATTCTCAGTATGAACAGGGTGGGATGTGTTTTGAGACAGGATGTCCCAGCTCTCCAGCCTGGGATTCTCAGTATGAACAGGGTGGGATGTGTTTTGAGACAGGATGTCCCAGCTCTCTACCCTGGGATTCTCAGTATGAACAGGGTGGGATGTGTTTTGAGACAGGATGTCCCAGCTCTCCACCCTGGGATTCTCGGTATGAACAGGGTGGGATGTGTTTTGAGACAGGATGTCCCAGCTCTCCACCCTGGGATTCTCAGTGTGATCAGGGTGGGATGTGTTTTGTGACAGTATGTCCCAGCTCTCCACTCTGGGATTCTCAGTATGAACAGGGCAGGATGTGTTTTGAGACGGGATGTCCCAGCTCTCCACTCTGGGATTCTCAGTATGAACAGAGTGGGATGTGTTTTGAGACAAGATGTCCCAGCTTTCCACTCTGGGATTCTCAGGATGAACAGAGTGGGATGTGTTTTGTGACAGTATGTCCCAGCTCTCCACTCTGGGATTCTCAGTATGAACAGGGCAGGATGTGTTTTGAGACGGATGTCCCAGCTCTCCACTCTGGGATTCTCAGTATGAACAGAGTGGGATGTGTTTTGAGACAAGATGTCCCAGCTCTCCACCCTGGGATTCTCAGTATGAACTGAGTGGGATGTGTTTTCAGACAGGATGTCCCAGCTCTCCACCCTGGGATTCCCAGTATGAACAGAGTGGGATGTGTTTTGAGACAGGATGTCCCAGATCGCCAGCCTTGGATTCTCAGTTTGAACAGGATGGGATGTGTTTTGAGACAAGATGTCCCAGCTCTCCACCCTGGGATTCTCAGTGTGAACAGGGTAGTATGTTTTTTGAGACAGGATGTCCCAGCTCTCCACCCTGGGATTCCCAGTATGAACAGAGTGGGATGTGTTTTGAGACAGGATGTCCCAGCTCTCCACCCTGGGATTCCCAGTATGAACAGAGTGGGATGTGTTTTGAGACAGGATGTCCCAGCTCTCCACCCTGGGATTCTCAGTTTGAACAGGGTGGGATGTGTTTTGAGACAGGATGTCCCAGCTCTCCACTCTGGCATTCTCAGTATGAACAGAGTGGGATGTGTTTTGAGACAAGATGTCCCAGCTCTCCACTCTGGGATTCTCAGGATGAACAGAGTGGGATGTGTTTTGAGACAGGATGTCGCAGCTCGCCAGCCTTAGATTCTCAGTTTGAACAGGGTGGGATGTGCTTTGAGACAGGATGTCCCAGCTCTCCACCCTGAGATTCTCAGTATGAACAGGGTGGGATGTGTTTTGAGACAGGAAGTCCCAGCTCTCCAGCCTGGGATTCTCAGTATGAACAGGGTAGGATGTGATTTGAGACAGGATGTCCCAGCTCTCCACCCTGGGATTCTCAGTCTGAACAGTGTGGGATGTGGTTTGAGACATGATGTCCCAGCTCTCCACCCTGGGATTCTCAGTATGAACAGAGTGGGATGTGTTTTGAGACATGATGTTCCAGCTCTCCAACCTGGGATTCTCAGTATGAACAGAGTGGGATGTGTTTTGAGACAGGATGTCCCAGCTCTCCACCCTGGGATTCTCAGTGTGAACAGGGTGGGATGTGTTTTGAGACAGGATGTCCCAGCTCTCCACCCTGGGATTCTCAGTGTGAACAGGCTGGGATGTGTTTTGAGACGGGATGTCTCTCAGCTCTCCACTCTGGGATTCTCAGTGTGAACTGGGTGGGATGTGTTTTCAGACGGGATGACACAGCTCTCCACCCTGGGATTCTCAGTGTGAACTAGGTGGGATGTGTTTTGAGACAGGATCTCCCAGCTCTCCACCCTGGGATTCTCAGTATGAACAGTGTGGGATGTGTTTTGAGACGGGATGTCCCAGCTCTCCACCCTGGGATTCTCGGAATGAACAGGGTGGGATGTGTTTTGAGACAGGATGTCCCAGCTCTCCAGCCTGGGATTCTCAGTATAAACAGGGTGGGATGTGTTTTGAGACGGGTAGTCCCAGCTCTCCACCCTGGGATTCTCAGTATGACCAGGGTGGGATGTGTTTTGAGACAGGATGTCCCAGCTCTCCAGCCTGGGATTCTCAGTATGAACAAGGTGGGATGTGTTTTGAGACAGGATGTCCCAGCTTTCCACCCTGGGATTCTCAGTGTGAACAGGGTGGGATGTGTTTTGAGACAGGATGTTACAGCTCTCGACTCTGGGATTCTCAGTATGAACAGGGTGGGATGTGTTTTGAGACAGGATGTTACAGCTCTCCACCCTGGGATTCTCAGTATGAACAGGGTGGGATGTGTTTTGAGACAGGATGTCCCAGCTCTCCACCCTGGGATTCCCAGTATGAACAGAGTGGGATGTGTTTTGAGACAGGATGTCCCAGCTCTCCACTCTGGGATTCTCAGTATGAACATGGTGGGATGTGTTTTGAGACAGGATATCCCAGCTCTCCAGCCTGGGATTCTCAGTATGATCAGGGTGGGATGTGTTTTGAGACAGGATGTCCCAGCTCTCCACCCTGGGATTCTCAGGATGAACAGATTGGGATGTGTTTTGAGACAGGATATCCCAGCTCGCCAGCCTTGGTTTCTCAGTTTGAACAGGGTGGGATGTGTTTTGAGACAGGATGTCCCAGCTCTCCACCCTGGGATTCTCAGTATGATCAGGGTGGGATGTGTTTTGAGACAGGATGTCCCAGCTCTCCACCCTGGGATTCTCAGGATGAACAGAGTGGGATGTGTTTTGAGACAGGATGTCCCAGCTCGCCAGCCTTGGATTCTCAGTTTGAAAAGGGTGGGATGTGTTTTGAGACAGGATGTCCCAGCTCTCCAGCCTGGGATTCTCAGTATGAACAGGGTGGGATGTGTTTTGAGACAGGATGTCCCAGCTCTCCATCCTGGGATTCTCAGTATGAACAGGGTGGGATGTGTTTTCAGACGGGATGACGCAGCTCTCCACCCTGGGATTCTCAGTATGAACTAGGTGGTATGTGTTTTGAGACAGGATGTCCCAGCTCTCCACCCTGGGATTCTCAGTATGAACAGAGTGGGATGTGTTTTGAGACAGGATGTCCCAGCTCTCCACCCTGGGATTCTCAGTCTGAACAATGTGGGATGTGTTTTGAGACAGGATGTCCCAGCTCTCCACCCTGGGATTCTCAGTGTGAACAGGCTGGGATGTGTTTTGAGACAGGATGTCCCAGCTCTCCACCCTGGGATTCTCAGTATAAACAGGGTGGGATGTGTTTTGAGACGGGTAGTCCCAGCTCTCCACCCTGGGATTCTCAGTATGAACAGAGTGGGATGTGTTTTGAGACAGGATGTCCCAGCTCTCCAGCCTGGGATTCTCAGTATAAACAGGGTGGGATGTGTTTTGAGACGGGTAGTCCCAGCTCTCCACCCTGGGATTCTCAGTATGAACAGAGTGGGATGTGTTTTGAGACAGGATGTCCCAGCTCTCCACCCTGGGATTCTCAGTATGATCAGGGTGGGATGCGTTTTGAGACAGGATGTCCCAGCTCTCCAGCCTGGGATTCTCAGGATGAACAAGGTGGGATGTGTTTTGAGACAGGATGTCTCAGCTCTCCACCCTGGGATTCTCAGTATGAACAGGGTGGGATGTGTTTTGAGACAGGATGTCCCAGCTTTCCACCCTGGGATTCTCAGTATGAACAGGGTGGGATGTGTTTTGAGACAGGATGTCCCAGCTCTCCACTCTGGGATTCCCAGTATGAGCAGAGTGGGATGTTTTTTGAGACAGGACGTCCCAGCTCTCCACCCTGGGATTCCCAGTATGAACAGAGTGGAATGTGTTTTGAGACAGGATGTCCCAGCTCTCCACCCTGGGATTCTCAGTATGAACAGGCAGGGATGTGTTTTGAGTTGGGATGTCTCTCAGCTCTCCACCCTGGGATTCTCAGTGTGAACAGGGCAGGATGTGTTTTGAGACAGGATTTTCCAGCTCTCCACCCTGGGATTCTCAGTATGAACAGGCAGGGATGTGTTTTGAGTTGGGATGTCTCTCAGCTCTCCACTCTGGGATTCTCAGTGTGAACTGGATGGGATGTGTTTTGAGACAGGATGTCCCAGCTCTCCAGCCTGGGATTCTCAGTTTGAACAGGGTGGGATGTGTTTTGAGACAGGATGTCCCAGCTCTCCACCCTGGGATTCTCAGTATGAACAGGGTGGGATGTGTTTTGAGACAGGATGTCCCAGCTCGCCAGCCTGGGATTCTCAGTTTGAACAGGGTGGGATGTGTTTTGAGACAGGATGTCCCAGCTCTCCACCCTGGGATTCTCAGTATGAACAGGGTGGGATGTGTTTTGAGACAGGATGTCCCAGCTCTCCACCCTGGGATTCTCAGTATGAACAGGGTGGGATGTGTTTTGAGACAGGATGTCCCAGCTCTCCACCCTGGGATTCTCAGTATGAACAGGGTGGGATGTGTTTTGAGACAGGATTTTCCAGCTCTCCACCCTGGGATTCTCAGTATGAACAGGCTGGGATGTGTTTTGAGACAGGATGTCCCAGCTCTCCAGCCTGGGATTCTCAGTATAAACAGGGTGGGATGTGTTTTGAGAAGGGTAGTCCCAGCTCTCCACCCTGGGATTCTCAGTATGATCAGGGTGGGATGTGTTTTGAGACAGGATGTCCCAGCTCTCCAGCCTGGGATTCTCAGTATGAACAGGGTGGGATGTGTTTTGAGACAGGATGTCACAGCTCTCGACTCTGGGATTCTCAGTATGAACAAGGTGGGATGTGTTTTGAGACAGGATGTCCCAGCTCTCCACTCTGGGATTCTCAGTATGAACAGGGTGGGATGTGTTTTGAGACATGATGTCCCAGCTCTCCACCCTGGGATTCTCAGTATGAACAGGCAGGGATATGTTTTGAGTCGGGATGTCTCTCAGCTCTCCACTCTGGGATTCTCAGTGTGAACTGGATGGGATGTGTTTTGAGACAGGATGTCCCAGCTCGCTACCCTGGGATTCTCAGTATGAACAGTGTGGGATGTGTTTTGAGACAGGATGTCCCAGCTCTCCAGCCTGGGATTCTCAGTGTGAACAGGGTGGGATGTGTTTTCAGACAGGATGTCCCAGCTCTCCACTCTGGGATTCTCAGTATGAACAGGGTGGGATGTGTTTTGAGACATGATGTCCCAGCTCTCCACCCTGGGATTATCAGTATGAACAGGCAGGGATGTGTTTTGAGTCGGGATGTCTCTCAGCTCTCCACTCTGGGATTCTCAGTGTGAACTGGATGGGATGTGTTTTGAGACAGGATGTCCCAGCTCTCCACTCTGGGATTCTCAGTGTGAACAGGCAGGGATGTGTTTTGAGTCGGGATGTCTCTCAGCTCTCCACTCTGGGATTCTCAGTGTGAACTGGATGGGATGTGTTTTGAGACAGGATGTCCCAGCTCTCCACTCTGGGATTCTCAGTATGAACAGAGTAGGATGCGTTTTGAGACAGGATGTCCCAGCTCTCCACCCTGGGATTCTCAGTATGAACAGGGTGGGATGCGTTTTGAGACAGGATGTCCCAGCTCTCCACCCTGGGATTCTCAGTATGAACAGGGTGGGATGTGTTTTGAGACAGGATGTCCCAGCTCTCCACTCTGGGATTCTCAGTATGAACAGAGTGGGATGTGTTTTGAGACAGGATTTTCCAGTTCTCCACTCTGGGATTCTCAGTATGAACAGGGTAGGATGTGTTTTGAGACAGGATGTCCCAGCTCTCCACCCTGGGATTCTCAGTATAAACAGGGTGGGATGTGTTTTGAGACAGGATGTCCCAGCTCTCCACTCTGGGATTCTCAGAATGTACAGGGTTCGGAGAGGGGAGGACCCACTATCCATGGTTTACTGAGAAAGTTAAAGATAGTCTGAAAATTAACGGAAAAGCATATAATTGCACAGGTCAGAATGTTTGACAGAATATAAAAAACAGCAAAGAGTAACTGAAAGATTGATAAGGAGTGCAGATTTCAAACAGAGTATGGTGGTATGTGTTTGCTGAGTGGTGAGTTCAGTGAAGGGGAGAGGAGGTACTCCTTTTTTCTACTTCATCCCTCCTCCAGTATTTGGTTCTTGCTTCTGTGCAGTGGAAAGAGCTGGTTGGTGAGTAACTGGTCAGATATTCTACTCATTATAAATAGTCTGTTAAGTTAAGGTTTGGCAGTGCAGCTTGGCCGAGAGCAAAGCACAGCTTGTGACATGTGGGATGTCGTGGACGCACCATGTGTCCTGGACAAACACGTCTGCAGGAAGTGTCACTGGCTGCACAAGCTTGAGCTCTAGGTTTTGGATCTCGAGCAGTGGCTGGAGTCACTGTGGTGCATCCACAATGCAGAGAACTACATGGATAGCAGGTTTAGCGAGGTGGTCACACCACAGGTTAGGAGCATGCAGGTCGAGAGGGAATGGGTGACCGCCAGACAGTCTAAGGTAGGTAGTGCAGGAGTCCCCTGAGTTGATCTCACTCGCTAATCGGTTTTCGATTTTGGATACTGGTGAGGGTGATGGTTCCTCAGAGGAGTGCAGACAGAGCCATGATTGTGGCACCACAGGTGGCTCAGCTGCACAGGAGGAGAGGAGGAAGAGTGTAAGAGCAGTAATGATAGGGGATTCATTAGTCAGGGGAACAGACAGGTGTTTCTGTGACCGTAGATTAGACTCCAGGATCGTGTGTTGCCTTCCTGGGGGAAGGTGAACAGCCAGAGGTCGTGGTCCACATTGGCACCAATAAAATAGGTAGGAAGGGGGAATACATCGGATTACTCCCAGTCCCATGTGCAAGTAAACATAGGAATAGGAGAATTGAGTGATTGAACATGTGGCTGGAGAACTGGTGCAGGAGGGAGGACATCAGATTTCTGAGGCACTGAGACCAGTTCGGGGGCAGGTGGAACCTGTACAAGGTGGACGGGTTGCATCTTAACAGGACTGGGACTAATATCCTCGCAGAAGATTTGCTAGTGCTGTTGGGAAGGGTTTAAACTAGATTGGCAGGGGGATGGGAGCCTTAGAGGGATCTCAGATTGAAGGATAGCAAAACTGGTAACTTGTCAGGGGTGTGGGAACCAGGAGGAAATACCAGAGAGGAACACCAAGGTGCACAGAATACTGGGAGAGATAGATAGCACTAGAGTAGGGAATAGTAAGTTATTAGGTGGGGTCAGAGTCAGGGAGAAAGTAATAAAGTCTAAATCAGGGTTAATGTGCATGTATGTGAATGCACAGAGTGTGGTTAATAAGATTGATGAGGTACAGGCACAGATTGCCATGTGGAAATATGATGCTGTATCTATAACAGAGACCTGGCTCAAAGAAGGGCAGGACTGGGTGTTAAATCTTCCTGGATACAAGATGCTTAGGAAAGATAAGAAAGGGAAAAGGCGGGAGGGATGGCAGTATTGATTAAGGAGAGCATTGCAGTGTTGGAGGAAAAAGATGTCCCGTAGGAGTCGAGGACAGAATCAATTTAGCTAGAGCTAAGGAACAAAAAAGGTGCATTTACATTGCTCGGTGTTGTCTTTCGGCCACCAGCAAGTGGGAAGGACGTGGAGGAACAAATTTGCAAGGACATTACAGAGAGGTGCAAAAATTATAGGTTAGTTATAATGGAGGACTTTAATTATTCAAACATGGACTGGGATAGTAGTAGTGTAAAGGGAATTGAGGGGCAAGAGTTCCGAGAGTGTGTTCAGGAAACTTTTTTACAGCAGTATGTTGCTCATCAAATGAGAAAGGAGGCACTGCTAGACCTGGTTCTGAGGAATGAGAAGGGCCAAGTGGATCAAGTATCAATAGGACAGCATGTAGGGGAGAGTGATCATTGTATCATAATATTTCGGCTGACTATGGAAAAGGACAAAGAACAATCCAGAGTAAGAATAATTCACTGGGGGAAAGACAACTTCAATGGGGTAAGAATGGAGCTGGGGTGAATCAATTGGATTCAAACGTTGGCAGGAAAACTGGTAGCTGAACAGTGGGCTACCTTCAAAGAACAGATATTTTGGGCACAGTCAACATCTGTTCCCTCAAAGGGGAAAAGTAGGGTAAATAAATCCAGAGCTCCCTGCATGACAAAAGAGGCAGAGATAATGATACAGAAGAAAAAGTGTGCTTTTGACAGAAGCCAGGTAGAAAATATTATTGAGAAACAGGCTGAATATAATGTCCAGAGGGGAAGTGAAAAAACAAATCAGAGAATCAAAGAGAGAGCATATAAAGAGATCGACAGCTGGCATTAAAGGGAATCCCAAAGTTTTTGACAAACATATAAACAGTAAAAGGGTGGGTAAAGAAGTGTGGGACTGATTCGGGAAGCAATAAGGGAACTTACACGTGGAGGCAGGGGACATAGCTGAGGTATTAAATGAATACTTTGCATCTGTCTTTAGCAAGGAAGAAGATGCAATCCAGGCAATAATGAAAGAGGAGGTAATTCAAACACCAGAAGGGTTTAAAATTCATTTAAAAAAGGACGTATTAGATCGCTGTCTGTACTTCAAAGTGGATAAAGCATCAGGACCAGATGAGATGCAACCAAGGATACTGAGGGAAGTGAGGCTGGAAATTGCAGAGACACTGGCCATCATCTTTCAGTCTCTCTTAGACTTGGGGGTGGTGCCAGAGGACTGGACAATTGCAAATGTTACACCCTTGTTCAAAAAAGGGTGTAAAGGTAAGCCCAGCAAGTACAGCCCAGTCAGTTTAACTTCAGTGGTGGGGAAACTTCTAGAAAGAATAATTTGGGAGAAAATTAACAGTCACATGGGCAAATGTGGGTTAATTAAAGAAAGCCAACACAGATTTCTTTTGGGAAAATCATGTTTGTTTAATGCTGGAGTTATTGAGGAGATAACAAAGTGTTGATGTGGTGTACATGGACTTTCAAAATGCCTTTGATACCAGTGCCACACAACAGACTTGTGAGCAATCTTCTAGCTCATGGAATAAAAGGGAAAGTAGCAACATGGATAATTGGCTGCATGTCAGGAAATAAAGAGTAGTGTTGAAGGGTTTTTCAGGCTGGAGGAAGGTTTGTAGTGGAGTTCCCCAGGGATCAGTGTTGGAACCCTTGCTTTCCAGATATATATTAATGACCTAGACCTTGGTGTACAGGGCACAATTTCAAAGTTTGCAGATGACATGAAACTTGGAAGCATTGTGAACTGTGAGGAGGATAGTGGAGAACTCGAAAAGGACATAGACAAGTTGGTGGAATGGGCAGACAGGTGGCAGATGAAGCTCAATGCAGAGAAGTGCGAAGTGCTTCATTTAGGTAGGAAGAACACTGAGAGAGAGAATATAGAATAAAGGTTACAATTCTAAAGGGCTGCAGGAGCAGAGGGACCTGGGTGTATATGTGCGTAAGTCATTGAAGGTGGAAGGACAGGTTGAGAGAGCAGTTAATAATGCATACAGTATCCTGGGCTTTATTAATAGAGGCATAGAGTACAAGTGCAAGGAGGTTATGTTCAAAAAGAAACATGAAATTCTGGAAATACTCAGCAGGTCTGGCAACATCTGTGGAGAGAGAAGCAGAGTTAACGTTTCAGGTCAGTGACCCTTCATCAGAACCCTGTTCTGAGTTCTGATGAAGGGTCACTGACCTGAAACATGAACTCTGCTTCTGTCGCCACAGATGCTGCCAGTCCTGCTGAGTATTTCCAGCATTTCTTGATTTTATTTCAGATTTCCAGCATCTGCAGTATTTTGCTTTTATTTTAGAGCTTATGTTGAACTTGTTTAAGATACTAGTTTGCCCTCAGCTGGTGTATTGTGTCCAGTTCTGGGTGCGGCACTTTCGGAAAGATGTGCGGGCATTGGAGAGAGTAGGGAAAAATATCACAAAAATGGTTGCAAGGATGAGGAACTTCAGTTGTGAAGATACATTGAAGGGAAGGCTGAGAGGTGATTTGTTAGAGCTCAAAAACAAGAGGAGTCTGGACAGAGTAGATAGGGAGAAACTGTTCCCACTAGTGAAAGAATCAAGAACCAGAGTGCACAGTTTTAAAGTATTTGGTCAGAGAAGCAAAAGTGACATGAGGAAAAACTTCACTTGGTAAATGGTTAAGGTCTGGAATGTGCTGCCTGACAGTGTGGTGGAGGCAGGTTCAATTGAAGCATTCAAAAGAGAATTAGACAGGAAGATGAAAAGAAGAATGTGCAAGGTTATGGGGAGAAGGCGAGGGAATGGAATTGACTGAATTGCTCTTTCAAAGAGCCGGTGCGGACACGATGGGCCGAATGGTCTCCTTCACTGTAACAATTCTGAGATTGTGTGAACCGCACGCTCTGCCGCTGGCCGCGCATGCTCATCTCACACCGCCCGCCCGGCTGATGGACATCAGCTGCGGGCCAATAAGGAGAGCGGGAGCGGCCTGGAGGAATGTACGGGCTGCGGGTCCTCCAACAATCCACGCGCGTGAGGGCGGGGCTTGCTCAAAGGGGGCGGGGCTGCGTTACACTTCTGTCCCGCCCTCTCCTACTATTGGCCCCGAGCAGCCGTCAATCAAGGTGGCTTCTTCGGTCAGAGGTCATGAACCGAGCGCGCAGGCGCATTCTGGTTTAGTTTGTTTGTAGCATTTGCCGTGTGAAGCTCCTCTGTTGCCGGTAAACGGCGGCGGATTTCAGAAACCCCCGGTGTCGGCCGCAACACCCCCAATAAGGAGCTCCCAGTGCCGCGTCTGTACCGAGTGGGGCGGCAGCTGCGAGGCTTCTCCCGGTGACAGACCCGGGGTTAACGGCCGCCAGATTTCCATCTCTTTTGGATGAATTAAAGATTAATAAAGTGTAACATCAAAGGAGAAAACTTTAAAGGAAACTGAGCTCAGTTATAAAGGGGCCTGGGGGAGGGAGGGAGGAACCATTTGGGACACAGCACAGGGCAGGAGGTCCCCCCTCCCAGGTTCCACAAAGACTCCCCTTGGACTGGGCCACACCTGGGCAGGGCTGGCTCAAGGTGCAGGAAGCTGTTAGGCTGAGCTGTGGACTGGGAGGAGTGGGGGGTTTGACTGACAGGCCTGGGGAGGGGGATATCAGGGCAGGTACACACACCCTTTTCCTCCTGGGATCTTTTACTGGAGTCGTGTTGCTGAGTGTTTCTAAACTCTGTCTCCCTATCCCGGTAATGTCGGTGGATTGTAGGTTGCTGTGAGTGTTGGACTATATTGTCTCTCCTCATTCTTCCTCCTTCTCCCACTCCGAGTTCCAGGCTGCAGGCAGCAGTGGCTCGATGCGCCTGAAATGTTAACTCTGTTTCTCTCTTCACAGATGCTGCCTGACCTGCTGAATATTTCCAGTATTTTCTCCTTTTATTTCAGATTTCCAGCATCCACAGTATTTTGCTTTTGTTTTACTGCAAGCATTGCTCACAGAACTGAGTCAAGAAACACAGACGGACCAATTAAGATCCTGTTTGTAACGCTGTGGGTGTTGGATGTGGAAGTTAGTTCCGAATGTCTCTATTGGTCTTTTTTGTTCCATTAGTTTGAGCTGGAGTGTAGATGGCGGAGCAACTGCTGGCTTTACACCTGAGTACTTTTGAGCCCAGTGGAGTCCAACAATTTTCATAGTGAGGTTGTCAAGGGAAATCGATTCCAGGGGAGATGAGGTTGCTAAACAAACACCAACCACTCATTGTAAAAGAGTATTATTTCGGTAACAAGTATTTCTGTAGAGGTTTTTAATCCAGTTTACATATACACATGTTGTTACTTCATTCCTGGGATATGGGCGTCACTAGCCAGACCAGCGTATATTACCAATCTCCAGTTGCCCATTGAGAAGGTGATGGTGGGCCTTCATCTTGAACCACTGTAGTCTGTGTGGTGAAGGTGCTTCCACAATGGTGTTAGGGAAGGAGTTACAGGATTTTCACCCAGTGATGATGAAGGAATGGTGATAAATGTCCAAGTTAACATCAACTTTGTATTTATGTCGCGCCTTTAATGCAATAAAATGTTTCAAGGTGTTTCACAGGAGTGCTTATAAAGTAACAGGGTGGCGCAGTGGTTAGCACCGCAGATCTCACAGCTCAAGGGATCTGGGTTCAATTATGGGGACTGCCTGTGCGGAGTTTGCAAGTTCTCCCTGTGACTGCGTGGGTTTTCGCTGGGTACTCCCGTTTCCTCCCACAGCCAAAGACTTGCAAGTGATAGGTAAATTGGCCATTGTAAATTGCCCCTCGTGTAGGTAGGTGACAGGGAATATGGGATTACTGTAGGGTTAGTATAAATGGGTGGTTGTTGGTCAGCACAGACTCCGTGGGCCGAAGGGCCTGTTTCAGTGCTGTATCTCTAAATAAAATAAATAACATTTGACACTGAGCCACATGAGGATATATTAGGGCAGATGACCAAAAGTTTTAAGAAGTGTCTGGAGCATGGAAGGTGAGGTAGATTGACGGAGAGGATCAGGGAGGGATTTCCAAAGCTTATGGCCTTGGCAGCTGAAGGCATGGCCACCAGTGATGGAGCAATGAAAATCGGGGATGCTCAAGATGCCAGAATTAGGTGAGCTCTGAGCGTTGTGGGGCTGGAGGAGATTATAGAGATGGTGAGGATATGGAGGGATTTGAAAGCAAGGATGAGGATTTTAAAATTGAGGTGCTGCTTAACTGGGAGTCTGTGTAGGTCAGTGAGCACAGTGGTGATGGGTGAACAGGACTGGGTTCGAGGTAGGACACAGGCAGCAGAGTTTTGGATGATCTCCAGTTTACAGAGGGTAGAATGTGGGAGGCCGGCCAGGAGTGTGTTAGAATAGTCAAGGTGAGAGGTAACAAATCCATGGATGTAAGTTTCAGAGGCAGATGAGCTGAGACAGTGGTGAAGTCTGGTGATGTTACTGAGGTGGAAATAGGCGGTCTGAGTGATGGTGCTGATATGCAGTCGGAGGCTCATCTCGGAGTCAAATATGACACCAAAATTATGAATGGTCTGGTTTAGCCTCTGACAGTTGCCAGGGAAAGGGATTGAGTTGGTGGCTAGGGAGTGGAGTTTGTAGCAGGGACTGAAGACAATAGCTTCAGACTTCCCAATATTTAATTGGATGAAATTTCTGTTCTTCCAGTACTGGATGTCAGACAAGTCAGGATGGTGTGTGACTTGGAGGGGAACTTGGTGTTCACATACACCTGCTCCGCTGGTCCGTCTAGATGATGGAAGTTGAGGGTGTGGGAGGTTCTGTCAAAGTTCTGGTCGAGTTGTAGATATATAAAATCCCTCTCCTCTCCCTCTCCCTCCCACCTCTCTCTCTCTCTCTCCTCCCATAGAGAGCTGAGTCTTGTGTAGGTCCAGACTGGGTGGCAGGGGTTCCTTTCCCTGAAGGACATTAGTGAACCAGTTGGGGTTGTACGTCAAAACAGCAGCTTTCATGGTCACTTTTTCCTCGTACCGTCCCCAAAATGTTCCAGATTCATTCAGCTCCATTTCCCAACCTGCCTTTGTGTTTTTGTGGGTTCTCTCACACTTTTTTTTTTCTTTTTAAAATCCATTTCACAGGGTTTTGGAAGGAGAGGAATTGCAGTCGTGAAATGCAAAAAAACATCAGATCAGGATCTGAAGGAGTCGCCCAATTTATCGTAACCTGAATATCACCAGATTTTGAACGTGGAAAGAAAAAGCAGCGATCAGAGTGGAGAGAAACTGAACACATGTTCTGTGTGTGGACGAGGTTTCAGCCGATCATCTGGCCTGTTGAAACACAAGTGCAGTCACACTGGGAAGAAACTGTACACATGTTCTGTGTGGACGAGGTTTCAGCTGATTATCGGACCTGTTGAAGCACAAGTGCAGTCACACTGGGAAGAAACTGAACACATGTTCTGTGTGTGGACGAGGTTTTAGCTGATTATCGGACCTGTTGAAACACAAGTGCAGTCAGACTGGGAAGAAACTGTACACATGTTCTGTGTGTGGACGAGGTTTCAGCCGATTATCGGACCTGTTGAAACACAAGTGCAGTCACACTGGGAAGAAACCATGTAAATATGGGGATTGTGGAAAGGGATTCAATTATTCAGTTGAGCTGGAAGCTCATCCACGCAGTCACACTCTGGAGAGGCTGTTCACCTGCACCGAGTGTGAGCAGGGATTCACTCAAGCATCCTACCTGCTGACACATCAGCGAGTTCACACTGGGGAGAGACTTTTAAATGTCCATTCTGTGGGAATTGCTATAAATGTTCTACTGAACTGATGTCCCATCAATGTGTTCACACTGACAGGAAACCGTTCAGGTGCTCTCACTGCGGGACTGGGTTCAGACGATTCCACACTCTCACTGTACACCAGCGCATTCACACTGGGGAGAGGCCGTTCACCTGCACGGAATGTGGGAAGGGATTCACTCAGTTACCCATGCTGTTGACACACCAGCGCGTTCGCACTGGGGAGAGGCCATTCACCTGCATAGAGTGTGGGATGGGATTCAGTACTTCATCCAGCATTCTGAGAAACCAGCGAGTTCACACTGGGGAGAGGCCATTCACTTGCTTTGAGTGTGGGAAGGGATTCACTCAGTCATCCCAGCTACTGGCACACCAGCGAGTTCACACTGGGGAGAGGCCATTCACCTGCACAGAGTGTGGGAAGGGATTCGCTACTTCTTCTGATCTGCTGAAACACCAGTGAATTCACACAGCGGAGAAACCATTCAACTGCACAGAATGTGGCAAAGGATTCACTACTACTTCTGACCTTCTGACACACCAGCGAGTTCACACTGGGAAGAAGCTGTTCACCTGCTCAGAGTGTTGGAAGGGATTCACTCAGTCCTCCAACCTTCAGAAACACCAGGGAGTTCACACTGGGGAGCGGCCATTCACCTGCACAGAGTGTGGGAAGGGATTCACTCAGTCCTCCAACCTTCAGAAACACCAGGGAGTTCACACAAGGGATCGGTCATTCACTTGTTCTGACTGTGTGAAGGGATTTACTACTTCATCCTATCTGTTGAGACACCAGCGAGTTCACAAGTAACTCGGGGATGAGAAATTTTCATCAAATATCAGATTTCCGACATTGATGTTTCGGAAATCCACCATTGGCTTCTCCCCTTCTGACCTGAACTAAAAGACCGGCTTTGAAAGAAATTGCAGCTGCTCGGCGATTTTATTTTTACCTTTTTATGTCACCTTTATTTTTTATAGTCTTCCACCTTGGTGGAAATGAATTTCAAACAGGAAAGCAAGTGGGTGGAACTGCAAACTCCTTCACAACTTCAGTGTGTCAGTCTTCTGTAAATAGACAAAAAGGAGATGTGTGTATACACAGACCAATTCCCAATGTTTATTTTTGCCTTCATGGGATATCTTAGCAGAGACCACCTGAGAACTGACACAGCTCATTTGACATGGTTTAAAATTAATGGTGCAGGATCAGTAGCTGGCAAGTCGCTGGTCTGCAGCAAAAACATTGGTCTGTCAATAGGAATTTGAAACTTGCTTCCATTTACACAGCAGTGTGTGTCTGAAATAATTTCTGAAAACTCTGCACATACTGGTTACTGAATGTGAATATCCTGCAGTGAACATGAACTGTATAAACTTAATATGTCCTGTGCTTTGCAGCAACTGAAGTGATCTGGAATTTCCACTTATCGGTTTGCTCAGGTGTATGGCTGAATTCCATTCATTGTTCACCTCCATTTTCACTGTCTACTGACCCAGTCACACTGTAAACCTTGAGTCAGTGTGAAGCTGTCTTTTACACCATAGTGATGGAACACAAGGAATATAACTCTGGCCATCTTTCTTCAATGTGTGTTTTGGCATTGCTTAAGATTATCTGGAAAAGAGTGTCTTGCACCACTAGTGCTGTGCATTGGTTACAGTGAAACTATCCTGTGAGCTCTCTGCAGTCACTATAAATGGTCACTGGGTTTCTCAGGCTGATGGCACAGTACTCTGTACATGCTGTCTTTCTCCAAGCCAACACAATAGTTATGATTTTCAGCTCACCTTGCTGTTAAATGCAGCTGTCACTGAACCAATTGATGCAGTAGAACAGGAGCCAGAAGTGTTCATCACTGTTGGGATATACAGCTGTCTATTGGACCTGCTGCGTTGTCACAGGGCCTTTACCAAACATTTGAGCTTGATTTGGGGATGATGCAACAGAACCTCAAACTTGTTACTGTTGAGGTTGTCGTCGGCTGTCCCTCGATTTGAGGATGACATCCACTCAAAGTTTCTGCCATGGGTCTTCAGGTCACTGAATAGGCCGATTCACGACCTGCAGATCTTAGGGCACATGGGGCAGGATGTCCCACCAGGTATTGGGACCTGGAGTGCAGGGATTGCTTCCTGGAGGTTCAACACTAGTCTCATTACTTCTCCACTGTCACTAGCAAGATCTGGGACACTTTTTACATTGCATAATATTTGGACCATTTGAAAAGGAAAATCACATTTTTCATTCGTTTTCATTATTACAATCAGATCTGCATGGCAAACAAGATTATTTTAGTTTCGAATCATTATAATGTGACTAATTATGTTATAAAATCTACCATGAGTCATGATATTTAAAAACAAGCAATTCTATCTATAGAGGCACCACATTTGCTAAAGTTAATAAGGTTATTTGCCTCTTTTGTGCTTGAAGGTATATAATTGTCTAAAAGAAAATTGGATCAGGAGTATCACATGCTCCTAACAGAATGTTTAGTTTAGTTTAGAGATACAGCACTGAAACAGGCCCTTCGGTCCACCGAGTCTGTGCTGACCATCAACCACCCATTTATACTAATCCTACACTAATCCCCCTCCCTGTGTTCTACACTGACATCATCCTTCTCCATAGTGAACACAGATGAAAAGTAATCATTTCAAACCTCACCTACATCCTCCGGCTCCACACACAGATTGTCACTTTGGTCCCGAATGGGCCCTACTCTTTCCCTGGTTATCCTCTTGACCTTAATATACTTATAAAACGCCATGGGATGTTCCTTTAGCTTGGCCACCAGTGATTTTTCATGCCCCCTCTTCACTCTTCGAATTACTTTTTTAAGTACCCCACCCTTTCTATACTCCACAAGCACCTGCACTGTTTTCAGCCCTCTGAATCTGCCATAAGCCTCCTTTTTTCCCCCATTATCCAATCCTCTATATCCCTTGACATCTAGGGTTCCCTGGACTTGTTGGTCCTACCCTTCACCTTTTGGGAACATGTTGGCCCTGATCTTTCACTATTTCCTTTTTGAATGACTCCCACTGGTCTGATTTAGACTTTCCCACAAGTAGCTGCTCCCAGTCCACTTTGGCCAGATCCTGTTTTATCATATTGAAATCGGCCTTCCCCCAATTCAGTACCTTTATTTCTGGTCCTTCTTTGTCCGTTTGTTTGTTATAATTCCTGAATAATGTTTGTGTTTTAGGCAGTGAGATGTATTTTGATGTTTAAATGCAATGTACAGCAGCCATTTTAACTCATTTTAGAGTCATAGAGTCATTTACAGCATAGAAGGAGGTCATTTGTTTAGTTTCTGATTGTGGATTTCTCTCTGTGTGTCTCTCTCTTTCTCCCTATCTTTCTCTCTGAATGAGAGAAGTGGGAGAGAGAGAAAAATAGAGAAAGGAGAGAGTGAGGGAAACAGTGGACTGTCATCCTTTCACCTGTAAAAGATGATGGACATGCAGCAAACAATCTATTTAGGTGATTTATCTTCTCTTGGTTCACCTTTGCTGATGGCTGTAAAAGCCAACCGTTGAGACGCAGGCTCTGCCACAAGTGCTGCACATGAAGCTGCCAAGTGATGCTGTGAGTTGTTGTGTTTGACATTGGCGTCTGTTGCCAAGCTGCTGCAGCAACTGGTCATCGTGGTATTGCACACCAGTCCACAGGATGTGTTGCCATTTCCCTCTTTCATCAGTTAGTGACTCCCAAGTGCGATAGTAGACATTTAGGGCTTTCTGGTCACACTTGCAAATTCCTTGAAGCGGAGCTTTGGGCGCCCACTGGTCGCCTGGCCCCTGCTACCTTGGTTCTTGGGTAAGAAACCATCTTCCATCTTGTGGACTTGTCTGATACACCAAAGCCACCTCTGTTTGATTAGTGCCAACACACTTGGGAGCTCTGCCTTTGAGAGGACTGCCACATTTGTGATTTTGTGCTGCCAGGATATACCCATAATGGGCCACAGACAGCAAAGATGGAAATTATTGAGCTACTTTTCCTGGTAGCTGTCAATCACCCATGTTTTTTAGCCATACAGCAAGGTGTTGAGAACACAGGTCTTATAAACCATTAGCTTGGTCCTAATGGTCAGCATGATGTTATCCCATGCATTGACATGTTACAGCTGCTAAAAATCTCCTGGATAGAGAAATGAAACATTGATGAGAACAAAGCAAAGACTTTTTAAAATAAAAGACACATCAATAGCCCAGGGCTCCTTTTCTCTGTCACTCACTAACATTGACGATCTCTGCATCATTTACACATCCCCCACTATAAACACAGAGACTGTAAAGTGGGAACAGATTTAAAATGTGAGAGGGACGATTAGGTGCTGAGATCTTGTCCATTGTCATGTTAATCCAGGTACCAGGGCTGCTTTGAACAGAGACATTCCAGGGAGCTGCTTTTTGATGATCTGTGAACTTATTCCTACAAGGTCATTGTTGAGAACATTTGCTGCATCTTTCAGCTAATCAACAGAGGGACAGTGACATGACCAGGCCCCAGTCTGTCCAGAAGCTGAGAAACTCTCTTTAAAACTGCCATTAAGGTGTTAATTCCTTATCATTGTCCCAGGATTTATCTTTACACATTAGGCCTTTGGCAAGGGGGTGGGGAGAGTGGTTTTCGACACAGGCTGGGAGCTGGGTAGTCACTAAACACTGGAGAGCCCCAGAGCCTGTCTCTCTCCCTCTGTGTTTAACCTGTCATTTCAATCTTTCTCTCCCTCTATTTCTCTCTTTGTCTCACCATCTGTTTATGCCTCATTGTAAAAACACAAACACTGGTGATTCCCCATCCCTCTTCTGTTCACTGTCCCCATACCCACTCAGCCCAGGATTGGTGTTTTGTACATGCAATGTCACAGTGTGAAGAAGCTGATGATTCCTTCGGGAGATCTTTTAAACCTCACTGTCCCAGGATTTACTTTTGCAAATCAGATCTTCTGGAAGATGAAATAAAACCAGAAAGTGCTGGAAATACTCATAAATAAATACATATAAATTGTGTGGCACTGTATCAAATGCCTTTTGAAAGTCCATGTACCCCACATCAACAACATTGCCCCCACCAACCCTCTCTGTTATGTCTTCAAAAACTCCAGCAAGTTAGTTGAACACGATTTTCCCTGAACAAACCCACATACTGAGTTAGGTGACATATTGAGTATTCTGGAAGGGAGCAAAAAATTGCATAGTGTCATTGATAGATTTAGCGAGTGGAGATAACAGAGACAGCTGGAGGTCAATGTGGGGAAGTGCGAGGTCATTAACATTAGAGTCATGTATGGAACAGAGGAGACCATTCAGCCCATCAAGTCCATGACAGTTCTCCACACAGTAATCCACTCAGTCCTACTCCCCTGCTTGACCCCTGTAGTCCTGCAAGTTTATTTCCTTCAAGTGACCATCCAATTTCCTCTTGAAATCACTGATTGTCTCTGCTTCCACCACCCTCATGGGCAGCGAATTCCAGATCATTTACTACCCACTGTGTAAAAAAGTGCTTCCTTATATTCCCTCTGCATCTCTGGCCCAAAACTTTCAATCTGTGTCCACTAATCCTTGTACCATTAGTTAATGGGAACAGTTTTCCTTGTCTAACTTATCCATGCCTGTCATAATCTTTTACACTTCGATTAAATCTCCCCTCAATCTCCTTTGTGTGAAAAAGAACAACCCCAGCTTTTACAACCTCACTTTGTGACTAAAATTTCCCATCCCTGGAACCATTCTGGTAACTTAGATCTAAGGAAGATGAATCAGAATATTTTCTAAATGATTAAAAGTTAGGAACTGTGAAGGGACAGAGAGATTTCGGGTTTCATGCACAGAAATCACGAAAAACTACTGGACTGGGAGAAAAGGGAATTAAAATGTCTAATGGAATGTTTGCCTTTATCTGAAGGGTGAAAGTAATGCTGCAGTTATATGCAACTCTGGTTACACATCATCTGAAGTGAAGTGTTTAATTCTGGGCAGCACATCTCAGGAAGGATATATCAGCTGTGCAGGAGGTACACTGCACATTCACCAGAATGATATCAGGGCTAAAAGGGTTAAATTGTGAGGACAGGTCATATAGACTGGGCTTGTATTTCATAGAGTATGAATATTAAGGGGTGATGTAATTCAGGTATTAAAGAAGATTAAAGGTTTTAAGAGGGTCGATAAAGAAAAATGATTTCCTCTGTTGGTGGAATGCAGAATAAGATGGCACAACATTAAAATTAGAGCTGGGCCATTCAGGGGTGCTGTCAGGAAGCACTTCTTCACACAAAGGATAGTGAAATCTGGAACACTGTCCCCCCAAAAAGCTGCTATGGATGGGGAGAAAAGGAAAATGTCAAAACTTGTGAGTTACCTATTGGGTAAGGTTACAGGGATATGTAACCAACTCTGGTAAAGGTAGTTGTGATATGGATCAGTCATGATATAACTGAATAGAGGAACAGGCTCGAGGAGTTGAATGGCCTCCTCCCACTCATGTGTTCCTCTGTTTTACAGGATCACTGGGACTGATTCCCTGAGGCTCTTCTCACAATACTGGGACCTTCTACTCCTGACCATTATGAAGCAAGGGTATTCAGGGTGGTCTAGACAGGACAACAATCTCCCCTTCATAGACACATGATCCTGACTGTGAGGTGACAGTGCGTCTGGGAGAACAATGGGTGGACACAGTGCGTGTTGTTATTTTAATGATAATCTGAACCTCAAGAAACAAACCACCCTGAGGAGTGAAATAAGGTTCGTTGGCTCCTGTTATCTGGGCTGTTTGAGCTGGACAATGGCCTGACCCAGCACTGACAGGACAGGACAAGCCCACTAGGAGATGGCACAAGGCCAAATTAAGACTCAAGTACAGCACTTTATGAAATAATCAGTTGAGAAAGGGTTCAGTAATAACCTTGGAGAAAGAGAGAAAATGGGGAGCTATTGTCCAATTAGCCTCACATTAGTTGTAGGCAAAATGCTAGAATGTATTATCTGGGGAAATGGTAACAGGGCACTTAGAAAATCATAATATGATTCAGCAGAGTCAACATGGACTTGTGAAGTAGAAATCATGTTTAACAAATCTGTTAAGAGTTTCTTGAGGATGTAACTAGTCAGGTGAATAAGGAGGAAACAGTAGTTTATTTGGATTTTCAAGAAGCAAGAAGCATTTGATAAGGTGCCACACCAGAGGTTATTACACACAATTCTTTCTTCAATCATAAGTTCAGAAGTGGGGATGTTCGCTGATGATTGCACAATGTTCCGCACCATTTGCGACTCCTCAGATATTGAAGCAGTCCGTGTAGAAATGCAGCAAGACCTGGACAATATCCAGGCTTGGGCTGATAAGTGGCAAGTAACATTCAAGTCACACAAATGCCAGGCAATGACCATCTCCAACAAGAAAGACTCCAACCATCTCCCCATGACATTCAATTGCAGTACCATCACTGAATCCCCCACTATCAACATCCTGGGGGCTACCATTGACCAGAAACTGAACTGGGAGTAGCCATATAAATACCGTGGCTACAAGAGCCGGTCAGAGGCTAGGAATCCTGCAGCGAGTAACTCATCTGACTCCCCAAAGCTTGTCCACCATCTATAAGGAACAAGTCAGGAGTGTGATGGAATACTTGCCTGGATGGTACAGCTCCAACAACACTCAAGAAGCCCGACACCATCCAGGACAAAGCAACCCACTTGATTGGCATGAAACATTCACTCCCTCCACCACTGACACACAGTGGCAGCAGTGTGTACCATCTACAAGATGCACTGGAGCAACGCACCAAGGCCCCTTAGACAGCACCTTCCTAACCCACAACCTCTACCAACTAAAAGGACAAGGGCAGAAAATGCATGGGCACACCGCCACCTGCAAGTTCCCCTCCAAGTCACACACATTCCTGACTTGGAACTATATCACCATTCCTTCACTGTCGCTGGGTCAAAACCATAGAATTCCCATTCCTAAAAGCACTGTGGGTGTACCTACCTCACATGGACTGCAGCAGTTCAAGAAGGCAGCTCACCAACACCTTCTCAAGGGCAATTTGGGATGGGTAATAAATGCTGGCCTAGCCAGCGACGCCCACATCCCATGAATGAATAAAAAAAAAATTAGGACTCATGAGATTGAGGTAATATATGAGCATGGATTGAAGTTTGGTTAATGGACAGAAAGCAGAGAGTAGGAATAAATGGGCCATTTTTAGGTTGGCACGCTGTAACTAGCAGGGTATAGCAAGGATTAGTACTTGGGCCTCAGCTATTTACAATCTATAGAAATGACTCAAGTGAAGGGATTGAGTGTAAGTGTAATGTCTGCAGGTTTGCTGAAGATACAAAGTTAGGTGGGAAAGCAAGAAATGAGAAAGACAGAAAGAGGCTTCAGAGGGATACAGACAGGTTGGGTGGGTGAGTGGGTAAGAACATGGCAGTTGGAATTCAATATAGTGAAGTGTGAAGTTATCCACTTTGATAAGAAAAATGTTTAAAAAAACTTTTTGTTCTGAATGTTGAGAAACTGAGAAATGTTTGCACTCAGAGGGACCTGGGTGTTGTTCCGACCAAGGTGGGAGTAATGCACTGTTAATTCAGTCCCACTGCATATTAGTAAAGTTTCCCACCTACTGGAAATTAGCCAAATTAAACATTTTATTTATCTCCTAGAATGAGGCACACAAAACCAGATTTCTTCAAACAACAATAAAATTAACTATTTATTAATAAACAAAATCTTAAACAATAATGGGATGAATCCATACATATAAAAAGATCTTATAACTTCTTATTCTTCCTAAGCTTCCTGAACACGCACATACATTGAAAAACTGGTTAACTGGGGCAAAAGGGTTTTTGGTGTTCAACTGTTTCTTCGGAATAATAAAATCATTGGTGGCCATGGTCTGGTGGGTTATTTGTGAATCGGTGAGGTGTCCCAGAGACAAATCGTCAGATGCCACTCAAAGTCTCTCCAGGCGAGTTTGATGAACAGTCTGTGATGGGTAGACTAACAAGGCAATTTGTCTGCAGCAGGCATCACACAGATCTTTCAGCAAAAGATGCAGCAAAAGATGGAGCAACAAGTCTACTTAAATTTTAAAGTAGCAGTCCAGCAATGGAAGCCTTTTTGAGATTTCAGGATCTCCCACCCAAAAAAAACAGGAGGAACAGGAATCACTCTTGAGGCAGAGATTTTTCAGAGACTGGAGGCAATAGGAATTTGCTACCTTTAACAATGCAGGGTTTCCTCCACAGAGAACAGCAACTCCTCTTTCTCTGGGTCCTTTCCTCTCCTGGCAGAACACAGACACAACTCAAATGTGGAATTTCGTTCTACAAGAGATGCCTTCTTTTCAGGGAGAGGTCTTTTTCTAGTCTGCCAAAAAAGACAAGTCCCAGCCAGTTTGTTCTGCCTCCTGCCTGCCCAGCACTGGTCTTTCACAAAGCAAAGTGAAATTGAACTCTTAACAATGTCATGTGACCTATCATTTTCCTTGCTGTTGTTGCTTGGAAACAAGTTGCCTTGGAGACTGTGCCCCATTCAGTTCAGCATTCAATTTTCTCAGTCTTGCAAAACACAGAACTCCAAGTATTTTTCTTTTTTAAAAGCAAAGTACACATAACAGTGTCCTTGTACGTGAATCACAGAAAGTTAACATGGACGTACAGCAAGCAATTCGGAAGGCAAATGGTATGTTAGCTTTTGTTACAAAGGGATTGGGGTATAAGGGTAAAGAAGTCTTACTACAATTATACAGGACATTGGTGAGGCCCCACCTGGAGCAGTGTGTGCAGTTTTGGTCTCCTTACCTAAGGAAGGACATAACACTACTGAGGGAATGCAATGAAGGTTCACTCGTCTGGTTCCTGGGATAAGGCGATTGTTCTATTTATTCATGGACTGTGAGTGTTACTGAAATGGCCAGCATTTATTGCCCATCCCTAATTGCCCGAGAAGGTGGTGGTGAGCTACCTCCTTGAATATAACTGAGTGTCTTGCTAGGCCATTTCATAGGGTAGTTAAGAGTCAACCACATTTCTGTGCATCTGGAGGACAGATCGGGTAAGGACGGCAAATTTCCTTCCCTGAAGGAAATTAGTGAACCAGGTGGGTTTTTAGGACAATCCGTAGTTTCATGGTCACCAATATTGATCCTCGCTTTTTCAAATCCCAGATTTATTTAATTAATTGAGTTTAAATCCCTGAATTGCAGTGGTGGGATTTGAATTCATGTCTTGGCATCATTAGTCCAGGCCTCTGGATTACTAGTTGAATAACATAACCACTATTGTACAGCACCCCCACTCTGCTCCATCTCCTCCTATGAGGAGAGGTTGAGTAAACTAGGTCGATATTCCCTGAGGTTTAGAAGAATAAGATGTGATCTGACTGAGACATAAATTGTTAAGGGACTTGACCGGGTCGATGCTGAGAAAATGTTTCCCCTATCTGGGCAATCTAGAACACCGGGTCACAGTCTCAGGATAAGGGATCAGCCATTTAGGACTGAAATGAGGAGAAATTTCTTCATTGAAAGGGTTGTGAATCTTTGGAATTGTCTTCCCCAGGGAGCAGTGGATGCTCAGTCATTGAGTATATTTAAGACAGAGATTGATAGATTTTTGGTTCCTGAGGGAATTAAGGGATATGGGGATAGTGCGGGAAGGTGGAGTTGAGATGATCAGCCATGATCTGGGTGAATGGCAGAGCAGGCTCGAAGGGCCAAATGGCCTCCTCCAGCTCCTATTTCTTATGTTCATTAAACCTCAGTCTGGTTCCTCTCGAGCTGCTGAGTGAGTGAATTAAATCTTTCTCGACAAATCACCAAGATACCAGATGACAAGTCATACCCGAAACATCATTTATTGGTTACAAATCACAACTTAGTTAAATCTGGACACACAGACACTTTATAAACATGTATAAACACATTTAAATGTAATCAGAGTTATCCAGCAGTTCAGCACTAATAGGGAGAGTATTTCACAAAACAAGTAACAAAGATTAACCAGACGATTCAGTGATTGACTGTAAATCAACACTAATGGATGCTGAGTATTAATTACAGCAGGGACCGGAGTCTGAGCTTATAAATTGGTGAGTTTACTTGAAGAGCAATTCCTTCACTATCTGACATGTTAACAGTTGTGAACAGCCTGTCTATCCAACAGCTCCAGTCTACGAGTGCTCAGAAACATAGAGCTGAAACAGCCTCATTTTTGAGCTGAAGAACAGACTTGCTCCTGTCAATATAGAGTTACAGGATTGGCCTGTGATCTGTTTATTGTTCATCTTTTGTTCAGTACATTGACTGAGTGGATTTAAATTGAAAATGAGGTTTGAAGACATAATGGTCTATTCACACATGAATGAGAGATGCTGTGGGCCAGACGCTCAGTCCAAGAGGAGCAACTGACATCAGAAATAAACCCCAACTGTCAGAATGAACATGGTTCAGTCTGGATGTGATTAACAGTAGCAACAGCAGAATCCAACCCCTGTAATTATCTGTGAACTCGCTGGTGTGTCACCAGGTGGGATGACTGAGTAAATCTCTTCCGACACACGGAGCAGGTGAATGGCCTCTCCCCAGTGTGAACTCGCTGGTGTACCAGCAGGGTGGATGAATGAGTAAAACCCTCCCCACAATCAGAGCAGGTGAATGGCCTCTCCCCAGTGTGAACTCGCTGGTGCATCAGTAGGGCGGATGAATGAATGAATCCCTTACCACACTCAGTGCAGGTAAATGGCCTCTCCCCAGTGTGAACTCGCTCGTGTGTGAGTAGGGCGGATGAATGAATGAATCCCTTCCCACACTCAGTTCAGGTGAACGGCCTCTCCCCAGTGTGAATTCGCTGGTGTGTCAGCAGGATTGATAACTGAGTGAATCCCTTCCCACATTCTGTGCAGGTGAACGGCCTCTCCCCAGTGTGAACTCGCTGGTGCATCAGCAGGGTGGATGACTGAGTAAATCCCTTCCCACAATCAGAGCAGGAGAACGGCCTCTCCCCAGTGTGAACTCGCTGGTGCATCAGCAGGGTGGATGAATGAGTAAAACCCTCCCCACAATCAGAACAGGTGAATGGCCTCTCCCCAGTGTGAATTCGTTGATGTGCAAGCAGGTTCCATGACAGAGAGAATCTCTTCCCACACTCAGTGCAGGTGAACGGCCTCTCCCCAGTGTGAACTCGCTGGTGTTTTAGTAGGGCAGATGAACGAATGAATCCCTTACCACACTCAGTGCAGGTAAATGGCCTCTCCCCAGTGTGAACTCGCTTGTGTGTGAGTAGGGAAGATGAATGAATGAATCCCTTCCCACACTCAGTGCAGGTAAATGGCCTCTCCCCAGTATGAACTCGCTGGTGGGCGAGTAGGGAGGATGAATGAGTGAATCCCTTCCCACACTCAGTGCAGATGAACGGCCTCTTCTCAGTTTGACTGTGTCGATGAGTTTCCAGCTCAGACGTGTAATTTAATTCTTTCTCACGGTCCCCACATTTCCACAGCTTCTCCCCAGTCTGACTACACTTGTGTACCGACAGGCCAGCTGATCGGCTGAAGCCTCGTCCACACACAGAACACGTGTCCGGTTTCTCCACACTTTTTGCTTCCATGATCAAAGGCCGATGATATTCAGATCCTGATGAATCGAGTGACTGTCACATCTTGAGGTGATGTTTGAGTTTCCTTCCGCAAATCCTCCCTTTCTAATATCCTGTAACATGAAGTTACAACAGGAAAAAGGGAGTGAGAAAGAACCCACAAAAACACAAAGACAAGTTGTGAAATTGAGCTGAATGAATCTGGTAATTTGTGGGACCAGAACAGAGAGTGGGCGGGGCTTCAGGGTCCCAGTGAGCAGGAGAGAAAATCATTGACTCGATTAATTTTATTCTCACTCTGCACACAGGGGCTGGAGAACTGAACCCAGCGACAGTTGAGGGAGGGAGAAAACTGGCAGAGGAGGAAAGAAATGGTGCAGATGGTGTCATGGGTTTGGATTTCAGCACAGGGAGGAGGGAGAGTGTGTGGGACTGCGATTGACAGCTTTGGGGAAACAAGAGAGGAATAAAATGTTCCATAGGATCTCGAATTGTCTGTTCTGAATTTCTATCCTGTACTGACAGTGATGACTTTTATTACCTCCTTTTACAGGGTATTAGGAGAGGATTTACACACATTGATTTGATGCTCACTCTGCACACAGGGGCTTTCGCACCATCTCTCCTGAAGGTGCTGGGGTCACTGTTTACATCCCACTGAACTGTAAGAAAGAATATCTTATTAGATGATATTAAAGATAGTATTATATTATAATAATATAACGAGAGACCGTTCACCTGCTCCGTCTGTGGGAAGGAATTTAATCGATATCCAAAATGCTGAGACACCAGTGAGTTCACAAGTGACTGTAGCTGTTGCATTCTGTAATTATTGCTGCTGTTAATCACATCCAGGACTGAACCATATTCATTCTGACAGTGGGGTTTATATCTGCTGTGTTAATATTCTTTATAGCTGGGGTGGAGTTTAATATTCCAGCAACTGATTTGCTTTACTTTGTAACTTTTACTCTTCAAATAAAGTAGCTCCCTTTGGGCTATTCTCAGGGTTTTGTGGGATGAAACCAAACAGTGATTTACTTGTACTTTTGGCAATTTTGTATATTATATTCACTGCTCACAATGAGATCTGTTCTACATTGGGAAGACCAAACACAGATAGGGTGATCACTTTGAGAAACATCTCCATTCAGTCTGAAAGCATGTTCCTGGGTTTCCAGTCACTTCCCATTTTAATTCTCCGTCCCACTCCCACTCTGACCTCTCTGTCCTCGGCCTCCTGCCCTGTTCCAATGAAGCTCAATGGGAGTTCAGCAGTTTCTGTAACAACAGACAGTTGTCAGGATCTGGAACGCTCCACCTGAAAAAGGTGGTTGAACCTGATTCTATCAGTCATTTTAAAAGGGAGTTGACAGGTATTTGAGAATGAGGAACTTACAGGCTTACAAACACCAAGTGGGTGTGTGGGACTAAGCACAACTGCTCTTTCAAAGGGCCAGCACAAGCACAAAGGGTTGAATGGCCTCCTTCTGTGCTGTAAATTTCTATGATTCTAGGAGTTGGCCATTTAGCCCCTCGAGCCTGTTCCACCAGGAAATGAGATCATGGTTGATCTGTGATCTAACTCTATATACCCGACTTTGTCCCATTTCCATTAATACCTTTGGTTAACAAAGATCTATCAATGTCAGATTTAACATTAACATTGATCTCGCATCAACTGCTGTTTGTGGAAGAGAGTTTCAAATTTCTACCACCTTTTGTGTGTAGAAATGTTTCCTAACTTCACTCCTGAAAGGTCTGGCTCTAACTTTTACTCTACGCCTCCTAGTTCGACACTCCAGAACATCCAGCCCATGGGCCAGAATCCAGCCTGTCAATGGTATCCATCGCACCTGACAATGGTTACAGCTCCTTTATCAACATGGCGGAGACACATCACTGCACACGTCCTCCTTTACCAAGATGACAGACAAGCTTCCGTACCTGATATTTTGGCTCCTTTAGTGAGATGGCGGTGCGCGGGCTGAGCTGCTTCTCTGCTGGCGCTTCCCGCCCAAACTCCATATCCAGTGCAGCCTTCCTGGACGTGAGCTCAGGACCCAGGCCAAGCACTGGCTCTGCCTGCATATGTACTCAGCCTGGGCCTCAGGCTCTTCATCACCATCTAAGGAGGTGCAGGCCCAGCAGCAAGGTGCAGTGGTAACCAGGCCCTGGGAGCAGGCTGCCGGGGTGACCGGGCCCTGGGAGCAGGGTGCCCGGGCCCTGGGAGCGGAGCAGAGAGACAGAGGCCGGCAGACATGGAGCGAGAGAGAGAGAGCGGGGGGAGGGAGGGAGAGGGAGAGAGGGCGGGGGAGGGAGAGGGAGAGAGGGCGGGGGAGGGAGAGGGGGCGGGGGAGGGAGAGGGGGAGGGGGCGGGGGAGGGAGCGGCGGAGGGAGAGGGAGCGGCGGAGGGAGAGGGAGCGGCGGAGGGAGAGGGAGCGGCGGAGGGAGAGGGAGCGGCGGAGGGAGAGGGAGCGGCGGAGGGAGAGGGAGCGGCGGAGGGAGAGGGAGCGGCAGAGGGAGAGGGAGCGGGAGAGGGAGCGGGAGAGGGAGAGGGAGCGGGAGAGGGAGAGGGAGCGGGAGAGGGAGAGGGAGCGGGAGAGGGAGAGGGAGAGGGAGAGGGAGAGGGAGAGGGAGCGGGAGAGGGAGAGGGAGCGGGAGAGGGAGAGGGAGAGGGAGCGGGAGAGGGAGAGGGAGAGGGAGAGGGAGCGGGAGAGGGAGAGGGAGAGGGAGCGGGAGAGGGAGAGGGAGAGGGAGAGGGAGAGGGAGAGGGAGAGGGAGAGGGAGAGGGAGAGGGAGAGGGAGAGGGAGAGAGAGCGGGAGAGGGAGAGAGAGCGGGAGCGGGAGCGGGAGAGAGAGAGCGGGAGCGGGAGAGGGAGAGAGAGCGGGAGAGGGAGAGGGAGAGAGAGCGGGAGAGGGAGAGGGAGAGAGAGCGGGAGAGGGAGAGGGAGAGGGAGCGGGAGAGGGAGAGGGAGAGGGAGCGGGAGAGGGAGAGAGAGCGGGAGAGGGAGAGAGAGCGGAGAGGGAGAGGGAGAGAGAGCGGAGAGAGAGGAGAGAGAGCGGGAGAGGGAGAGAGAGCGGGAGAGGGAGAGAGAGCGGGAGAGGGAGAGAGAGCGGGAGAGGGAGAGAGAGCGGGAGAGGGAGAGAGAGCGGGAGAGGGAGAGAGAGCGGGAGAGGGAGAGAGAGCGGGAGAGGGAGAGAGAGCGGGAGAGGGAGAGAGAGCGGGAGAGGGAGAGAGAGCGGGAGAGGGAGAGAGAGCGGGAGAGGGAGAGAGAGCGGGAGAGGGAGAGAGAGCGGGAGAGGGAGAGAGAGCGGGAGAGGGAGAGAGAGCGGGAGAGGGAGAGAGAGCGGGAGAGGGAGAGAGAGCGGGAGAGGGAGAGAGAGCGGGAGAGGGAGAGAGAGCGGGAGAGGGAGAGAGAGCGGGAGAGGGAGAGAGAGCGGGAGAGGGAGAGAGAGCGGGAGAGGGAGAGAGAGCGGGAGAGGGAGAGGGAGAGAGAGCGGGAGGGGGAGAGAGAGCGGGAGAGGGAGAGAGAGCGGGAGAGGGAGAGAGAGCGGGAGAGGGAGAGAGAGCGGGAGAGGGAGAGGGAGAAAGAGCGGGAGAGGGAGAAAGAGCGGGAGAGGGAGAGAGAGAGGGAGAGGGAGAGAGAGCGGGAGAGGGTGAGGGGAGAGAGAGCGGGAGAGGGAGAAAGAGCGGGAGAGGGAGAGAGAGAGGGAGAGGGAGAGAGAGAGGGAGAGAGAGCGGGAGAGAGAGCGGGAGAGAGAGCGGGAGAGAGAGCGGGAGAGAGAGCGGGAGAGAGAGCGGGAGAGAGAGCGGGAGAGGGAGAGCGGGAGAGGGAGAGGGGGAGAGAGCGGGAGAGGGAGAGAGAGCGGGAGAGGGAGAGGGAGAGAGAGCGGGAGAGGGAGAGGGAGAGAGAGCGGGAGAGGGTGAGGGAGAGAGAGCGGGAGAGGGTGAGGGAGAGAGAGCGGGAGAGGGAGAGGGAGAGAGAGCGGGAGAGGGAGAGGGAGAGAGAGCGGGAGAGGGAGAGGGAGAGAGCGCGGGAGAGGGAGAGAGAGCGGGAGAGAGAGAGAGAGCGGGAGGGGGAGAGAGAGAGAGCGGGAGAGGGAGAGAGAGAGAGCGGGAGAGGGAGAGAGAGAGAGAGAGAGCGGGAGAGGGAGAGAGAGAGAGCGGGAGAGGGAGAGAGAGAGAGAGCGGAGAGGGAGAGGGAGAGGGAGAGGGAGAGGGAGAGGGAGAGGGAGAGGGAGAGGGCGGGAGAGGGAGAGGGCGGGAGAGGGAGAGGGCGGGAGAGGGAGAGGGCGGGAGAGGGAGGGGGCGGGAGAGGGAGGGGGCGGGAGAGGGAGGGGGCGGGAGAGGGAGGGGGCGGGAGAGGGAGGGGGCGGGAGAGGGAGGGGGCGGGAGAGGGAGGGGGCGGGAGAGGGAGGGGGCGGGAGAGGGAGGGGGCGGGAGAGGGAGGGGGCGGGAGAGGGAGGGGGCGGGAGAGGGAGGGGGCGGGAGAGGGAGGGGGGCGGGAGAGGGAGGGGGCGGGAGAGGGAGGGGGCGGGAGAGGGAGGGGGCGGGAGAGGGAGGGGGCGGGAGAGGGAGGGGGCGGGAGAGGGAGGGGGCGGGAGAGGGAGGGGGCGGGAGAGGGAGGGGGCGGGAGAGGGAGGGGGCGGGAGAGGGAGGGAGAGGGAGAGGGCGGGAGAGGGAGAGGGCGGGAGAGGGAGAGGGCGGGAGAGGGAGAGGGCGGGAGAGGGAGAGGGCGGGAGAGGGAGAGGGCGGGAGAGGGAGAGGGCGGGAGAGGGAGAGGGCGGGAGCGGGAGAGGGAGAGAGCGGGAGAGGGAGAGAGCGGGAGAGGGAGAGAGCGGGAGAGGGAGAGAGCGGGAGAGGGAGAGAGCGGGAGAGGGAGAGAGCGGGAGAGGGAGAGAGCGGGAGAGGGAGAGAGCGGGAGAGGGAGAGAGCGGGAGAGGGAGAGAGCGGCGGAGAGGGAGAGAGCGGGAGAGGGAGAGAGCGGGAGAGGGAGAGAGCGGGAGAGGGAGAGAGCGGGAGAGGGAGAGAGCGGGAGAGGGAGAGAGCGGGAGAGGGAGAGAGCGGGAGAGGGAGAGAGCGGGAGAGGGAGAGAGCGGGAGAGGGAGAGAGCGGGAGAGGGAGAGAGCGGGAGAGGGAGAGAGAGCGGGAGAGGAGAGAGAGCGGGAGAGGGAGAGAGAGCGGGAGAGGGAGAGAGAGCGGGAGAGGGAGAGAGAGCGGGAGAGGGAGAGAGAGCGGGAGAGGGAGAGAGAGCGGGAGAGGGAGAGAGAGCGGGAGAGGGAGAGAGAGCGGGAGAGGGAGAGAGAGCGGGAGAGGGAGAGAGAGCGGGAGAGGGAGAGAGAGCGGGAGAGGGAGAGAGAGCGGGAGAGGGAGAGAGAGCGGGAGAGGGAGAGAGAGCGGGAGAGGGAGAGAGAGCGGGAGAGGGAGAGAGAGCGGGAGAGGGAGAGAGAGCGGGAGAGGGAGAGAGAGCGGGAGAGAGGGAGAGAGAGCGGGAGAGGGAGAGAGAGCGGGAGAGGGAGAGAGAGCGGGAGAGGGAGAGAGAGCGGGAGAGGGAGAGAGAGCGGGAGAGGGAGAGAGAGCGGGAGAGGGAGAGAGAGCGGGAGAGGGAGAGAGAGCGGGAGAGGGAGAGAGAGCGGGAGAGGGAGAGAGAGCGGGAGAGGGAGAGAGAGCGGGAGAGGGAGAGAGAGCGGGAGAGGGAGAGAGAGCGGGAGAGGGAGAGAGAGCGGGAGAGGGAGAGAGAGCGGGAGAGGGAGAGAGAGCGGGAGAGGGAGAGAGAGCGGGAGAGGAGAGAGAGAGCGGGAGAGGGAGAGAGAGCGGGAGAGGGAGAGAGAGCGGGAGAGGGAGAGAGAGCGGGAGAGGGAGAGAGAGCGGGAGAGAGAGAGAGCGGGAGAGGGAGAGCGAGGGAGAGGGAGAGAGAGCGGGAGAGGGAGAGAGAGCGGGAGAGGGAGAGAGAGCGGGAGAGGGAGAGAGAGCGGGAGAGGGAGAGAGAGCGGGAGAGGGAGAGAGAGCGGGAGAGGGAGAGAGAGCGGGAGAGGGAGAGAGAGCGGGAGAGGGAGAGAGAGCGGGAGAGGGAGAGAGAGCGGGAGAGGGAGAGAGAGCGGGAGAGGGAGAGAGAGCGGGAGAGGGAGAGAGAGCGGGAGAGGGAGAGAGAGCGGGAGAGGGAGAGAGAGCGGGAGAGGGAGAGAGAGCGGGAGAGGGAGAGAGAGCGGGAGAGGGAGAGAGAGCGGGAGAGGGAGAGAGAGCGGGAGAGGGAGAGAGAGCGGGAGAGGGAGAGAGAGCGGGAGAGGGAGAGAGAGCGGGAGAGGGAGAGAGAGCGGGAGAGGGAGAGAGAGCGGGAGAGGGAGAGAGAGCGGGAGAGGGAGAGAGAGCGGGAGAGGGAGAGAGAGCGGGAGAGGGAGAGAGAGCGGGAGAGGGAGAGAGAGCGGGAGAGGGAGAGAGAGCGGGAGAGGGAGAGAGAGCGGGAGAGGGAGAGAGAGCGGGAGAGGGAGAGAGAGCGGGAGAGGGAGAGAGAGCGGGAGAGGGAGAGAGAGCGGGAGAGGGAGAGAGAGCGGGAGAGGGAGAGAGAGCGGAGAGGGAGAGGGAGAGAGAGCGGAGAGAGGGAGAGGAGAGAGCGGGAGAGGGAGAGAGAGCGGGAGAGGGAGAGAGAGCGGGAGAGGGAGAGAGAGCGGGAGAGGGAGAGAGAGCGGGAGAGGGAGAGAGAGCGGGAGAGGGAGAGAGAGCGGGAGAGGGAGAGAGAGCGGGAGAGGGAGAGAGAGCGGGAGAGGGAGAGAGAGCGGGAGAGGGAGAGAGAGCGGGAGAGGGAGAGAGAGCGGGAGAGGGAGAGAGAGCGGGAGAGGGAGAGAGAGCGGGAGAGGGAGAGAGAGCGGGAGAGGGAGAGAGAGCGGGAGAGGGAGAGAGAGCGGGAGAGGGAGAGAGAGCGGGAGAGGGAGAGAGAGCGGGAGAGGGAGAGAGAGCGGGAGAGGGAGAGAGAGCGGGAGAGGGAGAGAGAGCGGGAGAGGGAGAGAGAGCGGGAGAGGGAGAGAGAGCGGGAGAGGGAGAGAGAGCGGGAGAGGGAGAGAGAGCGGGAGAGGGAGAGAGAGCGGGAGAGGGAGAGAGAGCGGGAGAGGGAGAGAGAGCGGGAGAGGGAGAGAGAGCGGGAGAGGGAGAGAGAGCGGGAGAGGGAGAGAGAGCGGGAGAGGGAGAGAGAGCGGGAGAGGGAGAGAGAGCGGGAGAGGGAGAGAGAGCGGGAGAGGGAGAGAGAGCGGGAGAGGGAGAGAGAGCGGGAGAGGGAGAGAGAGCGGGAGAGGGAGAGAGAGCGGGAGAGGGAGAGAGAGCGGGAGAGGGAGAGAGAGCGGGAGAGGGAGAGAGAGCGGGAGAGGGAGAGAGAGCGGGAGAGGGAGAGAGAGCGGGAGAGGGAGAGAGAGCGGGAGAGGGAGAGAGAGCGGGAGAGGGAGAGACGGAGAGGGAGAGAGCGGAGAGGGAGAGAGAGCGGGAGAGGGAGAGAGAGCGGGAGAGGGAGAGAGAGCGGGAGAGGGAGAGAGAGCGGAGAGCGGGAGAGAGAGCGGGAGAGGGAGAGAGAGCGGGAGAGGGAGAGAGAGCGGGAGAGGGAGAGAGAGCGGGAGAGGGAGAGAGAGCGGGAGAGGGAGAGAGAGCGGGAGAGGGAGAGAGAGCGGGAGAGGGAGAGAGAGCGGGAGAGGGAGAGAGAGCGGGAGAGGGAGAGAGAGCGGGAGAGGGAGAGAGAGCGGGAGAGGGAGAGAGAGCGGAGAGAGCGGGAGAGAGAGAGCGGGAGAGGGAGAGAGAGCGGGAGAGGGAGAGAGAGCGGGAGAGGGAGAGAGAGCGGGAGAGGGAGAGAGAGCGGGAGAGGGAGAGAGAGCGGGAGAGGGAGAGAGAGCGGGAGAGGGAGAGAGAGCGGGAGAGGGAGAGAGAGCGGGAGAGGGAGAGAGAGCGGGAGAGGGAGAGAGAGCGGGAGAGGGAGAGAGAGCGGGAGAGGGAGAGAGAGCGGGAGAGGGAGAGAGAGCGGGAGAGGGAGAGAGAGCGGGAGAGGGAGAGAGAGCGGGAGAGGGAGAGAGAGCGGGAGAGGGAGAGAGAGCGGGAGAGGGAGAGAGAGCGGGAGAGGGAGAGAGAGCGGGAGAGGGAGAGAGAGCGGGAGAGGGAGAGAGAGCGGGAGAGGGAGAGAGAGCGGGAGAGGGAGAGAGAGCGGGAGAGGGAGAGAGAGCGGGAGAGGGAGAGAGAGCGGGAGAGGGAGAGAGAGCGGGAGAGGGAGAGAGAGCGGGAGAGGGAGAGAGAGCGGGAGAGGGAGAGAGAGCGGGAGAGGGAGAGAGAGCGGGAGAGGGAGAGAGAGCGGGAGAGGGAGAGAGAGCGGGAGAGGGAGAGAGAGCGGGAGAGGGAGAGAGAGCGGGAGAGGGAGAGAGAGCGGGAGAGGGAGAGAGAGCGGGAGAGGGAGAGAGAGCGGGAGAGGGAGAGAGAGCGGGAGAGGGAGAGAGAGCGGAGAGAGGAGAGAGAGCGAGAGGAGAGGGAGAGAGAGCGGGAGAGGGAGAGAGAGCGGGAGAGGGAGAGAGAGCGGGAGAGGGAGAGAGAGCGGGAGAGGGAGAGAGAGCGGGAGAGGGAGAGAGAGCGGGAGAGGGAGAGAGAGCGGGAGAGGGAGAGAGAGCGGGAGAGGGAGAGAGAGCGGGAGAGGGAGAGAGAGCGGGAGAGGGAGAGAGAGCGGGAGAGGGAGAGAGAGCGGGAGAGGGAGAGAGAGCGGGAGAGGGAGAGAGAGCGGGAGAGGGAGAGAGAGCGGGAGAGGGAGAGAGAGCGGGAGAGGGAGAGAGAGCGGGAGAGGGAGAGAGAGCGGGAGAGGGAGAGAGAGCGGGAGAGGGAGAGAGAGCGGGAGAGGGAGAGAGAGCGGGAGAGGGAGAGAGAGCGGGAGAGGGAGAGAGAGCGGGAGAGGGAGAGAGAGCGGGAGAGGGAGAGAGAGCGGGAGAGGGAGAGAGAGCGGGAGAGGGAGAGAGAGCGGGAGAGGGAGAGAGAGCGGGAGAGGGAGAGAGAGCGGGAGAGGGAGAGAGAGCGGGAGAGGGAGAGAGAGCGGGAGAGGGAGAGAGAGCGGGAGAGGGAGAGAGAGCGGGAGAGGGAGAGAGAGAGCGGGAGAGGGAGAGAGAGCGGGAGAGGGAGAGAGAGCGGGAGAGGGAGAGAGAGCGGGAGAGGGAGAGAGAGCGGGAGAGGGAGAGAGAGCGGGAGAGGAGAGAGAGCGGGAGAGGGAGAGAGAGCGGGAGAGGGAGAGAGAGCGGGAGAGGGAGAGAGCGGGAGAGGGAGAGAGAGCGGGAGAGGGAGAGAGAGCGGGAGAGGGAGAGAGAGCGGGAGAGGGAGAGAGAGCGGGAGAGGGAGAGAGAGCGGAGAGGAGAGAGAGCGGGAGAGGGAGAGAGAGCGGGAGAGGGAGAGAGAGCGGGAGAGGGAGAGAGAGCGGGAGAGGGAGAGAGAGCGGGAGAGGGAGAGAGAGCGGAGAGAGAGGGGAGAGGGAGAGAGAGCGGGAGAGGGAGAGGGAGAGGGAGAGAGCGGGAGAGGAGAGAGAGAGCGGAGAGGGAGAGAGAGGAGCGGGAGAGAGGGAGAGAGAGAGCGGGAGAGGGAGACAGAGCGGGAGAGGGAGACAGAGCGGAGAGGGAGACAGAGCGGGAGAGAGCGAGGAGACAGAGCGGGAGAGGGAGACAGAGCGGGAGAGGGAGACAGAGCGGGAGAGGGAGACAGAGCGGGAGAGGGAGACAGAGCGGGAGAGGGAGACAGAGCGGGAGAGGGAGACAGAGCGGGAGAGGGAGACAGAGCGGGAGAGGGAGACAGAGCGGGAGAGGGAGACAGAGCGGGAGAGGGAGACAGAGCGGGAGAGGGAGACAGAGCGGGAGAGGGAGAGAGAGAGAGAGAGCGGGAGAGAGAGAAAGCGCAGGGATATGGGGAAGAGATAGAGAGCGGTGGGGGGGGGAAAGAGAGAGAGAGAACGGGGGAGAGCGCGCGGGGGGGAGAGAGAGAGAGAGAGCGAGAGAGAGACGCAGTGGTTAGAACTGCAGCCTCACAGCTCCAGGGTCCTGGCTTCGATTCTGGGTACTGCCTTTGCAGAGTTTGCAAGTTCTCCCTGTGACCGCGTGGGTTTTCGCTGGGTGCTCCGGTTTCCGCCCACAGCCAAAGACTTGCAGGTTGATAGGTAAGTTGGCCATTGTAAATTGCCGCTGGTGTAGGTAGGTGGTAGGGAATATGGGGTTACTGCAGGGTTAGTGTCAATGGGTGTTTGTTGCTTGGCGCAGACTCGGTGGGCCAAGGGGCCCGTTTCAGTGCTGTATCTCTAAATAAAATAGAGAGAGCAGGAGACAGGGAGAGTGCGAGATCAAGATCTCTCCTCACAAATGGGATCTATCTGGAATTCTCTGCATCGCTACATCAAGTGTGCAGGCAGACAATGTCTGCTACTGCAAGCAAAAACCATGCCAGGTAACTCACTAAATCAGTGTTCAACATAGAGTTGGGAAAGACTAAATCAGTGTTCAACATAGAGTTGGGAAAGTAAGTTAATACATTAGTTTCCTCATTTAAAGCTTATTCACAAAAATGCACATTATTGTTATTTTGATGAACAGTAAAATAAATTTCTAATACGTTTACCTTTCCGAAAGTTGTTCACCTCCAGCCCCCTATGTAGGACAACATTTAGAATGTTGCCCCTAATGCATAAAGGCTGGACACTCCTGATCTATACTATCAGTTCTAACATCCTGAAAATTTCCAGGTTGTCAGAAGGGATAGAGAGATGCAATAAATGCTTAATGGCACAGATCTAAAGAGTGTGCAGGGACAGAGGGACCTGGGGGTTTATATGTATAGATCATTGAAGGTGGCAGGACATATTGAGAACAGTTAGCAAATAATATGGGATTTTGGGCTTGATAAATAGAGGTATTGAGTGCAAAAGCAGGGAAGTTAAGGGGAACTTTTATAAAACTCTGGTTCATCCAGTTCTGATCACCACACTTTAGGAAGGATGGGAAGGTCCTTGAGAGGGTGTCGAGGAGATTTACCAGAATGGTTCCAGGGATGAGGGAATTTAGCTACAAGGAGAAGCTGGGATTGTTCTCCTTGGAACGCGGGACTGGGAGCTACTTACTGGGGGTGTGGAGGCCAACACCGGATATTTCTGAAGCCTCCCTGCACATCCACCAGCTTCATTCCTCCCCTGCACTCGGCGATTTCTCACCCACTGAGGATCTGACACGACTGCTTCCGTCCAGCTCGAGCACCTTCACTGCCTTTGATTCTGTGAGCAACTCGTGCAATAAAACAAAAGCAAAGTCCTGCAGATGCTGGAAATCTGAGAGAAAAGGAGAAAATGCTGGAAATACTCAGCAGGTCTCTGTGAAGAGAGAAACATATTTAATGTTTCAGGCACATCAAACAGCTGGTGCCTGCAGCCTGGAACTCGGAGTGCGAGGAGGAAGAATGAGGAGAGACAATATAGTCCAACACTCACAGCAACCTACAATCCACCGACATTACCGGGATAGGGAGACAGAGTTTAGAAACACTCAGCAACACAACTCCAGTAAAAGATCCCAGGAGGAAAAGGGGGAGCAGTGTGTGTACCTGCCCTGATATCCCCCTCCCCAGACCTGTCAGTCAAACCCCCCACTCCTCCCAGTCCACAGCTCAGCCTATCAGCTTCCTGCACCTTGAGCCAGCCCTGCCCAGGTGTGGCCCAGTCCAAGGGGAGTCTTTGTGGAAGCAGGGAGTGGGGGAGGGGGGACCTCCTGCCCTGTGCTGTGTCCCAAATGGTTCCTCCCTCCCCCAGGCCCCTTTATAACTGAGCTCAGTTTCCCGCAGCTGCCGCCCGCTCGGTGCAAACACAGGACCGGGAGTTTGTTATTGGGGGTGTTGAGGCCTACACCGGGTGTTTCTTAAGCCTCCCCGCCCACCAGCCGCCACTTACCGGCTGCAGAACCGTCTCTCCGCCGCCTTCACCCTCTGGCTTCAAACACTGGTCCGCAATGCGCCTGCGCACCCGGGACTTAATCTCTGACCTCACAATGTCTGGGTGATTAACAACAGCTCCGGACCAATTGGAAAAGGGGGCGGGACAGGAGGACAGATTCTGCGCAGTTCCTCCCTCATTTGCTTCTCTTTGAAAGCCCGAGGATGAATCCATCAGCATCCGGGACCTGTCAGCCCGCAGCTCCATTAGTTCCTTTTCATAAAACTGTCTCATTCCCTTTGAAATGTTTCCATTAAACCTGCCTCCACCACACTCTCAGACAGTGCATTCCACACATTAACCACTCGCTGGGTGGAAAAGTTTTTCCTCATGTTATTTTTGTTTCTTTTCCCAATTACTTTCAATCTGTTCCCTCTCGTCCTCCATCCTTTCACCAGTGGGAACAGTTTCTCTCCATCTACTCTCTTTGACCTGATGCCATGAGACATCATGGGGTCCGGAGCCCATGTTGAGGACGTCTCGGGGAACTCCCTCCTGACTGTATAACACTGTGCCGTCACCTCTGCTGGGTCTGTCCTGCTGGTGGGATACCTAGGGATGGTGATGTCAGTGTCTGGGACATTGTCTGTTAGGTATGATTCTCTGTCCAGACCTCTCATGATTTTGAATACCTCGACCAAATCACCTCTCAGCCTTCTCTTCAAGGAAAACAGCACCCTTTTTCTTTATCATAATCTCTACCTCTTTTATAATCCAGGGAGCTCTGGATTTATTTGCCTTACGTTTCCACTTCGAGGTAACATATGTTAACTGTGCCCGAACTGTATTTTTTTGAAGGTAACGCATTGTTCAGCTATCAGGTTTCCTGGCAACTTTTGAATCTCACTTATTCAGCCAGCTCCATTCTTACGCCATTGAAGTTGTCTTTCCCCCAGTTAATTACTGTTTCTCTGGATTGTTCTTTGTCCTTTTCAATAGTCAGCCTAAATCTTATGCCTTCTGGGGCAAAACAATGGCATGGTGATAATGTCACTGAACAAGTAATCCAGTGGCCCAGGCCAATGCCCTGGGGAGACAGGTTCAAATTCCACCACGGCAGCTGGTGGCATTTGAATTCAATTAATTAATAAGTTCAATTAATTAATAGAAAAAATCTGGAATTAAGAAATCTAGTCGCAGAAATAGTGCCGTGAAACTATCATCGATTGTCGTAAAAACCCATCTGGTTCACTAATGTCCTTACCAGGTCTGGAATACATGTGACTCCAGACCCACAGCAATGTGGTTGGCTCTTAACTGCCCTCTGAAATGGCCTAGCAAGCCACTCAGTTGTTAGGGGCAATTAGGGATGGGCAGCAAAGGCTGGCCTTGCCAGCGATGCCCACATCCCATGAAAGAATAAAAATACAATCTCAGGGAGTGGATGTCAGGGTGGCTGGAAATGAGTAATTATGAGATTGTCTGTTGCCTTCTTTAATCTTGACAAATATATGAATAGGAAGGGAATAGAGGGAATAAAAACAAGAAATGCTGCAAGCACTCAGCAGGTCTGGCAGCACCTGTGAAAGGAGAAGCAGAGTGAACATTTCGGGTCAGTGACCCTTCTTCGGAACCTTAGGGTCACTGACCCGAAACGTTAACTCTGCTTCTCTTTTCACAGATGCTGCCAGACCTGCTGAGCTGTTCCAGCATTTCTTGTTTTTATTTCAGATTTCCAGCATCCACAGTATTTTGCTTTTATTTTCGGGAATAGAGGGATATGGGCCCCGGAAGTGCAGAAGGTTTTAGTTTAGGCAGGCATCAAGATCGGCGCAGGCTTGGAGGGCTGAATGGCCTGTTCCTGTGCTGTTCTCTGTTGATACAATGATCAATCTCCCCTACTGATACTTGATCCACTTGGCCCACCTCATTGTCAAGAACCAGGTCTAGGAATGCCTCCTTTCTCATTAGACGAGCAACACACTGCTGTGTAAAATTTTCCTGAACAACTCGAGGAACACTTGTCCCTCACTGCCCTTTACACTACTACTATCCCACTATATGTTTGAATAATTAAAGTCCCCCATTATAACTACCCTATAATTTTTGCACCTCTCTGTAATTTCCTTGCATTATTTTTCCTCCACGTTCTTCCCACTAGCTGGTGGCCTATAGACAACACTGAGCAATGTAAATGCACCTTTTTTGTTCCTTCGTTCTAGCCAAATTGATTCTGTTCTGGACACTAATGGGACATCCTTTTTCTCCAACACAGCAATGTTCTCATTAATCAATACTCCGCCACCCCTTTCCCTTTCCTGAACACCTTGTATCCAGGAATATTTAACACCCAGTCCTGCCCTTCTTTGAGTCATGTCTCTGTTCTCGCCACAAGATCATATTTGCACATGGCAATCTGCACGTGTACCTCACCAATCTTATTAACCACACTCTGTGCATTCACATACATACACATTAACCCTGATTTAGACTTTATTACTTTCTCCCTGACTCTGATCCCACCTGAGAACTTGCTATTCCCACTCAAGTGCTATCTATCTCCCCCAGTATTCTGTGCACCTTGGTGTTCTGTCTGATATTTTCCCTGGTTGCCATACCCCTGACAAGTTACCAGTTTTGCTTCCCTCCAATTGGAACTCCCTCTCAGGTTTCCATCCCCTTACCAATCTAGTTTAAACCCTCCCCAACAGCACTAGTAATCTCCCTGTGAGGATATTAGTCCCAGTCCTGCTAAGAAGCAACCCGTCCATCTTGTACGGGTCCCACCTGCCCCTGCACGAGTCCCAGTGCGTCAGAAATCTGATGTCGTCCCTCCCACACCAGTTCTCCAACCACCTGTTCAATCGGTCAATTCTTGTATTCCCATGCTCACTTGCACATGGGAGTAGGAGTAATCCTGAGATAACTGCTTTTGAGGCCCTGCTTTTTTAATCTCCTTCCTAGTTCCCTAAAGTTTGTTGTCAGGACCTCATTTACCCTTTCCATCTATGTTAATGGTGCCAACGTGGACCACGACCTCTGGCTGTTGACCTTCCCCCAGATAAATGTCCTGTAGCCGTTCCGTGACATCCTTGATCCTGGCACCAAAGAGGCAACACACCATCCTGGAGTCCAACCTACGGCTGCAGAAAGACTTCTGTGTTCCCCTGACTAATGAATGCCCCATCACAACTGCTCTTCCACTCTTCCTCCTCCCCTCTTGTGCAGCTGAGCCACCTGTGGTGCCAAAAACATGGCTCTGTCTGCACTCCTCTGAGGAACCATCACCCTCACCAGTATCCAAAATGGAAAGCCGATTATCAAGTGAGATCATATCAGGGGACTCCTGCACTACCTGCCTGGTTCTCTTAGACTGTCTGTCGGTTACCCATTCCTTATCCTCTTTCATGCTTCTAACCTGTGGTGTGATCACCTCCCTAAACCTGCTATCCATGTCGTTCTCTGCACAGTGACTCCAGCCACTGCTCGAGATCCAAACCCTAGAGCTCAAGCTTGTGCAGCCGGTGACACTTCCTGCAGATGTGTTTGTCTAGGACACATGGTGCGTCCACGACATCCCACATGTCACAAGCTGTGCTTTGTACTCAGCCAAGCTGCCGTGCCAGACCTTAACTTAACCGACTATTTAGAAGGAGAATATTTGACCAGTTACTCACCAACCAGCTTCTTCCACTGCACAGAAACAAGAACCAAATACTGGAGGACTGAAAAAGTAGAAAAAAAAGGAGCACCTCCTCTCCCCTTCACTGAACTCACCACTCAGCAAACACATACCTCCAGACTCTGTTTACAATCTGCACTCCTTATCAATCTTTTAGTCATTCTTTACTGTTTTTCTATATTCTGTCCAACATTCTGACCTGCCACCCATCTTTGTGCAATTCCATTCCTTTAATTTTGATATTAACTTTAACATTTACAGTAAACCATGGTTAGTGAGTCCTCCCCACTCCGAATCCTGTTCATACTGAGAATCCCAGGGTGGAGAACTGGGATATCCTGTCTCAAAACAGTCACAGAGACACAGCATCATTTACAGCACAGAACAAGGCCATTTGGCCCATCAATTCCATGTCAGCTCTCCAGGGAGCAATCCACTCAGTCCCACTGCCCCACATCAGCCCAAAGCCCTGCAAGTTTATTTCTATGAAATTTTCCCTCAATCTCCTTTGCTCCAAGGAGAACAACCCCAACTTCTCCAACCTACCCTTGTGAACTCTCTGCTGTGTCAGCAGGTGTGATAACTGAGTGAATCCCTTCCTACACACTGAGCAGGTGAACGGCCTCTCCCCAGTGTGACTGAGTTAATGAATATCCAGCTTTGATGGAGAACCGAATCCCTTCCCACAGTCCCCACATTTCCACGGTTTCTCCATGGTGAGGGTGTCCTTGTGTCTCTCCAGGTTGGATGATCAGTTGAAGCCTCGTCCACACACAGAACACGTGTACAGTTTCTCCCCGCTGTGAATGGTGTGATGTTTTCTCAGGCTGTGTAACTGGTTAAAGCTCTTTCCACAGTCAGTCACTGGAACACTCTCACTCGGGTGTGTGTGTCTCGGTGCTTTTCCAGTCACACTGATGTTTGAAATCTTTTCCCACAGGCAGAACAGACAAACATTTCTCCTTCTACATTCTCAGTCCGATGATATTCAGGTCCTGATGAATCGAGTGTTTCTGTCAGATCTTGATGTGATGCTTGGTTTGAATTTCCCGTCAATAAATACTCCCATTCTAATACCCTGTAAAAGGAGTTTACAAAAGTCAGCATTGTCAGTCCAGGGTAGAAATTCAGAATAGACAGTTCTAGTTTCTATGGAACATTCTTTCCTCTCTTGTTTCCCCCAAACATGTGGTCCATTCAAACTAAAAGAAGCCAAATTAAGCAACAAATTGTAACAGAAGCAAAGGGAACCTTCCCAACTAAACCAGAACATTGCTCCCAGTGTCCACGAGACACTCCGTATCCTGAGGTGTCCACCGGTTGCAGAAGGCCACCCTGGCACAGACAAGACCACGGAAGACAGGGCAGCAGCTAAAGTGACACCCCCACTCCCAACATGGTCCCTGTACATCCTGGACCTACACATTGTTTCTCAGCCTGAGCGAGAGAGAGATGGAGAAGGTGAGAACTGAGTGTTCAAATATACAAACCTGGGTGGGTTTGGGGTGGATGAGGTGAGGGAGAGGAGGGCATTGGGGGGACTGGGGGTTTTGGAAGGGCATGTGATCGAAAGGGCTGTGGGTGTGGGTGGAGTTTTAACCAGGCCCAAGAGCAGGTCCCAGAAAAGATCCTCCAACCTCCCCACCCCACCTCCACACCGAGTGGCCAGAGAATAGGAGAATGGGGCTAAACTGTAACCAAGGCCATTGATAAGGTCACACTAGGCAGACTGGTCATGAAAATAAAAGCAAAGCAGCAAGTTAGAGCCAAAATTGACTCAGAGGCAGGAAGCAAAGGGTAATGGTTGATGAGTGTTTGTGTGACTGGAAGGCTGTTTTCAGTGAGGTTCTGCAGGGATCAGTACTGGGTCCTTTGCTTTTTGTTCTATATATCAATGGTTTGATTAAAAACTTTGCAGATGATACAAAAACTGACCATGTAGTTGATAATGAAGAAGAAAGCTGTAAACTGCAGGAAGATATCAATGGACTGGTCAGATGGGCAGAATAGTGACAAATGGAATTCAATCCGGACAAGTGTGAGGTAATGTATTTGGAGACAGCCAACAAGGCAAGGGAATACACAATAAATGGTAGGATATTGAGAAGTATAGAGGAACAGAGGGAACTTGGAGTGCATGTTCATAGATCCCTGAATATGGCTGGGCAGGTAGATAAGGCGGAAGGGATACTTGCCTTTATTGGCCAAGGCAGAGAACATAAGAGCATGGAGGTTACTCTGGAAATGTATAAACCACTGGTTAGAACACAGCTGGAGGACTGTGTACAGTTCTGGTCACTGCACTGTAGGAAAGATGTGGCTATATTAGAGAGGGTACAGAAGAGATTTACGAGGATGTTGTCTGGATTGGAGAATTTACGTTCTGAGGAAATATTGGATAGGTGAGGGTTGTTTTTTTTGGAACAGAGGAGGCTGAGGGGAGACCGAATTTAAGTGTAGAAAATGATGATGGGTCGAAATAGAGTGGTTAGGAAGGACCTATTCCCCTTGGTTGAGGGGCCCATAACCAGGGGCATCGATTTATGGTAAGAGGTAGGAAATTTAAAAGGGATTTGAGGGGAAATGTTTTCAACCAGAGGGCAGTGGGGATCTACAACTCACTGCCTGGGAGGGTGGTAGAGGCAGAAACCTTCAAAACAATTAGTGCCCGAACCTACAAGTGTATTATTACGACCAACCGCTCAAGTCAAAGCCCCCCAATCAAAATATACAGTTTTGATAGTGGTGGGAGAAACACACTGTTGATTCAGTCCTGTCCCTCACAGATCGCCTGATATTTTAAACATTCCAAATTAAGGAAAGATCCAGCCAAATTGTACCATCTATTAACCCCCGAATAAGGCAAACCAAACCAGGTGTCTTTAGATCAACGAATTAAGTGTTTAATTCGAAAAACTAACTTCTTAAACACTACTAACATATAAACATTTTAAACAGAAAAAATAGTGTCTTTGCATATTTACGCTCCTGCTGAAGTGAAATCTTCCTAAGTGGAATAGTCCAAGGTTGCTTGAAGTCCTTACAGCCGTCTGATTGGGGGTGGGGGGGGGGGGGGGTGGTGGGGGGAGAAAATAAAACAGTAGAGCAGTTCATAGTCTAGTTCAGCAGTTGAATTGATGCTGTTCTTCTCCAGCGATAAATTTCAACAATTACAGTTCAGTAGTTAAAGGAATTGGTTATCTTCTTTTATGAAATTAATCTGACTTGATATAAAAAAAATTTTGAGAGTATAATAATTAGGGTCTAAATAAACCAAGAGAGAGCTCTCTTTTCCTTCAGTATATGCTGGATGATCATCTGTGTCTGTCTCTGTTAACGGTGTCTCAAATGCTAGTTTTTCAACCAGTTTCAAATGTCAATTGGAAACAATGTACCTCTCGATCTTCAGACTCTGAGTGGCTGTATCCCGGGGCAACGAGAATACATTCTTTGACTCAGTCTCTGGAGCTTGTTGCCTTAAAGCAGTACTGTTCCTTTTCCAGCCTTAAAGGCACACTGCATTCTTCCTAGAAAAAAAATACAGGATCATAACACGATGGACCAACAGCTGGAAAGGAGGATTAGGCTGGATGGCTCAGCCAGCGAGGGCACGCTGGGCCGAATGGCCTCCTTCCGTACTGTAAATTTCCAGGATTCTAAGTTGAGGAGCAGCCCATTCAGGTAATGATACAGGGGCTGTAACCTCTCACACTGAATATATACATGGCCCATGGACTCTTCAAGGCTGCAAACATCAGATGCAGCCTGAGAGTGGGTGAAGCTGCTTAAAACCCTATTGTCCAGGATGCCCCATCTCCTGGGCACTCGGACCCAGTTGGAAACAGAATTTGTCAGGTCCCGTTTGCTCTCTGTGCCCTCACCAAGATGGCTGTGCTTGCACCCTGACCCCGCCCTGTCCACGATGGCAGCCAGTGACCCCTCTCCCCCGGACCTGTCACCATGAGGTAAACACGGGGCCTCTTGGCCGACCAGTCCACCCAAGGCTCCAATTCCTCCCCTGTACCCACATCTCCTCTCACCTCCCGAGCCACCTGGTCCATCTCAGTCCATCTCCATTACCTACGCTGGACATGCTCAGTGCACAGTTCGATCCCACGCCAATGCACTCAGCCCCTGTGGTCATTGAAAAGGGACTGACCCTCATCACGGGAGTCCTGGGTAATGAATCCTGCACTGAAAGCTCCAAATATTGAATGGATGATTTTGTGTCATCCCATTGAGATCAGGGTCAGAGAGACAATGGAGAAAATTATTAAATAAATTATACAGAAACCCGAGTGCCCGGGACATCAACTATAGTGTGAAGTACACTGGGAATTCTGTTCTTCACCCACATTTGGACTCAGGAATTAGAGGGATGTTTTCATAACTTGTAGTTGACACCAAACTGGATGATAGAACTAATAATGAGGAGGAGTGCATTGAAATCCAGGAAGACAGAAACAGGCTGGCAGACTGGACAGATAAATGGGAAATGAAATTCAACATAGTGAAATGTGAACTGGTTCATTGTGGGAGGAGGAATAAGGAGGCCAGTTATTGGTTAGAATGTAAGAAATTAAATGGAGCAGAGGAGCAAAGAGATCTGGGAACAGAGTCACATAAATCACAAAAAGGAGCAACACAAGTGGATAAGAGAGCAAAGAAAGAGTTGATGTTCTTTTCTAGAGGAATACAATGTAACAGCAGGGAGGGAATGTTAAATTTATAGAGAACCTCACTAAGAAGGACTGTGAGCAGTTCTGGTCTCCAGATTAAAAAAGGATATTGAAGACTGAAGAAAGTGCAGAATAGATTTACAAAGATGTCACCAGAGAGGATGTTACTATCCAGCAAGATTGAGCAGGCTGGGGATCCTTTCTCTGGAAAAGAGAAGACTAGGAGGAGATCTGATAGAGGTCTTTAAAATTATCAGTCAGTCAGAACAAGGGGGCAGCAATATAATACAGACATTAACAGGTCAAATAGAGAACTTAGGAGGAATTTCTCTACTCAGAGAGTGGTGAGAATGTGGAACTCACTGCCATGTGGAGTGGTTGAAGGTGATAACAATGATGTGTTTAAGGGGAGGCTCAATACATTTATGAGGGAGAAGGGAATAGAGGGATATGGGGACAGAGTGGGACAAGGTAATCAGATTGGGAGGAGGCTCATGTGGATTATAAACAGCAGCACAGACTAGTGGGGCTGAACGGCCTGTTTATGGGCTGTAATTCTGTGTACATTCAGCCTGGGTGGATTAATGCTCAGGTTCACTGGGCCCAGGGGTGGATTAATGAAAGTTATGGCTCTAAGTTTTAGACGATGCTGCCGAGTATTGCAGGTGATGGAGAAGAGTTTCTCTCTCTCTACCCTATCAGTTTCAATTAATATCTTGAAAACTTTGATTAAATCACCCCTTAATCTTCTGAATTCCAGGGACTACAACCCTCACAGTGAGGTGAATCATTCTGGCAGAAGGAATAGGGAGAGGCAACATACACTTAATGGTACAGTTCTAAAGAGTTTGCAGGGATAGAGGGACCTGAGGGTTCATGTGCAGAGATCACTGAAAGTGGAAGGATGTATTGAGGGAACAGCTGGCAAAGCAAATGGGATCTTGGGCCTCAGAAATAGAGGTATTGAACACAAAAGGAAGGAAGTTTTGCTGAACATTTATAAAGCTCTGGTTAGGCCACAACTAGAGTATTGCATCCAGTTCTGGTCACCACACTTTCGGAAGGATGTGAAGGTCCTTGAGAGGGTGCAGAGATTTATCAGAATGGTTCCTGAGATGAGAGAATTTAGCTACAAGGTTAGGTTGGAGGAGCTGGTGTTGTTCTCCTTGGAGCAAAGGAGATTGAGGGGAGATCTGATAGAGGTGTTGAAAATGATGACAGGTTTAGATAAGGCAGACCAAGAAAAGCTGTTCCCATTAGCTGATGATACAAGGATTAGTGGACACAGATTCAGGTTTTGAGATACAGGAGGGATGTGAGGAAGCAGTTTATTTACACAGTGAGTGGTAATGACCTGGAACTCACTGCCTACGAGGGTGGTGGAAGTGGAGACGATCAATGATTACAAAAGGAAATTAGATGGACACTTGAGGGAAATAAACCTGCAGGACTACGGGGATAGAGTGGGTGAATGGGACTGACTGGATTGTTCTACAGAGAGCTGGGATGGAATCAAAAAGATCAATGTCCTCCTTCTGTGCTGTAATGACTCTGATTCATTTGTGTAATCTCTCCTCGTAATTTAACCCTTGGAGTCCAGGTATCATTCAGGTAAATCTACACTGCACTCCCTCCAAGGCCATTATATCCTTCCGAAGGTGTGGTGCCCAGAACTGAACACAATACTCCAGGTGTGGTCTAACCAGGGCTTTGTGTATCTCAGTGCTTTTCCACTCTCACTGATACCTGAAATCTTTTCCCATAGACAGAACAGACAAACCTTTCTCCTTCCACATTCAAAGGCCGATGATATTCAGGTCCTGATGTATCGAGTGACTCTGTCAGATCTTGATGTGATGTTTGGCTCGAGATTCCCCATCTGCATATCCCCTGCTTCTAAGCCCCTGTAAAAGGAGTTTACAAAAACCATCACTGTCAGTCCAGGATAGAAATTCACAACATACTCTCCTCCTGCTTCCTGGCCCAGGATGACTGTGCATGCACCCTGCTGTACATTGTCCTGAGGGAGGCCACACACCAGCCTGGATTCACGTCTGCGGCTGCAGAAACGCCTGTGTATTCCCCTATCAAATCTCCTATCACTATTGCTCAGTCAGTCAGCTTTGTGACCCTCTGTGAAGCTGATCCAACTGTGCTGCCATGGCCTTGACTCTGGCTGCACTCCTTAGATGAACCATCACTTTCATCAGTATTCAGAACTGAATACTGGTTGGAGAGTGAGATGCACTCAGGGGTCTCCTGCATTCCCTGCCTGTTTCTTCTTGACTGTCAGTTGGCCACCCATTGCCTCTCTCCCTGCATACTCTTAAGCTGCAGGGTGACCATATCTATAAACGTGCTATCCACAAATCTCTCACCTCATGGATGCACCGCAGTGACACCAGCTGCAGTTCATGCTCCGAAAACCGGAGTTCGAGCTGTTGCAACTTGTTTTATCTTCATCCATGTGATGTGGGTGTTGCTGGCTCGGCCAGTATTTATTGCCCATCCCAAACTGCCCTTGACAACTGAGAGGCTCGCTCGGCCATTTCAGAGGGCATTTCAGAGTCAGCCACATTGCTGTGGATCTGGAGTCACATGTCGGCCAGACCAGGTAATGACAACAGATTTCCCATTAGTGAACCAGATGGATTTTTTAATTGCAGATTTATTAATTGAATTTAAATGTCACCATCTGCCGTGGTGGGAATCAAACCCATGTTCCAGTGACATTACCCCGATGTCACCACCTCCCCCAATGATACTTCCTACACAAATGGTTATCTGGAGTTGGCACATTACACAGGATGTGCACTCCAGAGGTCGGAGCAGCCCCACCATTGGCAGGAATTTGGGACTTGTAACTGCAAAGGCTTTTGTCATCAAAAAGGACTGTGTAATGTATCAGTGTGGTGTGAGATAGTCAAGTGTTGAATAAGTAAAGAAAATATCTTTGTAAATAGCTGTCACCACAATTTACAATCAAAGTGCTATTTAGATAATTGTGGATTTCTTTTAGTTTAGTTATTAGAACAAAAGACTTAAAATGTGAAATCTAGTGTAATTTATTAGTGTGGTCTGGGGATTCATATCTCATTTTTCATATTGACAATCTGTGAGGTCGGAACAACTGGAAAGTGGGATGAACAGATACAATGGGCAGAATGGCCTCCTCCTGTGCTGTAAATAGAGTCAGAGAGTTATACAGCACAGAAACAGGCCCTTCGGCCCATCGTGTCCGTGCCGGCCATCAAGCACCTAACTATTCTAATCCCATTTTCCAGCACTTGGCCCATAGTCTTGTATGCTATGGTGTTTCAAGTGCTCATCTAAATACATGGTTAAATGTTGTGAGGGTTCCGGCCTCTACCACCTCTTCAGGCAGTGCTTTTCAGATTCCAACCACCCTCTGGGTGAAACTTGTTTTTTCCCACAAATCCTCTCTAAACCTCCTGCCCCTTACCTTAAAATCAATGTCTCCTGGTTATTGACACCTCCACGAAGGGAAAAAGTTTCTTCCTATCGAACCTATCAATGCCCCTCATAAATTTGAATACCTCAATCATATCCCCCTTCAGCCTTCTCTGCTCTCATGAAAACAACCCCAGCCTTTTCAGTCTCTCTTCATACCTGAAATGCTCCAGCCCAGGCAACATCCTGGTGAATCTCCACTGCACCCTCTCCAGTGCAATCACATCCTTCCTATAGTGTGGTGCCTCGAACTGTACACAGTACTCCAGCTGTGGCCTAACTCGCGTTTTATAAAAGCTCCACCATAACCTCCCTGCTCTTATATTCTATGCCTCAGCTGATAAAGGCAAGTATCCCATATGCCTTCCAAACCACCTTATCTACCTGTGCTGCTGCCTTCAGTGATCTATGGACAAGTACACCAAGGCCCCTCTGACCTTCATTACTTCCTAGGGTCCTCCCATCCATTGTATATTCCCTTGCCTTGTTAGTCCTCCCAAAATGCATCACCTCACATTTCTCAGGATTAAATTCCATTTGCCACTGCTCTGCCCATCTACATCGTCCTGTAATCTAAGGCTTTCCTCTTCACTATTTACGACACCACCAATTTTCATGTCAACTGCGAATTTGCTGATCATACCTCCTATATTCACATATAAATCATTAATGTACACTACAAACAGTAAGGGTCCCAGTACCGAACCCTGCGGCACACCACTGGTCTCAGGTTTCCACTCGCAAAAACAACCCTCGACCATCACCCTCTGCCTCCTGCCACGAAGCCGATTTTGGATCCAATTTGCCAAATTGCCCTGGATCCCATGGGCTCTGACCTTCTTCACCACTCTCCCAAGTGGGACCTTATCGAAAGCTGACTGAAATCCATGCAGACTACATCAACTGCTTTACCCTCATCTACACACCTAATCACTGCCTTGAAAAATTCAATCAGGTTAGTTAGACACGATCTCCCCCTGACAAAGCCATGTTGACTATCCCTGATTAATCCCTGCCTCTCCAACTGGAGATTAATCCTGTCCCTCAGAACTTTTTCCAATATTTTCCCAACCACTGATGTTGGACTCACTGGCCTGTAAGTACCTGGTTTATCCCTGCTACCCGTCTTGATAATGGCACCACATTCGTAGTCCTCCAGTCCTCTGGTACCTCTCCTGTGACCAGAGAGGATCTGAAAATTTATGTCAGAGCCCCTGCTATCTCCTCCCTTGCCTCACATAACAGCCTGGGATACATCTCATCTGGGACTGGGGATTTATCCACTTTTAAGCCCGCTAAAACAGCTAATACTTCCTCACTTTCAATGCTAATATGTTCAAGTGTATCACAATCCCCCTCCCTGATCTCTCCTCCTACATCATCCTTCTCCATAGTGAACACAGATGCAAAGTAATCATTTAAAACCTCATCTATGTCCTCCGGCTCCACACACAGATTGGCACTTTGGTCCCTAATGGGCCCCACTCTTTCACTGGTTATCCTCTTGCCCTTAATATACTTAGAAAATGCCTTAGCGTTTTCCTTGATCTTGCCCGCCAGTGTTTTTTCATGCCCCATCTTTGCTCTCCTAATTACTTTTCTTTGTACCCCCCCCCCCCCGCCACCCCACTACACTTTCTATACTCCTCCAGGTCCTCTGCTGTTTTCAGCACTTTGAATCTGGCATAAGCCTCCTTTTTTTTTCTGATCCAATCTTCTATATCCCTTGACATCCAGGGTTCCCTGGACTTGTTGGTCCTACCCTTCACTTTTACGGGTACATGTTGCCTCTGAACCCTCACTATTTCCTCTTTGACTCCCACTGGTCTGATGCAGACTTTCCTACAAGTTGCTGCTCCCAGTCCACTTTGGCCAGATCCTGTTTTATCATATTGAAATCAGCCTTCCCCCAATTCAGTACTTTTATTTCCAGCCCGCCTTTGTCTTTTTCTTAGCGTTATGGTCACTATCCCCGAAATGCACCCCCACTGACACTTCTACCACTTGTCCAGCATCATTCCCTAGGATTAGGTCCAGTACTGCGCCTTTTCTTGTTGCACTTTCTCGGTACTGGCTCAAAAAAGTCTCCTGTATATATTTTAAGAATTCCGCCCCCTTTAAGTCTTTTACACTCAGACCATCCCAGTTGATATCAGGTTAGTTGAAATCCCCTAATATTATTACTCCATTATTTTTACACCTCTCTGAGATTTACCTACATATCTGCTCCTCTATCTCTCCCTGACTGTTTGGAGGCCTGTAGTACACTCCCAGCCAAGTGATTGCCCCCTTTTTGTTTTTAAGTTCTACTCATCTGGCCTCATGTGAAGAACCTTCTCAGATATCATCCCTCCTTACAGCAGTAATCGACTCCTTGATCAACAGAGCAATGCGACCTCCTCTTTTATCCCTTCTCCTGTCACACCTGAAGATTCTATAGCCTGGAATATTGAGCTGCCAGTCCTGCCCTTCTCTCAACCATCTCTGATAGCAACTACATCATAATCACATGTGCTAATCAACGCCCTCAATTCATCTGTCATGCATTAAAATAAATGCAATACAACCTTGCATTTGTCACTTGTGCCTTAACAGGTCTATATTTGCTCTGCCTAACAGACTGACTCAGTTTCTCTTCTATATTTGACTGAGCATCACCCGCTCCTATACCTCCACTCTGTATCCCATTCCTCTGCCAAATGTGTTGAAACTGCCCCCAACAGCACTCGTAAACCTCCCGGCAAGGATGTTCATCCAACTTGTACAGGTCCCACCTTTGCCAGAAACAGACCCAGTGATCCAGGAAGCTAAAGCCCTCCCTCCTGCACCATCTCTTCAGCCACGCATTCATTTGCTCTTTCCTCCTATTCCTATACTCACTAGCATGTGGCACTGGAGTAATCCAGAGATTACAACCTTTGAGGTCCTGCTTTTTAATCTGCTACCTGGCTCCCTCAATTATTGTTTCAGGTCCTCATCCTCTTTTTACCTCCGTCATTGGTACCAATGTGTTCCACGATCTCTGACTGTTCACCCCCCCTTCAGAATGTCTTGCAGCCATTCCGTGACTAACTTGACCCAAGCACCAGGGAGGCAACATACCATCCTGAAGTCACGTTTGTGGCCACAGAAATGCCTATCTGTATCCCTAACGATAGAATCCATTATCAGTATAGTTCTTCCAGTCCTTTTCCTCCCCTGCTGTGCAGCAGAGCCATGCGTGGTAACACTAACTTGGCTGTTGCTGCTTTCCCCTGGGAGGTCATTCCCCCCAACAGTATCCAAAGTGGTCTATCTGTTTGAGAGGGGGATGGCCACAGGGGACTCCTGCACTACCTGCCTGTGCCTACTACTCCATCTGGTGGTCACCCATCTCATTTCTGCCTGTGCAGCCATTACCTGCAGTGTGACCACCTCTCTAAACGTGCTATCCACAACGTCCTCAGCATCGCGGATGCTCCACAGTGAATCCACCCGCAGCTCCAGCTCCGTAATGCGGGTAGTCAGTAGCTGCAGCTGGATCCACTTCCTGCACACATGGTCGTCAGGGACACTGGAAGCATCTCTGATTTCCCACATCGCGCAAGAGGAGCATATCACGGGGCTGAGCTCTCCTGCCATGACTTACCTTTAGATTAATTAGTTACTCCCTTTAAAAAATATTAATTACACTGGAGGCTTGTTCGACTCCAAACACTACCCACGACAATCTAAATTACTCTAATTTAAAAAAAACACACTCTTCGAACTCACTTTATCACTCGAGGTCTTTTTTTAAACAAAAAACAACTTTCCCCTTATTTTTTAAAGCTAATTAAATTGACTAACAGTTGTTAATTACCCAACCAATCACAAACAAAGAACAAAGAACAGTTCAGCACAGGAACAGGCCATTCAGCCCTCCAAGCCTGCGTCAATCTTGATGCCTGCCGAAACTAACATCTTCTGCACTTCCGGGGCCCATATCGCTCTATTCCCTTCCTATTCATATATTTGTCAAGATGTCTCTTAGACGTCGCTATCGTATCTGCTTCCACCACCTCCCCTGGCAGCAAGTTCCAGGCACTCACCACCCTCTGTGTGAAGAACTTGCCTCGCACATCCCCTCTCAACTTTGCCCCTTGCACCTTCAACCTATGTTCCCTAGTAACTGACTCTTCCACCCTGAGAAAAAGCTTCTGACTATCCACTCTGTCCATGTCGTTCATAACTTTGTAAACCTCTATCATGTCGCCCCTCCACCTCCATCGTTCCAGTGAAAACAATCCGAGTTTTTCCAACCTCTCCTCATAGCTAATGCCCTCCAGACCAGGCAACATCCTGGTAAACCTCCTCTGTACCCTCTCCAAAGCCTCCACGTCCTTCTGGTAGTGTGGTGACCAGAATTGCACACAATATTCTAAGTGTGACCAAACTAAAGTTCTGTGCAGCTGCAGCATGACTTGCCAATTTTTATACTCTGTGCCCCGACCGATGAAGACATGCATGCCGTATGCCTACTTGACTACCTTATCCACCTGCGTTGCCACTTTGTGACCTGTGGACCTGTAAGCCCAGATCTCTCTGCCTGTCAATACTCCTAAGGGTTCTGCCATTTACTGTATACCTCCCACCTGCATTAGACCTTCCAAAATGTATTACCTCACATTTGTCCTGATTAAACACCATCTGCCATTTCTCCGCCCAAGTCTCCAACCGATCTATATCCTGCTGTATCCTCTGATAATCCTCATCATTATCCGCAACTCCACCAACCTTTGTGTCGTCCGCAAACTTACTAATCAGACCAGCTACATTTTCCTCCAAATCATTTATATATACTACAAACAGCAAAGGTCCCAGCACTGATCCCTGCGGAACACCACTAGTCACATCCCTCCATTCAGAAAAACACCCATCCACTGTTCCCCTCTGTCTTCTGTGACTGAGCCAGTTCTGTATCCATCTTGCCAGTTCACCTCTAATCCAGTGTAACTTCACCTTTTGCACCAGTCTGCCATGCGGGACCTTGTCAAAGGCTTTACTAAAGTCCATATAGATAACATCCACTGCCCTTCCTTCATCAATCATCTTCGTCACTTCCTCAAAAAACTCAATCAAATTAGTAAGACACGATCTCCCCTTCACAAAACCATGCTGCCTCTCGCTAATAAATTCGTTTGTTTCCAATGGGAGTAAATCCTGTCCTGAAGAATCCTCTCTAATAGCTTCCCTTCCACTGACGTAAGGCTCACCGGCCTATAATTTCCTGGATTATCCTTGCCACCCTTCTCAAACAAAGCAACAACATTGGCTATTCTCCAGTCCTCTGGGACCTCACCTTTAGCCAATGAGGATGCAAAGATTTCTGTCAAGGTCCCAGCAATTTCTTCCCTTGCCTCCCTCAGTATTCTAGGGTAGATCCCATCAGGCCCTGGGGACTTATCCACCTTAATGCTTTGCAAGACACCCAACACCTCCTCCTTTTTAATAATGAGATGACTGAGACCATCTGCACTCCCTTCCCTATGCTCATCATCCACCAAGTCCTTCTCCTTGGTGAATACTGATGCAAAGTACTCATTTAGCACCTCACCCATTTCCTCTGGCTCCACGCATTGATTCCCATCTCTGTCCTTGAGTGGGCCAACCCTTTGCCTGGTTACCCTCTTGCTCTTTATATATGCATAAAAAGCCTTGGGATTTTCCGTAATCCTGTTTGCCAATGACTTTTCATGACCCATTTTAGCCCTCCTAACTCCTTGCTTAAGTTCCTTTCTACTGTCTTTATATTCCTCAAGTGCTTCGTCTGTTCCTAGCCTTCCAGCCCTTACAAATGCTTCCTTGTTCTTTTTGACTGGGCTCACAATTTCCCGTGTTATCCAAGCTTCCCGAAACTTGCCAAACTTGTCTTTCTTCCTCACAGGAACATGCTGGTCCTGGATTCTAATCAGCTGACGTTTGAAAGACTCCCACATGTCAGATGTTGATTTACCCTCAAACAGCCGCCCCCAAACTAAATTCGTCAGTTCCTGCCTAACATTGTTATAATTAGCCTTCCCCCAATTTAGCACCTTCACCCGAGGACTACTCTTATCCTTATCCACAAGTACCTTAAAACTTATGGAATTATGGTCACTGCTCCCGAAATGCTCCCCCACTGAAACTTCGACCAGCTGGCCGGGCTCATTCCCCAATGCCAGATCCAGAATGGCCCCATCCCTAGTTGGACTATCTACATACTGTTTCAAGAAGCCCTCCTGGATGCTCCTCACAAATACGGCCCCATCCAAGCCCCTAGCACTAAGTGAGTCTCAGTCAATATTGGGGAAGTTAAAATCACCCACCCCTACAACCCTGTTACCTTTACATCTTTCCAAAATCTGTCTACATATCTGCTCCTCTACCTCCCCTGGCTGTTGCGAGGCCTGCAGTAAACCCCCAACATTGTGACTGCACCCTTCCTATTCCTGAGCTCCACCCATATTGCCTCACTGTCTGATCCCTCTGAGGTGTCCTCCCGCAGTACAGCTGTGATATTCTCCTTAACCAGTAATGCAACTCCCCCACCCCTTTTACATCCCCCTCTATCCCACCTGAAGCTTCTAAAGCCTGGAACATTTAGCTGCCAATCCTACCCTTCCCTCAACCAAGTCTCTGTAATAGCAACATCATATTTCCAAGTACTAATCCAATCTCTAAGTTCATCTGCCTTACCCGTTATACTTCTCGCATTGAAACAAATGCACTTCAGACCACCAGTCCCGCTGTGCTCAACAACACCTCCCTGCCTGCTCTTCCTCTTAGTCCCACTGGCCTTATTTACTATGTCTTCCTCATTTACTTCACTAGCTGTCCTACTGCTCTGGTTCCCACCTCCCTGCCACACTAGTTTAAACCCTCCCGAATGACACTAGCAAACCTTGCAGCCAGGATATTAGTGCCCTTCCAGTTTAGATGCAACCCGTCCTTCTTGTACAGGTCCCATCTTTCCCTGAAGAGAGCCCAATGGTCCAGATATCTGAAACCCTCCCTTCTACACCAGCTGCTCAGCCACATGTTTAGCTGCACTATCTTCCGATTTCTAGCCTCACTGGCACGTGGCACAGGGAGTAATCCAGAGATTACAACCCTCGAGGTCCTGTTTTTTAACTTAATATTTAACTCCCTAAACTCCCCCTGCAGGACCTCATCACTCTTCCTGCCTATGTCATTGGTACCGATGTGTACCACAACCTCTGGCTGTTCACCCTCCCCCTTCAGAATGCCCTCTGTCCGTTCAGAGACATCCTTGACCCTGGCACCAGGGAGGCAACATACCTTCCTGGAGTCTCTTTCACGTCCACAGAAGCGCCTATCTGTGCCCCTGACTATAGAGTCCCCTATAACTATTACTCTTCTGCACTTTGTCCCTCCTTGCTGAACAACAGTGCCAACCGTGGTGCCACTGCTCTGGCTGCTGCTGTTTTCCCCTGATAGGCCACCCCCCACCCCAACAGTATCCAAAACGGTATACTTGTTCGAGAGGGGGATAGCCACAGGGGATTCCTGCACTGACTGCCTGCCCCTTCTCGCGATCACCCATCTATCTGCCTGCACTTTGGGTATAACCACTTCTCTAAAACTCCCGTCTATGACGCTTTCCGTCACCTTGAAAATTTCCCGTGATATCACTAAGTCCTTTTTTTCCCTCTTTCGAGTCTCAGCGCACGCCGAGAGAGACAGGGAGCCTGTCGCCGCTCTGGATCAGCTTCCTCACAGGTCCACCAGTCGTCGCTCCGCTACCAGCTAAGTAAGGGCGTTGAGCCCCGCTCTTTATTTATAGCCTGCCATGTTTTATGTTTTCTATTTTCTATTGCACAGGATGTTCACTGCAGAGGTTGCAGCAGCCCTGCAATTGCTCCAGCTATTCGGTAATAAACTTGCTACTACTAGCGGCACAGTGGTTAGCACCACAGCCTCACAGCTCCAGCGATTCTGGGTTCTCCCTGTGACCGCGTGGGTTTCTGCTGGGTGCTCCGGTTTCCTCCCAAAGCCAAAGATTTGCAGGTTGATAGGTAAATTGGCGATTGCCAATTGCCCCGAGTGTAGGTAGGTGGTGGGGGAATTGAGGGGATGTGGTAGGAATATGGGATTAATGTAGGATTAATATAAATGGCTGGTTGATAGTCGGCACAGACTCGGTGTATCTCTAAATAAGTAAATAATAAACCTCAATACTTAAAAATAAAAGACGGCTCACCGGCTACTCACTTCCCTTCTATTGGTGTCAGTTAAATCTCGGGAAGCTGCCCCTTATTCTGATGAAAACTGGAATGTTTAATTTCCAGCTCCTTGGACAAACTTCCTAATTTTGGAGAAAGGGAAACAAAGTTACAAAACTTACCAGCCAATCAACTCACAGGCTTCCTGACTCGGTGGAAACGGGAGAAGAAACTGGGAAATGGCGGCTCGGAGAGAGGAGTCGCTGCACCATCACTTTAATGCGGCCCCTCCCTTCCCCCGGGGTTCTCGCCGCACGTCCGCCGAACCCGGCGGCTCTGATTCAGGGCCTGAGAGCCGCTGAAACTCGGTGTGACCGAGGCTGCGCTCAGCTTCCGGGAGAGGCACCGCGCATGCTCCGCGGAGACAGGCGGACTCCGTGGGGCGGAGCCTTCTGACGCCTGCGTGTTGCGGTTCTTGGGGTGGAGATAGGCCGTATTTCTGCGCGCGGTGCATTCTGGGCAGTATAGGCTGCCATTTACCAGTCGGAGAATGGACGGGTAGTTCATGGTTCATACTCAGAAAAATAAAATGGGATAAAGCATCAAACATATATTAATGGCGCGTTTGCTGGCAACGAAACCAAATAGGTGCTGCATCACTGGTACATGCGCAAATGCAACCTCATCGACTGAAACGCAACTGTGCCTCAAGCAGCTGCCAGGAGTAAAGATGGCGCTGCTGAAATTGACACAAAACACGACTTAAATCCAAACCGACTCAATGGTCGCATCCAGGTCCCTGCTCCCTCCCGTGATCGCCGCTTCAATCACCGTATTCAGTTTCATGTTCAATCACAGCTTATCTTCCCCGCTCCCTCCGATGCCCTTTGATTCGTCATTTTCAATGACAATGCGCAGTGCCGAACTGCTTTTCGCGGAAGCGCAATGCCAAGCAGTGTGAGTGATGGCGGCGGACAAGGTCCTTGTGAGTTGTGTCACACACTGCACCCCCTTTTCCCCCGAGGATGTTTCACTGGAGTTGTGTTGCTGAGTGTTTCGAAACTCTGTCTGCTAGAGCTGGAGGAGATTATAGAGATAGTGAGGCGTGAGGGTATGGAGAGATTTGAAAGCAAGGATGAGGATTTTAAAATTGAGGTGCTATTTAACTGGGAGCCTGTGTAGGCCAGTGAGCACAGTGGTGATGGGTGAACAGGACTTGGTTCGAGTAAGGACACAGGCAGCAGAGTTTTGGATGATCTCAAGTTTATGGAGGGTAGAATGTGTGATGCTGACCAGGAATGTGTTAGAATAGTCAATTTGAGAGGCAACAAATACATGAATGTAAGTTTCAGTGGCAGATGAGCTGAGACAGTGGCGAAGTCTGGCGATGTTACTGAGGTGGAACTAGGCAGTCTGAGTGATGGTGCTGATATGCAGTTGGAAGCGCCTCTTGGGATCAGATATGATACTAAGGTTATGAATGGTCTGGTTTAGCCTGAGACAGTTGCCAGGGAGAAGGATAAAGTTGGCGCCGAGGGAGTGAAGTTCGTGGCAGGAAGTGAAGACTTCCCAATCTTTAATTGGAAGAAATTTCTGTTCATCCAATACTGGATGTCAGACAGTCAGGATGGTGTGTGACTTGGAGGGGAACTTTGAGGTGATGGTGTTCACATACACCTGCTACCCTGATCCTTCTAGATGATGGAAGTTGAGGGTTTGGGAGGTTATGGTCAAAGTTCTGGTCCAATTGTACATACATAAAATCACCCTCTTCTCCTCCCTCCCTCCCTTTTCTCTCCTCTCCCTCCCTTTTCTCTCCTCTCCCTCCTTCCTCCTATAGAGGGCAGAGTCTTGTGTAGGACCAGACTAGTTGGCAGGTTCCCTTCCCTGAAGGACATTATTGAACCAAATGGGGTTGTCCATCAATCCAGCAGCTTTCATGGTCACTCTTTCCTATTGCCAGTCCCATGAATTACCAGATTCATTCAGCTCCATTTCACAACCTGCCTTTGTGTTTTTGTGGCTTCTCTCACAGACATTTTTTCCATTTTCAAGCAATTTCACAGGGTTTTAGAAGAGGAGGATTTGCAGTTGTGAAATGCAAAGCAAACATTTTATCGGGTTCTGAAGGAGTTGCCCAATTTATCGTAACCCAAATATCACTGGATTTTGAACATGGAAGGAAAAAGCACTGATCACAGTGGGGAGAAACTGTACACGTGTTCTGTGTGAGGAAGAGGTTTCAGCCGATCATCGGGCCTGTTGAAACACAAGTGCAGTCACACTGGGAAGAAACCATGTAAATATGGGAACTGTGGAAAGGATTGAATCATCCATTTGAGCTGGAAACCCATCCATGCAGTCACACTCTGGAGAGGCTGTTCACCTGCTCTGAGTGTGGGAAGGGATTCACTCAGTCATCCTACCTGCTGAAACACCAGCGAGTTCATACTGGGGAGAGACCTTTGAAATGTCCAGATTGTGGGAATTGCTACAAATGTTCTACTGAACTGATGTTCCATCAACGTGTTCACATTGAGGAGAGACCGTTTAGGTGTTCTTATTAAAGGGCTGGGTTCAAGCAATCATCTGAACTCACTGTACACCAGCGCAGTCACACTGCAGAGAGACTGTTCATCTGCTCTGTGTGTGGGAAAGGATTCATTCCTTCATCCCACCTGCTCAGACACCAGCGAGTTCACAATGGGGAGAGGCCATTCACCTGTTCAGAACACAGTAGGGGATTCACTACTTCATCCCATCTTCTGACACACCAACGAGCTCTCACTCGAGAGAGGGCATTCTCCTACTCTGAGTGTGGGAAGGGTTTCACAACTTCATCCAACCGGCTGACACACCAGCGAGTTCACACTGGGGAGAGGCCATTCACCTGCTCAGAGTGTAGGAAGGGATTCACTACTCCATCCCATCTTGTGACAACACCAGCGAGTTCACACTGGTGAGAGGCCAGAGTGTGAGAAGAGATTCACTATTTCATCCAACCTGCTGACACACCAGCGAGTTCACAAGTAACTCAGGGCTGAGAAATGTCCATGAAACAGCAGATTTCCAACATTGGGATTTTGGAAATCCAACAATAGGTTCTCCCTTTCCGACCGTGACCGGCTTTGACAAAAATTAAAGCAATCAGTTCTGATGTTCTTTTTTAAAAGTTGACCAAATACAAAACTGCTCGGTGGTCTTTTTACCTGTTTTTAAGTTGTGTTTATTGTTTAGACTCGGTGGAAAGGAACTTGAAGCAGGATAGTAAGTGGGTGGATGTGCATACTCCTCCACAACTTCTGTGTGTTAGTGTTCTGTAAATTTCCAAAAAGGACACAGACCAATTCCCAATGTTTGCTTTTGCCTTCATGGGATATCTTAGCAGAGACCACCTGAGAACTGACACAGCTCATTTGACATGGCTTAAAATTAATGGTGCAGGATCAGTAGCTGGCAATTCGCTGGTCTGCAGCAAAAACATTGGTCTGTCAATAGGAATTTGAAACTTGGTTCCATTTACATTTGAACATTTTGAAGACAGAGGTAGATAGATTCTTGATAAGCAAGGAGGTGGAAGGTTATCGGGGGTAGGTGGAAATGTGGAGTAATCAGTTCAGACATGAACTTATTGAATGACAGAGCAGGCTTGAAGGGCTGAGTGGCCGACTCCTGCTCCTAATTTGTATGTTTAGACACACACTGCTGTGCACATACAAAGTAATTTCTGAAAACACTGTACAAACTGGTTACTGAATGTGAATGTCCTGCACTGAGCATGAGTTGTCTAAACTTCATATGTCCTGTGCATTGCAGCAACTGAAGTGATCTGGAATTTCCACTTATCGGTTTGCTCAGGTGTGTGGCTGAATTCCATTCATTGTTCATCTCCATTTTCACTGTCTACTGCCCCAGTCACACTGTAAACCTGGAGTCTGTGTGAAGCTGTCATTTACACCATAGTGCTGGAAGATAAGGAGTATAAATCTGGCCATCTTTTTTTAACGTGTGGTTTGACATTGCTTAAGATTATCTGGAAAAGCTGTCGTGCACCTGGTTTTGCTTTCTGCTTCGTTCAAGTGATTATCTCAGCACAAAGTAAGAAAAAGGACCCCACTTATCGTCAAGTTTCTGGATTGTCAACATTTGTTAAATGTTTAGTTTTTATTAATTTATATACCTACTGATTTTTGCACATCACTTACCAAGGTGCCAGAATGTGCAGTCTAGTATGCTTCTAAATGTTGCTTTCCAGTGAATTTGACACATCTTCACAGAACACCTTTTACATGAAAAATCTATAAATAGGCAGAAGCAGGACATTGAGAACATGAAGCTCTGTAAAACCCAATTATCAGCTGTCAGGTAAGTCTCATGAAATTGTATTCTGAGTACAGTGTAATTTTATTCATTACATATGCAAAATTGTACAAAATTACCATGACACAACTAGTTTGCTTCATTAAAAGTGCTAAAATTACATAATTCCTTGTCAGAAAAAAATTCTGACTTTTTGTCTTCAGCCACTAATTTTCAGACTTTTTGATCTTTGGCCACTCACCCTTGCATTTCTAACTTGTTTTTGTGAAATACTCTCCTTATTATTGCTCAACTGCTGGATAACTCTGATTACATTTATATGCGCTTTTTAAAATTCATGCATGGAGTGTGGGCGTCGCTGGCTCGGCCAGCATTTATTGCCCATCCCTAATTGCCTTTGAGAAGGTGGTGGTGAGCTGCCTTCTTGAACCGCTGCAGTCTATGTGAGGTAGGTACAGTGCAGTTAGGAAGGAAGTTTCAGGATTTTGACCCAGCGACAGTGAAGGAATGGCGATATAGTTCCAAGTCAGGATGGTGTGTGACTTGGAGGGGAACTTGCAGGTAGTGGTGTTCCCATGCATTTGCTGCCTTTGTCCTTCTAGATGGTAGGGGTTGTGGGTTTGGAAGGTGCTGTCTAAGGAGCCTTGGTGTGTTGCTGCAGTGCATCTTGTAGATGGTACACTTTATGCATGTCCATGATGTGTCTACTCAGATTAAACTCAAATGTGATTTGTAACCAATAAATGATGTTTCGGGCATGAATTGTAGTCTGGTTTCTTGGTGATTTGTCAAGAAAGATTTAATTCATTCACTCAGCAGCTCGAGAGGAACCAGACTGAGGTTTAATGAACATAAGAAATAGGAGCTGGAGGAGGCCATTTGGCCCTTCGTGCTGCTGTGCCACTCACCCAGATCAAACACTGGAATAAAAATCCTCCTCCTGGGGCAATTGGATGAGTCCAGGTCTGATAACAGTGTCTGATTCCTGGTCTGATGCTACTGTAGGTAATGCACAAGTGGTGAACCTATTAGTTCCTGTTAGTATCATGTTGCGTGCCCCTGTCTACCATGTGAGAAACTGGGGTTATATTCTGTGATGGGGTGATTGTATATTTTTAAGACATCAAAATGTTATATGGTATAGTTTCATCTTAAAATACCACACAAAAAATTAGAAGAGGGCATGTTCTCTTTGAGAACTTTCTTGAGTGGAGACAGTTTTATCACCAGGTGCCCTCACACTACACAGTGGTAGATAATTGTGGTCTCCTCTACACTGAAGAGGCTAAATACAGACTGTGTGACCGCTTTGTGGAACACCTCCCTTCAGTCCGCAAGCATGGCCCTGTGCTTCCTGTTTCTTCTCATTTTAATTCTCTACCTTGCTCTCAGTCTGACCGATGTACGAACATATGAACACATGATCTAAGAGCTGGAGTTGGCAATTCAGACCTTCAAGCCTGGTCCGCCATTCTACAAGATCATGACTGATCTGTTTGTGGATTCAGCTCCGCTTTCCTGCCGACCCCCGATATCCTTTGACTCCCTTGTTTGTCAAGACTCTGTCTACCTCTGCCTTAAAAACATTCAATGACCCTACCTCCACCGAGTTCGGGGAAGAGAGTTCCACAGACGCACGACTCTCTGAGAGAAATAAATTTCTCACGTCACTCTGTCTTAAATGGGAGAGCCTTTAATTTTAAACTGTTCCCCAGTTTTCGCCTTCCCCAGAAGGGGAAACGTCCTTTCACCATCCACCCTGTCAAGTCCCCTCAGGATCTTATATATTTCAATGAGATCAACTCTCATCCTTCTAAACTCCAATGAATACAGAACCAAACTGTTCACCTTTTCCTCAAAAGATAACCCTTTCTCCCAGGAATCAGTCGAATGAACCTTCTCTGAACTGCTTCCAATGCAACTATATCCTTTCAGTAAGAAGACCAACACTGTACAGAATATTCCAGATTTGGTCTCACCAATGCCCTGTCCAACTGTCGCAAAACATTTTTTATATTCCATTCCCCTTGTAATAAATTACAGCATTGCATAATGGCTGTATCTGGGGCAAACAAGATGCACTTTCCTTGGTAACGTCTGAGGCTGGCTTGTTCTCCCTCTCTGTATGGCTGCATCCAACAGCAACCAGAATGCACCTTCTCGAACTCCTGAGGCTTGCTTGTTCTCAAAGCAGTACTGATCATTTGCTGCCTTAAGGAGAGACATGTTCCTGTGAAAATGAGGGATAGAAATGGCAAGATTCGAGAACCATGGATGACAGGTGAAATTGTGAGACTAGCTAAGAGGAAAAAGGAAGCATACATAAGGTCCAGACGGCTGAAGAAAGACGAAGCTTTGAAAGAATATCGGGAATGTAGGACCAATCTGAAACGAGGAATTAAGAGGGCTAAAAGGGGTCATGAAATATCTTTAGCAAACAGGGTTAAGGAAAATCCCAAAGCCTTCTATTCATATATAAGGAGCAAGAGGGTAACTCGAGAAAGGATTGGCCCACTCAAGGACAAAGGAGGAAAGTTATGCGTGGAGTCAGAGAAAATGGGTGAGATTCTAAACGAGTACTTTGCATCGGTATTCACCGAGGAGAGGGACATGACGGATGTTGAGGTTAGGAACAGATGTTTGATTACTCTAGGTCAAGTCGGCAGAAGGAGGGAGGAAGTGTTGGGTATTCTAAAAGGCATTAAGGTGGACAAGTCCCTAGGTCCAGATGGGATCTATCCCAGGTTACTGAGAGAAGTGAGAGAGGAAATAGCTGGGGCCTTAACAGATATCTTTGCAGCATCCTTAAACACGGGTGAGATCCCGGAGGACTGAAGAATTGCTAATGTTTCCCCTTGTTTAGGAAGGGTAGCAGGGATAATCCAGGTAATTAGAGACCGTTCAGCCTGACGTCAGTGGTAGGGAAGCTGCTGGAGAAGATACTGAGGGATAGGATCTATTCCCATTTGGAAACAAATGGGCTTATCAGTGATAGGCAACATGGTTTTGTGCAGGGAAGGTCATGTCTTACCAATTTAATAGAATTCTTTGAGGAAGTGACAAAGTTGATTGATGAGGGAAGGGCTGTAGATGTCATATACATGGACTTCAGTAAGGCGTTTGATAAGGTTCCCCATGGTAGGCTGATGGAGAAAGTGAAGGCGCATGGGGTCCAAGGTGTACTCGCTAGATGGATAAAGAACTGGCTGGGCAACAGGAGACAGAGAGTAGCAGTGGAAGGGAGTTTCTCAAAATGGAGACGTGTGACCAGTATTGTTCCACAGGGATCTGTGCTGGGACCACTGTTGTTTGTGATATACATAAATGATTTGGAGGAAAGTATAGGTGGTCTGATTAGCAAGTTTGCAGACGACACTAAGATTGTTGGAGTAGCAGATAGTGAAGGGGACTGTCAGAGAATACAGCAGAATATAGATAGATTGGAGAGTTGGGCAGAGAAATGGCAGATGGAGTTCAATCAGGGCAAATGCGAGGTGATGCATTTTGGAAGATCCAATTCAAGAGTGAACTATACAGTAAATGGAAAAGTCCTGGGGAAAATTGATGTACAGAGAGATTTGGGTGTTCAGGTCCATTGTTCCCTGAAGGTGGCAACGCAGGTCAATAGAGTGGTCAAGAAGGCAGACGGCATGCTTTCCTTCATCGGACGGGGTATTGGGTACAAGAGTTGGCAGGTCATGTTACAGTTGTATAGGACTTTGGTTCGGCCACATTTGGAATACTGTGTGCAGTTCTGGTCGCCACATTACCAAAAGGATGTGGATGCTTTGGAGAGGGTGCAGAGGAGGTTCACCAGGATGTTGCCTGGTATGGAGGGCGCTAGCTATGAAGAGAGGTTGAGCAGATTAGGATTATTTTCATTAGAAAGACGGAGGTTGAGGGGGGACCTGATTGAGGTGTACAAAATCATGAGAGGTATAGACAGGGTGAATAGCAAGAAGCTTTTTCCCAGAGTGGGGGATTCAATTACTCGGGGACACGAGTTCAAAGTGAAAAGGGAAACGTTTAGGGGGGATATGCGTGGAAAGTTCTTTACGCAGAGGGTGGTGTGTGCCTGGAACGCGTTGCCAGTGGAGGTGGTAGATGCGGGCACGATAGCGTCTTTTAAGATGTATCTAGACAGATACATGAACGGGCAGGAAGTACAGAGATACAGACCCTAAGAAAATAGGTGACATGTTTAGATAGAGGATCTGGATCGGCGCAGGCTTGGAGGGCTGAAGGGCCTGTTCCTGTGCTGTAATTTTCTTTGTTCTTTGTTCTTTGTTCGTAAAGACATACTGCACACATCCCTCCCGCCGCGACCCAAAAAAAAATAAGTAGGATCATAACATCTCCACCCCTGGTGGAATGAAATACCATTCCGATAATGCGTTTCATTACAATGTAAAAAATGAAATTGCAAAAACAAATGATAACACATTTTCGTCCACATTTACAGATATACACTTCTCAAGAATATTGGAACGACAGCAATAAGTTCCACCAGAACATTTTCAGTTTCAATTTTTTCAAAGATTGTCCCAATTAACCCATTTCAAATTTCCAAGCATAGTCTTCCAGCTGTTTCGTGCTTTCCTTCCAAGTGTCCTATTGTCCATCACTTCAGCCAGGTGCACTGCAGAGCTCGGAGCACTGACCACTACTGGGTTCACTATTCTCTGAGAAGTTTCTCGAGTACCCCTTAACCGATGTGGCATCACGTGACACTGGACAAACCCAGTCCTGGGTAACAGAAGCTGATCTTGTCTTACCCTGGGGTGTCAAAGGAATTTGACAGTATCCCTCCAACACATCTGTCTCTTTACGACATATGGTGTTGCCCACTCTGTCCATGCAGTCCTTTAAATGAGAATTTGGGTAGGAGTCTGCCTTCTTTACACCGTATAATAAAAGCAAAATACTGCGGATGCTGGAAATCTGAAATAAAAACAAGAAATGCTGGAAGCACTCAGCAGGTCTGGCAGCATCTGTGAAAAAAGAAGCAGACGTTTTGGGTCAGTGACCCTTCTTCAGAACTCGGATGAGACGAAAGATGAAATGAAACTGCGCAGCAGAACAGCTTTGAGATAAGGTGAGGCGGTGCTGCTGGAGAGAGAGGTCCAGTGTGTGCATGTGGCGGCGCATAGCACTGAGTGTGGATCTCAGGATGTGGCGAGAGTAGCAGTGCGAGGAACGTTGTATTTCTCGGAGATACCTGTGATTCTGGGTGGATTCAAAGCATGATGGGTGAAACTGCAGTTGGAATCCACGTGGAATAAGATGGAGCCAGAGACAGTCACTGAGGAAGGAGATGTGGCTGTGAAAACGAGTTTTGGTAGACACCTTATCAAACACCAGGAAGGAAATAGAAAGCAATGAAGGTGAACAAGGTAAAAGAGACAAACGAAAATCCCGTCGGAGAGAAGAGCACAACTTCTTCAAGGTAGGCATTCCTGGAAGAGAAGTGGCAGTGAATTAAACAGTAAAATAAAAGCAAAATCCTGTGGATGCTGGAAATCTGAAATAAAAATAGGAAATGCTGGAACCACTTATCAGGTCTGGTAGCATCTGTGAAAAGAGAAGCAGAGTTAACGTTTCGGGTCAGTGACCCTTCTTTGGAACTTCGGAGAATTTCCTAGGCCAGCCTTTGCCTCATCCTCACAATACATTTCCTTGTCAACAGTCCTGTTTAACTGAAATACCTGTATTGGCTTATCCTCCTCCCTGTGGTAATGTTGTTCGAGCATATTAATGTGACACAACCAGTTCTCCCGGTGATCAGGGGTGTCAATAAAGTAACCTACCTTATCCAATCTTTTGATCAATCTATATGGGCCAGTGAACCGTGCTTTTAATGGTTGTCCCTGTAATGTAACCACTAAACTAATCAAACAACTTCCCTTCCTGGCCCTCGTGCTAACTGACATTGTAAACAGTTTCCTTTCCTCAGTTACTTCCTGCTCCCTTTTAAAACTGTCATTATCACCCACCTCCTCAAAACCTCCACCCTCAACCTCTCTGTCCTTGTAAACTACCACCTCATCTTCACCCTCTCATTCCTTTCCAAAGTCACTGAATGTCTTTATGCCCCCAATCCGTGTCCACCTTTCCCAGAATTCCATGTTTGAACCTTTCCAATCAGGTTTCCATCACACAGAACTGAAACAGCTCGAATCCATGTCACAAAGGACATTCTCTGTGCATGTGGGGCACCATCGCTCCTCAAACATCTTAACCTCCCAGTCGACCACACCATCCTCCAACGCCTCTCCTCCACTGTTCAGCTGAATGGGACTGACCTCCCTTGGCGCCATTCAGACCTATCCAATCATAGCCAAAGAATCTCCAGCAATGGTTTCTCTTCTCACCCCATTAACTTTCAAGGTTCCCAAGAATCTATCGATAGCCGCCTCTATCCCCCATTTATCAGCTGCCCCTCAGTGACATCATCCAAAGACATGAGATCAGGTTCCACATGTGTGCTGATGTCACATATCTCTACATCACCACCACCTCTCTTGACTCCTCCAGTGTTTCTGTGTTGTCAGCCTGCTTGTCTATTCTAATGCTCTTCTGATTGACCCCCACCCCCACCCTGCATAAACTGCAGATCATTCAAACTCTGCTGCTGTTTACTCCAAGCATCACAAATTTCCACTCATCCATCATTACTGAGCTCACTGATCTACAATGGCTTCAGGTCCTCTAATGTCTCCATTTTAAAATTCTCATTGTAAATCTCTTCAAGGCCTCACCCCTCCCTATATCTGTAATCTCCTCCAGCCGGTCAACCCTCAGAGAACTCTGCATTCCTCCAACTCTGGCCTCTTACACAGCCCTCACTGTCTTTCTGTCCCATTGCCTGTGCCTTCAGTCACCGGCCCGAAGCTCTGGAATTTCGTCCTCACACCTTTCTGCCAGTCCACATCTCTCCTCCTTTAAGACCCTACTAAAAACCTACGTTTTTGACCAAGCTTTTAGTCAGTCATTCTAATTATCCTTCTTTGGCTCAGTGTCAATTTTTGTCTGATTTTTCCATTTATGTTCTGAGATGCACCTTCAGACACTCTCCTACTTTAAAGATACAGTGTAAATGAAAGGCATTTTTAAATCCCATTGTAACAGACTGGGGAAGCCAGTATTAAAATAATATTTGGGTATAATGAAGTAAAGTCATAGATCGGCCATGATCTCATTGAATAGCAGAACAGACTCGAGAGGCTAAAAGGCCGATTCCTGTTTCTATGTCCCGAATAGACTTGGACTGAAACACAACTGATGAATGGAAAGTCATGGGAGAACTGGGGAGAAGGCACTGCAACTGGAAACAAGCAGGTGAGCAGAGTTAGAGAGTGGGGTAAGTCTGGGGAGAATGTACATATAGAACTGGAGCAGGCCATTCAGCCCCTCAAACCCGCTGCACATTTCAGTTAGATCCTGCCTCATCAATTAGTCTCCACTTATCTTGAAGAAATTAATATTTCTTGAAGATATATCCAAATATTAAACTTCAGCCCAGTTACTGGGATAATCAACATCAGCAAAAACAAACCCCAACTATCAGAATGAAAATGGTTCAGTCCTGGATGTGATTAACAGCAGCAATAACAGCAGAATCCAAACCCTGCAGTCACTTGTGAACCTCAGCAGGTTGATTGGCTGAGCGAATCCCCTTCCACACTCAGAGCAGGTGAACGGTCTCTCCTCAGTGTGAACTCGCTGGTGCTGCATCATGTGATTTTTGCTTTTCAAGCTCTTCTCAGTCAGAACATTTAAAAGATTCTTATCAGTGTGAAGAAGTTGGTGTGAATTGAGGTTGGTTAACAAGTGAATCCCTTCCCACACTCATTGCAGGTGAACTGTCTCTCCCCAGTGTGAAGCTGCTGGTGTTCATTGAGGTTAGATGAGTGAATGAATCCCTTCCCACACATGGAACAGGTGAATGGTCTCTCCTCTGTGTGAACTCGCTGGTGTGACAGCAGGTGGGAATCCCTTCCCACACACAGGGCAGGTTAACAGCTTTTCCCCAGTGTGATTGTGTTGATGAGTCGAGTTCAGATGGGTAATTGAATCCCTTCCCACAGTCCCCACATTTTCAAGGTTTCTCCATGGTGCAGATGTCCTTGTGTCTCTCCAAGTTGGATGATCAGTTGAAGCCTCATCTGCACACAGAACACGTGTATGTTTTCTCCCCTCTGTGAATGGTGTAATGTCTTTTCAGGCTGTGTAACTGGTGAAAGCTCAGTCACAGTCAGTGCACTGGAACACTCTCACTCGGGTGTGGGTGCCTTGCAGTTTTTCCAGTCACACTGATGTTTGAAATCTTTTCCCACAGACAGAACAAACATTTCTTGTTCCACATTCAAAGTCCGATGATATTCAGGTGCTGATGAATCGAATTATTCTTTCAGATCTTGATGTGATGCTTGGTTTAAGTTTTCCCGTCTGCTAATCCTTCTCTTCTCATACCCTGTTATCAAGGAGGTTATAAAGGTCATCACTCTAAGTGCAGGATAGAAATTCAGAGCAGACAATTCTGGCTTCAATGCAACATTTTTCCTCTTTTGTTCCCCAAAGCTGTAAATCCCCGTCTCACAGCTCTCCCTCCTCCCTGGGCATCCAAACCCATGGCATCATCTGCACGATTTCTTTGCTCCGCTGACAGTTTTCTCCCTCCCTCTACTCTGGCTGGGTTCAGTATTCCAGCCCCTGTTTGCTGAGTGAGAAACAAATCAAAGACTCAATGATTTTCCCTCCTGCTCACTGGGACAGTGAAGCCCCGCCCACTCTCAGTGCCGGCAATAAGATGGAGACGCATGCGCATCTCTCGCTACTCAAGATGGCGGCGCCTAAACCTTCATGGCTTCCTTCAGAGAGGTAGCAGCCGTTAACCTGGGCAACTCAGGGAATACCCCGGAGCCGCAAATGCTGGAACTGGAGCTACTTATTCGGGGCTTGAGGCCTACACCAGGTGTTTTTGAAGCCTCTCCGGCCGCCCGCCGGTTCTCCTGTACCCCATCAACTCTTACCAGCTGCAAATGCGGCTCCAGAGAACTCACACGGCTGTGATCATACAGACAATGCGCATGCTCGAAATACTGGCTAGTACTGCACCTGCGCGCTGTGCTCCTGTAGAAGGAATAGGGCATATTCGTAGATCGCTGGGAATGCTGGGTAACAGTCCCGCCATTGGAAGCACAAATTAATGCTTACAAATTACATTCTGTGGTCGGATTGTAATTAAATTATTGGACTGACCTTCCAAGATGGCTGTGTCTAAGGGAATTATTGCGTGATTGAGGGAGTATGACCATGACTGACAGTCTTTCAGTGTGTACGTGGAGTGGATAGAGATTTTTTCACTGTTAACAATACCCTCGAAGATCCTGATAATGTAGCTGTCAACCAGGCAGTGTGGGAAAAGACAGAGGGATATTTTTGACCTAAGCAGGCCCGGAATGTATGAGATGCTCAATAATTTTCTCACCCCAGCAAAACTAAAGGACACGCTACTGAAGGACATTTTGATTAAGCTTGAGCAGCATTACAATCCGAAACCATTGAAGATTGCAGAAATCTATCAGTTTGGAACAAGGAATCAGCTGCCCAATGAGGACATTGGGGAGTTTATTGTGGCCTTCCAAAAGCTGTCACTTCATTGTAAATTTTGGAGAATTTCAAGAGCGTGTGTTGTGTGACAGATTTGGTTGCAGATTAAAGAGTGAGCACATTCACAGTAAGTTGATGACATTGCCAAAGGTGAGTTTTGACACAGCTTTTCAAACAGCACTGTCCATGGACATGGCTGAATTTGACTCGAGAGAAGTGAGAGTTAACAACCGTCAGTCATCTGCTGAAGTAAATAAGCTGCATATAAGTAAGCAGAAGGTCCCAATGACGGCAACTGGTGGTGTTCATGTGGGTGTTGCTCGTAAGAAAACGGGAGGAGGCCATCAGGGTAGTAGCAGTGGTTAAATAAAATCCTGTTACCGGTGTTGAGGCCAACATTGAGCCCAGAATTGTCCCGTTGTGAAGGCAGAGTGCGACAGCTGCAAGAAGAAGTGTTATCTTGCCAAGGCATGTCGCAAGAAGGTCATCGGTGAAAACACAGGCAGGAGGAAACATCATTCACTGCATATGGTTGTCAAACAGCAGCAGGTTGATGAGGTATCATTTGAGATCCATGTGATCAGATGCACAAGGATGTCCAATGAAAATTCACAGAGCATCGTGGTCCAAGTATCGTTGGATGAAGCTCCAATAAACTGCAGCAACTCACTAAGGCTCCTTCGACAGCACCTTCCAAACCCGCGACCTCGACCACCTATAAAGACAAGGACAGCAGATGCATGAGGACACCACCGCCTGCAAGTTTCCTTCCAAGCCACACACCATCCTGACTTGGAGCTATGTCACCATTGCTTCATTGTCACTGGGTCAAAATCCTGGAACTCCCTTCCAACAGCACTGTTGGTGTCCCTAAACCCCAATGACTGCAGCAGTTCAAGAAGGAAGCTCACCACCACCATCACCTTCTCAAGGGCAATTAGGGATGGGCAAAGAATGCTGACTTTGCCAGCGATGCCCACGTCCCACAAACGACTAAATACAACATGGAGGTCAACACAGGTGCATCAGTTAGTATAATTTCAGAGTCGCTGTGTCGTGAAAAGTTGAGTCAACATCCCCTGGAAAAATCATGAGTAGAGTTACACAGTTATGGAGGAGAGAATATTTCCCAAATTGGAAGTGTATTGGTTGTGGTAACATACAACGAGCAGTGTGCGAAATTGACCATCATTGTTGTGAAAGGTGAAAAACCAGCCTTGTTTGGAAGAAACTGGTTAGCAGCACTTAAGTTAAATATGAGCGAGCTTTTTTGTATTGAGGTGACATTCATATCTCAACATGAAGTACCCTACGGTGTTCAGTGAAATCAGCAAATCAATTCAAGGGTACAAGGCTAACATACAAGCTCAGGAGAATGCAAGGTCGGTGTATTGTCAGCTGCATCCAGTACCCTATGCTCTAAGAGAGGAGGTGAAGCAAGAACTGAAATGACTTGAGACTGAGAACAATATCTCTAAGGTGGAGCAGAGTAATTGTGCTATTCCCATAGTGGTAGTACCAAAGTCAGATGGTAGTGCAAGAGTATGCTCTGAGCATAAGGTAACCTTCAACAGATACTGGAATGTAATCCACCCAATAACTTGACAAACATAGAGCATCTGTTCACGATGTTGACAGGAAGCCAGACTTTTTCGAATTTCGATCTGACAAATGCCTATCTGCAGCTTGAGTCAGACGCTGAGTCGAAGTCATTCTTGACTATCGTAACACACATGGGTCTATTTCAGTTTCACAGGCTGCCATTTGGTGTTTCTTCAGTCCGTGGAATTTTCCAAAGGGTGAGGAACCAAAATTTGTAAGGAATGGAGCTCGTAGTGTGTTATTTGGATGACAATCATATTCGTGCTCCAAACAAGCAAACCTTTGACGGCAGAGTGAAAGAGGTGTTCCAACGCTTCGAAAAGCATGAAGTTTGGATGACAGAACACAAATGTGAAATGTTTCAAAATTCTGTAATGCACTTGGGTCACAAAGTAGACAAGAACGGGTTGCATGCTGCCAAGTGTAAAGATCAAGTAATTAGAAATGCGTCACACCCTCAGAACACAGCTGATCTCAGATCTTTTTTGAAACTCATAAATTACTGCGGTAAATTCATACCAGATCTGGCGACATTATTGCATCCATTGAATGAACTCTTGAGGAAGGGTTTCCGTGGAATTGGACAAAGGAGTGTGATAAGGCATTCAAATGGCATAAAAGTCAACTTGTAGAGGGTGTGATGCTTATGCATTACGATGTGCTCAAAGAGATTTAACTAGCATGTGATTCCTCTCCATACAGAGCAGTTTTTTTTTACTCGTTCCTGGGATGTGGCCTTCAGACGAAGACGAGTTTCCAGTCACAGCAGATGACATTAGTAGAACAACTCGTATGGGCTCCATATTGGCAAAGGGTATACCACGATATCACAAATGGGTGGGAAACACAGATACTGGATTTAGAATACAGGCCATTTTTTATGCATAAGAATGAGTTGTCGGTTGATCAAATTTATGTCATGTGGGGAGCTAGAGTTGTAATCCCTGGAAAGTACATATTGCAGTTGCTATGTGATCTTCATGATGATCACTTAGGGATGTGTTTGAAGAAGAGTCTACTGTGGCCAGAGTTAGAGAAAGACATTGGAAACATAGTGAAATAATCTGGAACATGTCAAGCAGTAGAAAGGAAGCCGCCATCGGTACCTTTTCAGCCATGGAAATGGGCAGCTAGAGTGTGGCAGAGGCTGCACATAGATTTTACAGAATTCGAAGGACAGCAGATGTTCATTGAGAAAGAGACATTCGAAGTGGGTTGAGGGGTTTCCGATGAATCGAGGAACAACTGGCAAAACTCCAAATATTTTGTGTAGTTTGTTTTCTGCTTATGGGTTCCCAGAGGAAACTGTGTCTGAAAACAGACCTTAGTTTTCTTCATTACAGTTTTCATAATTCATGAGAACAAATGGTGTAAAACACAGGAGAGTTCCACTGTATCATCCTGCTTCCAAAGGAGCAGCAGAGCACACAGTGCAGATTGTTAAGCATGCTCTTGTCAAGCAAATGCTGGATATCAATCTGAACAAAAGTCAGTTATCATTGGATCACAGACTGCTGAACTTTCTGTTTATCTATTGTAACACCCATCACACTGCTACCAGCATAACGCCAGCTGAATTGTTTCATGGCTGGCAGCCGAGAACGAGGTTTTCATTGCGGAAGCCACATTTAACACTGTTAGTAGAAGAGAAACAATCAAGACAGAAAGAGAGTCATGAGAGAGCTAGAGTGGGAGAAAGAAGTCTGAAGTTGAACCAGAAGGATAGATTGAAGAATCATCATCACAAGTGGTTGAAGTGGTGACCAGTGATAGTGGGAGAAGATGTGGTCCTCGCACATATTTAGTTAAGATGTTTGGTAGTGGAAAGGTTAGGTTTGTACATATAGATCATGGTTTACCTTCAGAGGTTCACAAAAAAGAGGGAAGTTGGGAAAAATCAAATGAGTCGAATGAATCAGATAGTTTGGTTATGAGTTGAGCACCAATAGTTACTCAAACAGAAATCATGCCAGAAACTCGTGCAAGAGAAAGTCCGAGGTCAGATCTGAGGCAGATACAGAGAGACATCTCTGATGAAGTGGAAATTTCAATTGTAGCTCAACGTCAAAATCAGCCTCTGTTGGAGAAACCTCTCCTCAGACTCAGTCCAAGATAGGTAACGGACTTTCCACAAGTTCTGGAAATTTGAGTCAGGATAGAAGGTGCCAGAGAATTGGAGAGTGGCTAATGTGACACCCTTATTGAAGAAATGTGTAAAGACAGTACGAGCAACTATAGGCCAGTTAGTTTAACATCAGTGGTGGGTAAGATTTTCGAAACAATAGTCAGGCAAAATATCAATTTACACGGAGAGAGGTTCAAGTTAATTAAGGATAGTCGGCATGGATTTGTAAAAGACAGATCATGCATGCCTAATTTAAATGAATGTTTTGATGAAGTAGCAGGGAAGGTTGATGAAGGGAATGTGTTGAATGTTGTTTTACGGATTTTAAGAAAATATTTGACAAGGTACCACATTAAAGGTTTGCTAACAAAATTGTGGCTCATGGAAAAGGGGGTTCTGTGTCCAATTGATAAAAAAATGGCTGACGGACTGAAAACAGCCAGTCAAAGGAAATGGTTGTTTTTCAAACTGGAGGATAGGAGACAGAGGTGTTCCCCAAGGGTCAATGCTGGGACCACTGTTTTTGTTTTACTTTATATAAATGACTTGAATCTTGGAATACAAAGTAGAATATCAACATTTGCTGATGACACCAAACCTGGAGCTGCAGAAAACAGTGAGCATGATATGAACAGTCTGCAACAGGACAGAGATAGGCCAGCAGAATGGACAGAAAGGTGGCAGATGGAAGTTTATACTGACAAGTGTGAGGTGATGCATTTTCCAGAAGGATTCGGGAGAGGCAATTTAGACGTAATGGCATAGTTCTAAAGAGTGTGCAGGAACAGAGGGACCTGGGGTTGCAGGGGCAGAGATCCTTGAAGTTGGCAAGACATATTGAGAGAATGGTGAGTAAAGCACATGGAATCTTGGGCTTTATAAATAGAAGTACTCAGCACAATTATTGTGAATCTCTCTGTAATGCATGTTTAGGCCTCAACTGGAGTACTGCGTCTCGTTCTGGCCACAGCATTTCAGGAAGTATGAGAGGGTCCTTGAGAGGGTGCAGAGGAGATTTATCCGAATGGTTCTGGGGATGGAGGATTTTAGTTTCTCAGTTAGGTTGGAAGAGCTGGGTTTGTTCTCCTTCGAACAAAGGAGATTGAGGGGAGATTTAATAGAAGTGTACCAGATTATGACAGGCTTAGATACGTTGGACAAGGAAAAACTGTTCCCATTAAGAAATGCTACCAGAAGTCTGGGAAACAGCTTGCAACATCTGGGGGGAAAAGATGCAGGGGGAATATGAGGAAGTCCTGTTTTTACATAGCAAGTGGTAATAACATGGAACTCGCTGCCCACAAGGGTGGTGGAAGGAGAAATGATCAATAACTTCGAGAGGAAGTCTGAGGAAAACATACGCTTGCAGGGTTGCGTGTATCGACACCTTGCCTTGTGTTATTTTTTGCCCCACCTCCGCTTTATTTGCTTAAAACTGGCGACAGTTCTAACCTTGGTCAGTTCTGAGGAAAGGTCACAGACCTGAAGCATTAACGTTGCTTCCCTCTCCACTGATGCTGCCAGACCTGTTCGATATTTCCAGCATTTTGTTTTTAAATTACCGTTATTGAGGCTGACTGCACAGATCCATGCAGAGCCAGCATGGACCGAAATGTCTCCTTCTGTGCTGCAAATGACTATGATGTTCAGCAGTGCGCTCATGACAAGTGGCTCCTCTTCCTGTGATGTCATCTCACAATTATTTTTTTCTCCACTTCTGGTCAGTTCAGACTCACTGATCACAGCTCTCTTCACTGCTGAGCTGCTTCACATTGCTCCCTGTCTCTAAATTTGTGCTCGAGGTAAAGCTCGAACTCACAGCCTTGGCATTACTCGCTATTTGCACTGCTGTATAAGTACCACGCGCTAACCAACTGCGCCACTGGAACCCCAGTTTAATATATTTAACATGGTGAACTGCAGGCTAGTTGGCCTAACATCAGTGGTCAGGAAAATGCTCTCATCGATGTTCAAGGAAGTCTGAACGAGCACTTAGAAAATCATAGTCTGATCAAACAAAGTCAACATGGTTTTACGAAAGGGAAATCTTGCTTGACAAATTTATTACAGAATGCTGAGGATGTAACCAGAAGGGTAGATAAAGGGGAACCAGGAAATACCAGGAACCAGGAGTTACTCGAGATGGTGTCCTAGGCCCAACCATCTTCAGATGCTTCATCAATGAATTTCCCTCCATCATAAGTTCAGAAGTGGGGATGTTCGCCGATAATTGAATAAAGTTCAGTACCATTCTCGATGCCTCACATTCTGAAGCAGTCCAGGTCCACATGCAACAACACCTGGACGACATTCAGTCTTGGGCTGATAAGTGGCAAGTAACATCCACACCACCCAGGTGCCAGGCAATTATCATCTCCAACAACAGGGCATCTAAACATCTCCCCCTGACATTCAATGGCATTATCATCGCTGAATCCCCCACCATCAACATCCTGGGGATCAGCCTTGCCCAGAAACCTGGAACAGCGATAAACATACTGTGGCTGCAAGAGTTGGTCAGGGGCTGGAAATTCTGCAACTCATCTACTGACTCCCCAAAATCTGTCCACCATCGAGTAGTCAGAAGTCAGGAGTGTGATTGAATATTCTCCACTTGCCTGCATAATTTCAGTCACAACAGTACTCCAGAAGTTCAACACCAGCCAAGACGAAACAACCTGCTTCATCACCACCCTATCTGCCATCTTAAATGTTCACTTCCTCCAGTACGATGCACAGTGGTAGAAGTGTGTATCATATAAAAGATGTACTGCAGCAATTCACCAATGCTCCTTTCACAACTCCTTGCAAACTCGCAACCAGTATCACCTAGAAGTACAAAAGCAGTAGATGCATGGGAACACCACCACCTGCATGCCTCCCTCCAAGTCACACAACATCCTGACTTAGAACTATATTGCTGAGTCAAAATCCTGGAACTCCCTCCCTAACAGCACTGTGCATGTACCTCACCATATGGACTTCAGCAGTTCTAGAAGGCAGCTCACTACCACCTTCCCAAGTGCAATTAGGGATGGGAAGTAAATGCCAGCATTGCCAGGGACCCTCATATCCCAATAACGAATAAGAAAAAGAATGGTTAATTATCTGAGGAAAAAAATGTGCAGAGCTGCATGGAAAAGGCGGGTGTGTTGGACCAGCTGAGTTGCTCTTGCAGAGAGTCGGCATAAATATGAAGGGCAGAAACACCTCCTTCTGTGCTGTAACAATTTTATGATTCAATTCTATTCTTTTATATAAAGGAGACGTTTTGCTCCAACTACACAATCAGCTGGTTAGACCACACCTGGAATACTGTGTATAGTTTTGGTCTCAGCCCTTTATAAAGGATACACATTGGCCTTGGAAACAGGGCAGTGAAAATTCACCATAATGTAACCAAGGCTCTCATGGTTAAATTCTGAGGTGCGATTCATTCAAGCAGGCCTGTATTCCTTGGAATATCGGAGGTTAATGGGTGATTTGATTAAGTATTTTAGGATTAGGAAATGAATTAGTAGGGGAAATAGAGAGAAACTTCTTTTTTCTCTTGTTGCTTTAAATGTGGTGCATTGTGCTCTCATCTTGAATCTTAGAATAACGGAATTATAGAACGTTTAAGGTACAGAAAGAGGCCACTTGGCCCATTGCAACTGTGCAGCCAAAAAATGATCCACCCCTTCTATTCTCACCTTCCAGCATTTGGTTAGTAGCCCTGCAGATTATGACACTTGAGATGCATATCTAGACTCCTCTTAAATGAGTCGAGCGTTTCTACCTCAACTACCCTTTCAGGCAGTGAGTTCCAGACCCCCACCAGCCTCTGGATGAAAAGATTGTTCCTCATCTCCCCTCTAATTTTTGTACCAATCACTTTAAATCTCTGCCCCGAGTCACTGACCTCTCTGCTAAAGTAAATAGGCCATTTACCTCCACTCAACCCAGGCCCCTCAACATTTTGCACATTTCAATCAGATCTCCCCTTAGCCATCTCTGTTCCAAGAACAACCTCAAAATAAAGTAACAGCCCCATTTCCCAAAGCATTTCTAAAGATTCACAAAGCTGGAGACTAGATTTTCCTTTTGGTACCTTTCGATTTTTCACAGTCCCAAGTGCAAATACTTTCCAAAACAGCCTCACGGTCCTTCACCTTGCATCATGTCCAGGGATGAGGAAATTCAGTGATGTGGAGATTCAGGACACGTGGCGGCCAAATACAAAGCAGCTGGAAGCAGGAAGGCCACCAGACAAAGGACTGGAAGGAGAGTAAGTGCTGCAATCTGTGTGATGAGGACACCTGGACAAGACATACCCAAAAACGGAGCCTCAGTTACACACAGGCAGAAATAATCAAGGTGGAACAGGAGGAATGAACAGCAAACATGTCTGCTGCAAAGTTCCAAAATGTGAACCACATTGACTCAGAAATGACCGGGTTGGATTTGTCCTGCATTTTGTGTGCAGGACATACCTGAGCAATTTACACATTGCCGTGTAGATGCCAGTATTGTAGCTGTACTGGAAAAGCTTGGCTAGGGGAGCGGCAAGTTCTGACGCACAGGTCTTCACTTCTATTTTCGGAATGTTTTCAGGGCCTTTGCAGTATCTAATGCCTTCAACTGATTCTTGATATCACGTGGAGTGAATCATATTAGCTGACGATTGGCATCTGTGATGCTGGCGACATCAAGAGGAGACCAAGATGAAACATCCACTCAGCACTTTCGGCTGAAGATGGATGCAAATGCTTCAGCCTTGTCCTTTGCAGTGATGTGCTGGGCTCCCCTATCATTGAGGATGGGGATATCTGATGCAACCTGGTCATGCGTTATCCTCTTTAATACATCCTGAGCGTTCTTTATCCTATCTGATAGATCCTGACCCTTCCTTAAACACTTCGAATCTCCTTTAGCTCATGATCTTCTCTAATATGCTCTGTTATTTCTTTGATATACTCTGAGAGTCCCTTACTGTCACTGTACACACTTATAGTCTTTAGATCCTCTGGATAACATATTAACCCCTTATATTCCCTCTCAGCCTCCATCATCCCCATATCCCTGTGAATTCACGAAGAAACACGTAGAGTCTCTGAAACTATGAGAAAAGGGTTTTGAATGCCACAGATTGATGGCTGTAATTGGGCAGCAGGGATGCAAAAGCCTCCCCTCTTGTGTTTATATACTCGTTTCTTGAGTTTCATTTCACTACTATCTGCCACTTTTACTCGGCTCATGCCTTGCTTTGGTGTTTATCCAGTTTTGCTTGCCATTTTCCATACACAACTAGGGTTATAATTGAAATTGGATTGTAATGCGTTTATTACTAACTTTGCAGTAACAACGCTCAGAAAGTTCTCATATTTCCTTCATTCTCATTACAAAGCCCTGGACTCAAAGAGCGCACAGCAAGAAAACTCACTTATCAGTCATCAGTGCCAGAATTTAATCTCTATTCACGTGGTTATGTGGATTTATGTTCCAGTCTTATGAGCGACGGGGTTTCTAATGCCAATGCTGTCAGAACTTGTGTTATATCGTCAGAAAAGCTGCTCAGATGGAAAGTTCGAAATAAAAGCAGGAGATGTTGGAAATATTCACCAGGTCTGTTAGTTTTCGTGGAAAGATCATCTTCACTAAAAAGATCTTTGTTTAACAATCCGTGTTAGACTATCGCAGCTGATTGAGTGGGACTGTGACTGTATAATGGTGAATACTCTGTGTTGTGGTCACAGCAACACCGATCAAGACAGAGCTTGCTTTATGTCTTAAAGCGGCTGCAGTACCTGATAATGGAATGCAGCAAATAACCAATCTTTATTCCATGAAAATGTATTTCTTCCTGATGGATGAAAACTATTGTCTCCTTTTACATCATCGCACTTACACATGCCTGTGCTTCAGGCTCCAACATTCAAACCCACCTCTTCTCTCAGATTATTCCTTCCACTATTAATACTGATTTCCTTCCATTTCATTTTACTGCAGCTTAGCCGACTGTAACATTCACTTTCATGTTCTTAAAGCCTTTCTGGGCTACCACCGCTGATTCTAGGTTGCACATGCTCCATTCGCATCAATGTTCATTTGGACCTTGAACTCAGTCTATACATTTAGGTCTGAGTGACCGCTCAGCAGACACACACTACAAAAGCAGGACTGGACTGAGGAAGGACAGCGGCGGAATGTTGATAATATTTCTATGGGGATTCATCGGAGACAAGGAATGTGAATTGAGGAACTGGGTTTTGATTTCGTGGCAGTTTGTGTTTTTCTCATGAAATGTGTTCTTTGATGAAGTAACGGAGACATTTGATGAGGGCAGTGGTAATGTGGTTGCTGTTGTGGAGATGGATTTTCAAAAGTCATTTGGTGAAATACCACATAATCAAATTGTTAGAAAAATTAAAGTGATGGAATTAAAGGACCAGTGACAGCCTGGATACATAATTATCTGAGGGATATAAAACAGAGAATAGTGAGAAGAGAAGAGGACTGATTTCCAGGGTGATGGGGAAAAGCTGGATTGTGGGATTAAACTGACTGATCTTCCAAAGAGCCGGCACAGGCTTGGCAGGTCGAGAGGCTTCCTTCTGTTCTGGAAAATTCACTGATTCCATCATGTTAATTTTCACATCAAATGGGAGATGTCATGCAATTCAAGGTTCCCAGAATATGTGTAGTCTAAGGCAATTGGATGATGCATTGTACAGTGTTGTGATGGCCGAGTAGTTAAGGCGTTGGACTTAAAATCCAATGGGAGTTTTCCTGCGCAGGTTTGAACCCTACTCACAGCGAAGTGAGTCTTATTTTCCTCGAGTTGGCTGCTCTATTTGCTGATTGGAAAAGTTCAAATGTATCACTATCAATCAGATATTGTGGAAGCTGAACAAACGGTGAGAAATAAACACAAAAATCAGCCTGTTGGAAGTGAAGAAAAGGGAGAAGCAATTCGCGAGCTTCTCTGGTGGTCGAATGGTTGGAGTTCAATGCAGTTACTGCAACGACCTGGGTTCGATTCCTGGTCAGCAAATGGTCAGTAGTTGCTGCCCTGACAACTCACAAACATGACTTCCATTTAAAATAAAAGAAACAAGTAAATGGTCAGCACCTCTGGCCTTACCTGTGGAGAGAGAGAAACACAATTAAAGGTTCAGATCAGCGATTATGCACCAGAGCTGAAGAAGTCAGAGATGTGACAGGTCGATGACAGAGCTCGGAAAGTTAAAGGGAACATGTGAAGGGCTGTGACAAATCACAACCCAGAGTGATGTGTTCTTTTAGTTTAGTTTAGTTTAGAGATACGGCACTGAAACAGGCCCTTCAGCCCACCGAGGGAGGATGGGGCAAGGAATATATGGATGGCAGACATTGGACCAGCTTTTTCTGCTTGCTGTTCAAACTGCACAAATATCATTCCTGATCAACCAATCACAACTGCTCTGTCAGAGAATCACACTGGACTGAATGACCTCCTTCTGTGCTGTACCTTTCTGTAATTGTACGTTTGTCATTTCTATCACCAGCTTTGGAAGCAGACCTGCTGAATGACATTTTAAATGGTGCCAACCCTTCACTGCAGCTCAGCTAATCAAAACATTCACTGTTATCATCGGCCTGTTAGACATCTTCCTGAGTTACATCTGCTGAACAACATTAGCTTCTCGCAGCTCTGCTTTCTTCACATTGAACGCCAGTGAGAAATTGTGCACAGTTTGAAATCTAAGCAACGGGTAAAAGATTGGAAGGAGAGTGTGACTGGGGATAATTGCTAATGGGAACAACTCTTGCACATTCCAGTATTCAGTATCTGGAAGAAGCAGGAAGATGAGATCACAGTGCTTATTTATCCTGTTATCTGCAAAATCCATTGCTTCTCAATGTCCTCCATCTTTCATTCCCACTCCCTACTTTCCAGGGAAAGCTGGGATTCCTGAATTCGGTGTGTTCACATGATGCAGCGAATTCATCTGGGAGCTGGAGGAACAGAGAGATCTGGAGAAAAAGCAATGATAGAAGAAGGAGATCCCACATGAAACTGGCAGAATTTGTTGTGTGTCAGTTGTTTCTATTGATGTATGACGGCAGTGTGTTGCTTTGCACATTTTACAGGAGTCGCATTGATGAGGTTGGTGCATCTTGGAAATTGAAACTTGTACATCTGCAGCTTTATGCTCTTGTTAACACATTCGGTGCTGTCCTTGCTTGAACGAGTCTTTTGTCTTCTTGCTCAACATTCGATTGTTTTAATGAGAAACCAATCTGTGGTGAAAGTGGCCTGAAGTGAAGAAATAGCAAAAGCAGCGTGGAGCTGCTAACTTGCAGTGAAGTCTGGCAAATTCACTGGTGCTCCAGTGATGAGAATTCTGTGCTTTTTCCACTGCAGACCTGGTTACATTCCTGGTCAGGGGATGAAACTTTCTTGCTGCTGTATGAACTGTCACAAAAAGAATGCATTACTTGCTGAATAAAAAGAATAAAAATCTCATTCGGGATAATATTTGTTCTTCTGTTCTCTTTGTTCTTTTTTTCTCTTTTGCCCCACCACACTTAATTGTCTTGAAATCTATTACATTTTTAACCTTTGCCAGTTCTGATGAAAGGTCACTGACTTGAAACTTTAACTCTGCTGCTCTCTCCACAGATGCTGCCAGACCTGCTGAGTATTTCCAGCACTTTTGTTTTTATTTCAGATTTCCAGCATCTGAAGTATTTTGCTTTGAAATGAGGGTTGATGAGACTGACGTGCTTCATTTAGTCTTCATGGATTTGAGCAAGACTTTTAACAAGGTCCAACATGGAAGAATGGTCATCAAATTAAAAGCTTATACGATATTAAGGCACCTGGCAAGTTGGATCCAAAATTGACTCAGTGGCAGGAATCAAAAGGTAATGGCAAAAGTGTATATTTGTGACTGTTAGCCTGTTCTCTGTGGGATTCTGACCTCTGGGGAGCCTAAATTTGGGAGTCTCACTTTTTTTCTTCATCGGAGAATATTTGTTCTGAACTCTCTTTGCTCCTCATTGAATGCCTCCCACTGCTCTGACACTGATTTACCTTCAAGTAGCTGTTTCCAGTCCTCTTTTAACAAATCAAATCTCCGATTAGTAAAAGTGACCTTCTCACAATTTAAACTTTTCACGCTTGGTCTATCTGTATCCTTCTCTAACTGTGATAAATCTAACTGAATTATGATCACTGCCACTAAAATGCTTTCCCACTGATACCCCTTCCACCTACACAGATTTTGTCCTTAACTCTACGTCCAGAACTGCCCCTTTTCTTGTTGGGTTTGCTCAGCATTGGCTAAAAATTCTCCTGAATGCACTGTAAGAATTTTGCTCCATCTATACTTTATGCACTTCAGAATCTTCAGAATTATACATAAATATTGAATCTTAATTTCCACATTGAGAAACATTGGATTGAATATGATGCAGCTATAAAGCAGTGTCATTGAGCAGCACGAAAGGAAATCAGCATTAAATTAAGTTAAAACTGCAATTATCTATCACTGTGTAGTGTGAGGGCACTTCATGATGGAATGGTCTCTGCTCAAGACAAATTATTAACGAGAACATCCCCTCTTGCATTATTTAACTCTGCTAATATTCCCAGTTGTATTTTCAGATAAATCTGCACCATGAAACATTTTGATGTCTTGAAAATGTGCAACCTCCTCACGTAGCAACTGAACACTCATTCCCCAAGTGATCGGTAGGGATACTCACCACTGAACTAATAAGAAAAAAAACCCACAACCCACACTTGTACACTTGTGCATTCCATACCGAAGCATCAGGACAAGTATCGCACTGTTACCAGACCTGGGTTCATCCAGCAGCCCCAGAGGAAGGATCTTTATTCCAGACAGTCACTGAGGAGAGAGAAACAAAGAGAGAAAAGGAGAAAGAGAATGACAGAGAGATCAATAGAGTCTGGAGTAGATGCTGAAAGGAACAGATTCACAATTCCATATTTTACTTCATTGAGATTGACGGACAGAAAGCAAGAAAAGACACAAAGATGTACATTTAAACAGCGCCTTTCCCGTCATCAGGATCTCACAAAGCACTTTACAGTCAATAAAGTCCTTTTGAAGTGTGGTTTCTTCTGTAATCTCATGACAGAGAGAGACAGAGTGTTCGACAAAAATACTGATTCAGCAGATGCCAAAATATGATCTTAAGAATTACATCTCAATATGGAAACTTTATTTCCAGGTCTGTAAAAATCTTATTGTTTGTTTGATTCCGGTTCAGTAAAAGTAAACCTGAAGCAGAGTGAATAAATTCGCCTCTAATCCCTGATGAAATAGGGACAAAGCTTCCCAAATTCTATCAGGTCACCTTCCAGCCTTCTCTATTCTCGAGGTTTTCCTGTTTGCTTTAACCTCTCTGTTCTGGTAAAAGTTGTGAGTGAACATTTATTTTCCTGTTTTCAATTCTGGGTACTACCTGTGTGGAGTTTGCAAGTTCTCCCTGTGTCTGTGTGGGTTTCCTCCGGGTGCTCCGGTTTTCTCCTGCATGCCAAAGGTGTGCAGGTTGATAGGTCAATTGGCCATTATAAATTGCCCCTAGTATAGGTATGGAAATATAGGGACAGGTAGAGATGTGGTAGGAATATGGAAGTAGTGTAGGATTAGTATAAATGGGTGGTTGATGGTCAGCACAGACTTGGTGGGCCGAAGGGCCTGTTTCAGTGCTGTATCTCTAAACTAAACAAAGTCTCCACTCAAGAAAATGCAGAAAGAGACAAACTCATCTTGTATTATTTTTACCCTGCTATTTTCCACTGCAACATGTTAAAATAACGCCATACAACTAAAATAAATCAAGTTTGTGAAGGTAAAAATCCAACCACCTCCTCGGGGAATTGAACCACATTGACACACATAGAGTGAAACACACAGATATGTACACTGAGAGTGAGGGAGGCCTGAAGAGAGACAGACAGCCGGAAAGAAAGAGTGTCTCCAATTTGGCAGATTTTTGTTCCATTTCTAAAGGTACATTTTGAAATGCAAATGAGTAAATCTTGGAGGGATTGAAAGGTGCAGGATTTTATTACCTGTAATTGATGATTGCTTCTGTTGGGGCCTGGTTAAACTTTGAAATCATCAGAAAGGTAGACAGCAGGACACGAGCACTCACACACAATTCACAACAGATTGTTAAGTTTATCATCTTCACCACTCGGCTATAACTGCATGCAATAAAGTATTATGCCTGGTAAATGGAGTTCGGTCATAAAAGCAGCAGAAAAGTTAAAAATAAACTCGCCCAATTTGGGATGAAACTTAGCACAAAAGCAAAAATATGGTTGTTGCTGAAAATCTAAAATAACAGCAGAAAGTGCTGGAAATACTCAGCAGGTTCACCAGCATCTGTGGAGTGAGAAACAGAGTTAATGTTTCAGGTCAGTGATCTTTCAGCAGATCTCGATGTTGACTCTTCTTCTGCCAATCTTCCTCAATCTGAACTCTCTGGATCTTCAATCCTTCAGCCAATAGAAACAGTTCCTCTTTAATTCTTGGATCTAAACCCTTCATTTAAGCATTCGATCAATTCTCCTCTCTCCTTCTGTGCTCGACGATGAACAACCCCAGCTTCTCCAGTCTATCCACGGATCGGGAATCTCACATTCCTGAATTATAAGTTGTGTTACTTTGGCCTATGCATTTAGCAGAGCAGGCTGCACAGTTAAAACTGGAAAAATGCCTTAATGTATCAAACACATGTGGAAGTCAGAAGAAAGGCCTTTCACAGAGTTAAGTACAAATGAGAGGCCGCTCCCCCATCTAGTTCATCCTTCCTTATGATTTCCGATCACAGTACCTAACTTTCCACGGAATGACTCCAGAGTGTTGTCCCCACTTAGCTACCCCAGCCCATTCCAGGTTATCTGTGAAGATGTGCTTTCTGACAGCAAAAAAACAAAAAATAATTTGCATTTATATAGCATCTTGCATCACCTCAGTACGTCGCAAGGAACTTTTCAGCCAATCACATGCTATTTAAAAAGTGTATTCACTGCTGCACAGTGCGCGTGAGGTGCACGGTGGTTAGCACTGCAGCCTCACGGCTCCAGGGACCCGGGTTCAATTCTGGGTACTGCCTGTGTGGAGTTTGCAAGTTCTCCCTGTGTCTGCGTGGGTTTTCCCTGGGTGCTCCGGTTTCCTCCCACAGCCAAAGACTTGCAGGTGATAGGTAAATTGGCCATTGTAAATTGCCCCGAGTGTAGGGAATAAGGGATTACTGTAGGGTTAGTATAAATGGGTGGTTGTTGGTCGGCACAGACTCGGTGGGCTGAAGGGTCTGTTTCAGTGCTGTATCTCTAAATAAATGATTTCCTGAAGATTGAAGACGTCAAAAGCCAAAACATTTGATGTTTTCAACATGGCTGCTGAAATAGCCAGAATGTCATGAGCTTGGAATCATTTTTAGATCATTTAAAGATGAACTCGAAAAAAAAATCACCTCATGCGAATTTAAAATAACAGTTTAACATTCTGGTTATGCTCCCCAGGTTGATTTCAGTGCAGTTTTTCCATAACGTTGGAGTTATCATCTTTCTTGTATTTGGGAACAGTCCCCAGTTCAAAACCACATTGAAACCTTATCAATACGTATTCCATGAAATACCAGGAAACCTTGAGTGATAGACATTCGTCAATACATGTTATCAAATTGCAATATGTCAGATTGTTACATTTGCTTTTCCTCTGTACAGTTCTGTACACTCAAGCTGTCCACAGCGTCTTTCACTCACTTTCCTTTCTACCCCTGTCAGAGCAGAAAGTCACCCTCAACGTTGAACATTACAGCTGATTTCTGTTCAAATTTGTGAGTGATTATTAAAGGATCATTCCGCACTACCTCGGTTAATAACAGCAAGTCTAAGCTGTATGTCGCACATGAAAACAGTTACATCAATTATTCAACATTCCCAACACCACAATCAGTGAGACCGGGACAAGCAGCAATATTCTAAACCCACACTCTCCAATCACCCACTGTCAACAGAAAACAACAAATCAATCAGAGGGTTACTGTACATCCGTGGGACACGGGACATGACAGCCCGGGCCAAACATCCTCATACTCTGAGCACAATGAATGAGTCACAAGCAATAGTAACAACTTTCGAAATCGTTCCCATGCAAAATGTGTTCATGTTATTTAAAAGCTGACTGTTCTGTATCTGAAAGTGATTTGCGCTTTTCGTGTTTTTCTGTTAGGTTTGCAATTCACTTTGTGTTGGATATTGAAGAGAATCTCATATCAAAATGAGGACACAACGTAGGTAAACAATAAATCCCAGGACAATTCCTCAGTAAAATGGATTGCAATCTTTGGAAGGCGGTGCTGCTAAAAAGTGGAAGATGGGAATGATGTTATTGATGATTGAGTGGAATGTATTGAACCCTTGGGCTTTTGCTGATCAATTTCCTTTTACACCATGGAACACAAAAAAAGCTGAGGCACCAGGAGGAAACCAACAGTTATCTCACTTTAATGAGAGATATGGCAACGCTACCGTTGGTTGCCTAGCTACCTCAGTCAATAGAGCATGAGATTCTTAATTCCATGGTCATGGGTTAGAGATCCATGTACACTGTGATTGGTTTAAACTTTGCTGCTGCTTTCAAGGGCGAACCCCAGCTCTCCATTCCTCCACCACTGTCACCCGTGCTCAAACTGTGTCTTTCTCCAGCACCCTGTTGTGAATATCACAATTCCTGATTTACAAGTGAAAACTGTCGTCTGAATCACTGGACATGTGAGAGACAAGTTTGTAGATGCAGCCTAATGTACAGTGAATGATAATACTTTAAAAGTGGGAAGTTCCAGTGCAGCATTTGTACAAAAAGAAACTGCTCAGAGTAACAGAATGAGAATGGTCACTTCCTGGGGGACAAATAACATGGATCCACGTCTAAAAGGATTCCAATTACAATCATCGGATTCATTAGATTCAGGGAGAAAAACTCGGAAACTCATCCTGAACGTCATTTACATGCAGATGAGCTTTGAGGAAAGATTGGATAAGGCTGAGTTTGCATTCCTTGGGACAGAGGAAGTTAAGGGGAGATGTAATGGAGATGTATAAAATTATGAGGGACCTGTTTCTCAATAGACAGGCCAGAATGAGGTTTTCATTGCTGAAGCCACATTTGGCACTGTCAGTAGAAGAAAAACAATCAAGACAGAAAGAGAGTCATGATAGGGGTAGAGTGGGAGAAAGAAGTCTGAAGTTGAACCAGAAGGTGAGAGTGAAGAGTCATCATCACAAGTGGTTGAAGTGGTGACCAGGAAGAGTTGTGGAAGATGTTGTCCTCGCACATATTTATTCAAGATGTTTGGTAGTGGAAAAGTTAAGTTTGTACATATAGTTCATTTTTTACCTTCAGAGGTTCACAAAAAAAGAAAGAAGTTGGAAAGAATCAAATGAGTCTAATAAATCAGATAGTTTGGTTCCGAGTTGAGCACCAATAGTTACTCAATCACAAATCATGCCAGAATCTTGTGCAAGAAAATGTTTGAGTTCAGATCCAAGGCAGAGTTAGAGAGACATGTCTGATGAAATGGAAATTTCAAATGTAGCTCAAGGTCAAAATCAGCCTCTGTTGGAGAAACTCTCCTCAGACTCAGTCCAAGATGGGTCAAGGTCTTTCCACAAGTTCTGGATGTTTGAGTCAGGATAGAAGGTGGTATAGAATTGGGGAGTGGCAAATGTGACACCCTTATTCAAGAAATGTGTAAGGTCAGTCCGAGCAATTAAATGCCAGTTGGTTTAACGTCAGTGGTGGGTAAGATTTTAGAAACAATAGTCATGGAAAATATCAATTTACATGGAGAGATGTTCAAGTTAATTAAGGATAACCAGAAGGGATTTGTAAAAGACAGATCATGCATGACTATTTGAATTGAATTTTTTGTTGAAGTAAAGGAGAAGTTTGATGAAGGGAGTGTGCTGAATGTTGTTTATATGGATTTTAACAAAATATTTAATAAGGTACCACAGAAAAGGCTTGTTAACAAAATTGTGACTTGTGGAATAGGAGGGTCAGTGTCCATTTGAATAAAATATTGGCTTAAGGACTGAAAACAACGAGTCAATGAAAATGGTTGTTTTTCAGACTGGAGAATGGTAGATCGTGATGTTCCCCAAGATAGCAGAATTTCAAAATTTGCTGATGACAACAAACTTGGAGCTGCAGCAACCAGTGAGCATAATATGAACAGCCTACAACAGGCCAGAGATAGGACAGTAGAATGGACAGAATGGTGGCAGATAGAATTTTATACTGACAAGTGTGAAGTGATGCCTTTTGACAGAGGGATTAAGGAGAGGCAATGTAGATGTAATAGCATAGTTCGAAAGAATGTGCTGGAACAGAGTGACCTGGGGGTGCAGGTGCATCGATCTTTGAAGGTGGCAAGATATATTGAGAGAATAGTTAGTTAAGCATAAGGAATCTTAGGCTTCATAAATAGAAGTAGTCAGTACAATTTTGGTGAACCTCTTTAAAGCTCTGGTTAGCCACAACTCTGTCCTGTTCTTGTCAGCACATTTCAGAAACGATATGAGCGTCCTTGAGAGGGTGCAGAGGAGATTTAGCAGAAGGGTTCCTGGGATGGAGCATTTTAGTTACAAGGTTAGGTTGGCAGAGCTGGGCTTGTTCTCCTTAGAACAAAAGAGATTGAGGGGAGATTTAATAGAAGGGTACCAGATTATGACAGGCTTGGATAAGTTAGACAAGGGAAACGGCACAAGGAGTAGTGACCAAAAATTGCCAGTTCTGTGGGACAAAAAAGGATGTGGGTGAGTATGAGGAAGCACTGTTTTTGTATCTCAAGTGATAATGACCTGGAACTCGCTGCCCACAAGAGTGGTGGAGTCAGAAATGATCAATGCCTTCAGGAGGAATACTGAGAAAAGCAGGCTTGCGGGGCTATGGGCATCGAGCCTGACTGCGTTGCTCTGTGCAGAGCTGGCATGGACCGAGTTGTCTCCTTCTCTGCTGGAAATGACTATGAAGTTCTGCAGTGCTCTCACCGCACGTGGCTCCTGTTGCTTTAATGTCACCTCATCGTTGTTTTCGATCCCTTCTTCTGGCCAGTTCAGACTAACTTCTCTGCACTGTCAAGCTGTTTCTCATTGCACCCCGTTTCTAAAATTCAGTGTTCCTGGTGAGGCTTGAACTCACAACCTCGGCATAGTTCATTAATTACACTGCTGTGTATGTACCACACGCTAACCGATTGCACCACTGGAGCCACAACACACCCCATATAGTATGGGGAGCTGCAGGCAAGTTAACCTAACATCAGTCGTCTGGAAAATGTTCTAATCTTTGATAAAGGAAGTATTAACAAGCACTTGGAAAATCATTGTCTGATCAAACAAAGTCAACATGTTTTTACCGAATGGAAATCTTGATTGACAAATTTATTCCAGAATTCTGAGTATGGAACTGAAATGGCAGACAAAGGGGAACCAGGAATGTAGTATAATTGGATTTCCAAAAGGCATTCGGTAAGATACCATCGAAGATTAATATACTAGATAAAGGCTCATGGAATTGAAGTAATATATTAACATGCAAGGAGGTCTTAGAGGTTAATGGACAGAAAGCAACGAGTAGGGATAAATGGAGAATTTTCAAGATATCAGACCGTAACTCGTGGAGTGCCTCAAGGATCAGTGCTGGGGCCACAGCTATGTCCAATACCGAGAGTGTGGTGGAAGCGGATTCGGTCCTGGGTTGAAGAGAAGATTGGTCCTTATCATCATTGATGCCAGCCTTTAGATAATTCCATTAAATCCACGTGCTATCAAGAGACGGGTGAAGGCACTGAATATTCAAAACACGATGGGACCTGACACAATTCCAACTGTCATACTGAAGACCTGTGCTCTCGAACCAGCTGTGTCCTCAGAGAAGTTGTTTCAGTACAATTGCAAAACGCACATCTTCCTGACAATGCGAAATTTACCCAGCTATGTCCTGTCTACAAAAATGGGGAAAAGTCCAATCCGCCCATTAACTACCCCATCAGTCGACTCTGAATCATCAGCAAAGTTGTGGAAGGTATCGTTGACAGTGCAATCAATAAACACTTACTCAGTAACACATCGCTGACCGATGCTCAGTTTGGATTCCACCAGGGGCACTCAATTCCAGACTTCATTACAACCTTGGCCAAACATGGAAAATAGAGTTGTATTAGAGAGATGACAGTGTCTGCCTTTGACATCAAGGTAACATTAGACCCAGTATGGTATCAAGGAGCCCGAGCAAAACTGGAGGCAATGGGAAAGAGAGGGGAAACGCTCCACGAGATGAAGTCATACCTAACACAAAGGTATGTCCTGGGGGGTGGGGGGGGGGGTGTTTGCTGGAGTGGTTGGGGAGGGTTAAACTAAAATGGCAGGGGGATGGGAAACTTTGCAAGGAGTCAGAGGAAGGGTGATCAAGGACAAGAACCAAAGGGGAATAAGAAAAGTGATAGGCAGAGAAATCAAGGGCCAGAATCAAACAGGGCCACAGTGAAAAATAGTGGGAAGGAGACAAGTAATGTCAAAAAGAGAAGCCTTAGGCTTTGCAACTTAACGTGTGGAGTATTAATAATCTTCTTCTTTGGCCTCCTTGTCTCGAGAGACAATGGGTAAGCGCCTGGAGGTGGTCAGTGCTTTGTGGAGCAGCGCCTGGAGTGGCGAAAAAGGCCAATTCGAGAGTGACAGACTCTTCCACATGTGCTGCAGATAAAGTTGGTTGTCAGGGCTGTTATGCAGTTGGCTCTCCCCTTGCATTTCTGTCTTTTTTCCTGCCAACTGCTAAGTCTCTTCGACTCACCACGCTTTAGCCCCGCATTTATGGCTGCCCGCCAGCTTTAACGATCACTGGCAACTGACTCCCACGACTTGTGATCAATGTCACAGGACTTCATGTCGCGTTTGCAGACATCTTTAAAGTGGAGACATGGACGGCTGGTACCAGTGATGAGCTCGCTGCACAATGTGTCCTTGGGGATCCTGCCATGTTCCATGCAGCTCACATGGCCAAGCCATCTCAAGCACCGCTGGCTCAATAGGGTGCATAAGTTGGGGATGTTGGCGGCCTCGAGGACTTCTGTGTTGGAGATACGATCTTGCCACCTGATGCCAAGGATTCTCCAGAGGCGGCGAAGATGGGATGAATTGAAACATCGCTCTTGGCTGACATACGTTGTCCAGGCCTCGCTGCTGTAGAGCAAGGTACTGAGGACACAGGCTTGATACACTCGGACCTTTGTGTTCTGTGTCAGTGCGCCATTTCCCCACACTCTCTTGGCCAGTCTGGACATAGCAGTGGAAGCCTTTCCCGTGCATTTGTTGATTTCTGCATCGAGAGATAGGTTACTGGTGATAGTTGAGACTAGGTAGCTGAACTCTTAAACCACTTCCGGAGAATGGTCGCCGATATTGATGGATGAAGCATTTCTGATGAGCTGTCCCATGATGTTCATTTTCTTGAGGCTGATTGTTTGGCCAAATTCGTTGTAGGCAGCCGCAAACCTGTCGATGAGACTCTGCAGACACTCTTCAGTGTGAGATGTTAATGCAGCACTGTCAGCATAGAGGAGTTCCCTGATGAGGAATTTCCATACTTTGGTCTTCACTCTTAGACGGGAAAGGTTAAACAACCTGCCACCTGATCTTGTGTGGAGGAAAATTCCTTCTACTGAAGACTTGAATGCATGTGAGAGCAGCAGGGAGAAGAAGATCCCAAACAGCGTGGGTGCGAGAACACAGTCCTGTTTCACGCCTCTCGGAATAGGTAAGGAGTCTGATGAGGTGCTGCTATACTGGATTGTGCCTTTCATATTGTCATGGAATGAGGTGATGATACTTAGTAGCTCTGGTGGACATCTGATCTTTTTTAGTAGTCTGAAGAGACCACGTCTGCTGACGAGGTCAAAGGCTTTGGTGAGATCAATGAAAGCAACGTAGAGCAGCATCTGTTTTTCACGGCCTTTCTCCTGCAGCTGACGAAGGGAGAACAGCATGTCAATGATCAATCTCTCTGCTCGAAAGCCACATTGTGCCTCAGGGTAGACATGCACGGCCAGCTTCTGGAGTCTGTTTAAAGCGACTCGAGCGAAGACTTCCCCACTATACTGAGCAGGGAGACTCCACGGCAGTTGTTGCAGTCACCACGGTCACCTTTGTTCTTATAGAGGGTGATGATATTGGCATCGTGCATGTCCTGTGGTACTGCTCCCTCGACCCAACACAGTCAAAGCAGTTCGTATAGTGCTGAGAGTATAGCAGGCTTAGCACTCTTGATTATTTCAGGGGTAATGCTGTCCTTCCCAGGGGCATTTCCGCTGGTTAGGGAATCAATGGCATCACTGAGTTCTGATTTTTATTGCTGTACATCCAGCTCATCCATGAGTGGCAGAGACTGGGCTGCATTGAGGGCGGTCTGAGTGACAACATTTTCCCTGGAGTACAGTTCTCGGTAGTGCTCCACCCAGAGGTTCAATTGCTTGCGTTGGTCAGTAGTTGTGTCCCCTGATTTAGATTTGAGGGGGGCGATCTTCTTGATGGGTGGCCCAAAAGCTCTCTGAATACCATCATACATATCTCTGATTCTTCCGGTGTTGGAGGCCAGCTGAATATGGCTGCATCGGTGTTACCAGTCGTCATTTGCGTTTCTGGCTGCTTTAAGTGCTACAGATGTTAGCTCGCTGGGGGCTTTCTTGAAGTTCAACAGTGCAATGCGCATCGCGGCCATGACAGAGTCCAGCTCTTCAAAGTGAGATTGAAACCAGTCTGCATTCTACTTCACACATTTACCATAGGTGATCATGGCTGACACATAGATGGCGTCTCTGATGTGGACCCACTTGGTCTCTGCATCCCCTGTGGGAGTGTTTTGAAGGGCTTTTTCAAGTTGAATTTAGAAATTTATGTAACAGCTGTGGATAAGAAATTCTGCTCGTGTTGATGTGTGAGTGGCTTTTCTGCTTGGAGTGATGCAGCATCTTTGGTTTGTGTCTAACCTTGCTGCACACCAGGGAATGGTCGGTATGAGCAATAAAGTGGATGAATTAATTGTGCAATTGGATGTAAACGGGTATGATATCGTTGGGATCACGGAGACATCGCTGCAGGCTGACCAGAGATGGGAAACGAACATCCAGGAGTAGTTGAAATAAAAACAAAAAATGCTGGAAATACTCAGCAGGTCTGGCAGCATCTGTGGAGAGAGAAGTTAACGTTTCAGGTCAGTGACCCTTCTTCAGAACCGGCAAATATTAGAAATGTAAAAGGTAATAAGCAAGTAAAGTATGGGTGCGGCAAGAGATAACAAGGAGAAGGTGGAAATAGGACAACGTCACAGAATTGCTGACCAGAAGGTCATGGAGCAAAGATATGTAAATGATTTGTTGAAAGACAAAGCATTCGGACAGAAAGGGTGTTAACGGACTGAAAATTGAACAGCTGCAAGTACAAACATGAAAAAAATAGTGGGTAAACAAATTGATCAAACTAATGTATGGTAGATGAAGTATAATGTGAATAAATGTGATGTTATCCACTTTGGTGGCAAAAGCAGGAAGGCAGATTATTATCTGAATGCCGAGAAAACTGAGAGAGGAGAATATCCAACGAGACCTGCATGTTCTCGTACACCAGTCGCTAAACGTAAGCATGCAGGTGTGACAGGTGTTAAAAAAAAGGCAAACGTTATGTTGGCCTTCATTGCGATAGGATTCGAGTACAGGAGCAGGAATGTCTTGCTGCAATTATACAGGGCCTTGGTGAGGCCACACCTGGAATACTGTGTAGTTTTGGTCGCCTTATCTGAGGTAGGATGTTCTTGCTCTCGAGGGAGTGCAACAAAGGTGTACCAGACTGAATTTTGGGATGGCGAGACTGACGTATGAGAGATTGAATTGGTTAGGATTATATTCGCTGGAGTTCAGAAAGGTGAAGGGGTGGAGGCGGGGGGTGGGGTGGTGGGGTGGGGGCGGGTTGTTTTTTGTGTGGGGGCGGGGAGGGGGATCTCATAGAAACCTATAAATTTCTAACAGGCCTTGACAGGGTAGATGCAGGAAGGATGTTCCCGATGGTGGGGGAGTCCAGAACCAGTGGTCATAGACTAAGGATACGGGGTAAACCATTGGTCAGTGACGCTCAGTTTGTGTTCACTCAGCTCCTGACCTCATTACAGCCTTGGTTCAAACATGGACAAAAGAACTGAACTCAAGAGGTGAGGTGAGAGTGACTGCCCTTGACATCAAGGCAGCAATTGACCGAGTATGGCATCAAGGAGCCCTAGCAAAACTGAGGTCAACGGAAATCAGGGGGAAGCCCTCTGCTGGCTGGAGACATACCTGGTGCAAAGGAAGATGGTTGTGGTTGTTGGAGGTCAATCATCTGAGCTCCAGGACATCACTGCAGGAGTTCCTCAGGGTAGTGTCCTAGACCCAACCATCTTCAACTGCTTTATCAATGGCCTTCCGTCAATCATAAGGTCAGAAGTGGGGATGTTGGCGGATGATTGGACAATGTTCAGCACCATTCGTGACTTCTCAGATACTGAAGCAGTCCGTGTAGAAATGCAGCAAGACCTGGATAATATTCAGGCTTGGGCTGATAAGTGGCAAGTAACATTCGCGCCACACAAGTGCCAGACAATGTCCATCTCCAACAAGAGAGAATCTAACCATCTCCCCTTGACATTCAACAGCATTACCATCGCAGAATCCCCAACTATCAACATCCTAGGGGTTACCATTGACCAGAAACTGAACTGGAGTAGCCATATAAATACCATGGCTACAAGAGCAGGTCAGAGGCTAGGAATCCTGAGGCGAGTAACTCAGTTTCTGGCTCCCAAAAGCCTGCCCACCATCTACAAGGCATAAGTCAGGAGTGTGATGGAATACTCTCCACTTGCCTGGATGGGTGCAGCTCCAACAACACTCAAGAAGCTCGACACCATCCAGGACAAAGCAGCCCACTTTATTGGCACCCCATCTACAAACATTCACTCCGTCCACCACCGACGCACAGTGGCAGCAGTGTGTACCACCTACAAGATGCTCTGCAGCAAGGCTCCTTCGACAGCACATTCCAAACCCGCGAAGTCTACCAACAATTCAGGACTGAGATGAGGAGACGTTTCTTCACCCAGAGAGTGGTGAACCTGTGGAATTCGCTCCCACAGAAAGCTGTTGAGGTCAAAACATTGTATGTTTTCAAGCTCTTGAGCTCAAAGGGATCGATGGATATGGGGGAAAAGCGGAAACAGATTAGTGAGTTGTATGATCAGCCATGATCAGAATGAATGGCGGACCAGGCTCGAAGGGCCGAATGGCCTACTCCTGCGCCTATCTTCTATTCTTCTATTTTAAAAGGCAGATGGTTGTGTTGTTGGGCGTCAATCATCTCAGCTCCTGGACATAATTGCAGGAGTTCCTCAGGGTCTTGTCCTGGACCCAATCAACTTCAGATGCTTCATCAATGACCGTCCCTCCATCACAAGGTCAGACGTGGGGATGCTCGCTGATGATTGCACTATGGTTGGTCCCATTCTCGACTCCTCAGACACTGAAGCAGTCCATATGCAGCAAGGCCTGGACTACAGTCAAGCTTGGACTGATAAACGGCAAGTTACAGTCACACCTCACAATTGCTGGACAATTTTCATCCCCAACAAGAGAAATTCTAAACATCTCCCCTTGAAGTTCAACGGCATTATCATCGCTGAATCCTCCACCATCAACATCCTGGGGATTTGCCTTGCCCATCCCTAATTTCCCTTGAGAAGGTGGTGGTGAGCTGCCTTCTTGAACCGCTGCAGTCCATGTGGTGTCGGTGCACGGACAGTGCTGTTGGGGAGGGAGTTCCAGGATTTTGATCCAATATCAGTAAAGGAACGGTGATATATTTCCAAGTCAGGATGGTGTGTGGCTTGGAGGGGAACTTGCAGATAGTGATGTTCCCACTCATCTGCTGTCCTTACCCTTCCAGGTGGCAGAGGTCACGCGTTTGCAAAGCGCTGTCGAATTGCAAAGTGCTGTTGAAGGAGTTGTGGTGAGTTGCTGCAGTGTATCTTGTAGATGATACACACTGCTGCCACTGTGCTTTGGTGGCAAAGGGAGTGAATGTTTGTGGTGGTGGATGGGCTGCCAATCAAGTGGGCTGCTTTGTCCCGGATGGAGTTGAGCTTCCTGAGTGCAGCTCCAATATCATTCAAGTAAGTGGAGAGTATTCCATCGCACTCCTGACTTGTGTCTTGTAGATGGCGGACATGCATTGGGGTGTCAGGTGTTGGGTTAATCGCTGCAGAATTCCCAGCCTCGGACCCGCTGTTGTAGACACAGTATGTATGTGGCTGATTCAGTTCTGTTTCTGGTCAATGGCATCCCCCAAAGTTGTTGATAGTCGGGGTTTCAGCGATCATAATTCCATTGAATTGGGGTTCCATTCCCAATGCGGTCATAATTTGTGTTATATCGGTGACCAATGGTGCACCACAGGGATCGGTGCTGGGACACTTGCTGTTTCTTATATCAGCAGAAAAGCTGCTCAGGTGGAAAGTCCAAAATAAAAGCATCACATGTTGGAAAGATTCAGCAGATCAGGCAGCTTTTGTTGAGAAATCCTCTTCACGAAAAAAGATCTTTCTCAAACAATTGTGTTAGACTATCGCAGCTGCTTCAGTGGGACTGTGAATGTATAATGGTGAATACTCTGTGTTGTGGTCACAGCAACTCCAAATCCAGATAGAGCTTGCTTTATGTCTTAAACCGGCTGCTGCACCAACTAATGGAATGCAGCAAATAACCAATCCTTACTTCTTGAAAATGAATTTCTTCTTGATGGAGAAAAAAAACTACTGTCTCCTTTTACAGTATTTCACTTACACATGCCTGTGCTTCACGCTCCAACATTCAACCCCGCCCCTTCTCTCAGATTATTCCTTCCACTATTAACACTGACTTGCTTCCATTTCATTTCACTGTGGCTTAGCTGACTGTAACATTCACTTTCACGGTCTTAAAGCCGTTAACATTGCTCAGTTACCACCGCTGTTTCGAGGTTACACACGTTCCATTCACACCAATGTTCATTTGGACCTTGAACTGAGTATATACACTTAGGTCCGACCGCTCGGCAGACACATGCGACAAAAGCAGGGCTGGCCTTTGGAAGGCCAGCGGTGGGTTGTTGACAATATTTATTTGGGGAATCTTCTTTGCCAAGGGATGTGAATTAATGAACTGGGTTTTGTTTTCATGGCAGATGATGTTTTTCTCATGAAATGTGTTCTGTGATGAATTAATGGAGAAAGAAACTGGATCATACGACCTGAAGGGGTGGTAGCGGCAGGAACACTCGCAACATTTAATAAGTATTTAGATGAGCACTTGAAACGCCATAGCATACAAGGCTGCTTGCCAAGTGCTCGAAATGGGATCAGAATAGATGGGTGCTTGATCGCTGGCACAGATACGATGGGCCGAAGGGCCTATTCCTGTGCTGCATCGCTGTCTAACTCTAAAGTTGATGAGGGTAGTGGTAATGTGATTGATGTTGTGGAGATGGAGTTTAAAAAGCATTTGGTGAAATACCACATAATCAACTTGTTAGAAAAATTAAAGTGATGGAATTAAAGGACCAGTGACAGCGCGGATACATAATTTTCTGAGGTCCATAAAACAGAGAATAGCGAGAAGAGAAGAGGACTGATTTCCAGGGTGATGGGGAAAAGCTGGATTGTCGGATTAAACTGACTGATCTTTCAAAGAGCCGGTGCTGGCTCGGTGGGTTGAGAGGCTTCCTTCTGTGCTGTAAACTACACTGATTCCATCATGTTAATTTTAACATCCACTGGGAGATGCAACTCAACTCAAGGCTCAAAGACAATGATTCCCGAGAATGTCTAATTTAAGCAATTGTCTAATGCATTGTACCAATGATTTAATTAGAAGAGCAAGCAGCAGCTAAGCTGTGATGGCCGAGTGGTTAAGGCGTTGGACTCGAAATCCAATGGGGAATTTCCCTGCGCAGGTTCAAACCCTGCTCACAGCGGCTTTGTGTCTTTTTTCTTGAGTTGACTGCTCACTTTGCTGGTTGGAAATGTTCAAATGTCTCAATATCAATCAGAGATCGTGGATTTGTCATAAACTGAACAAAAGGCAAAAAATGTGTGAGAAATAAACAAACAAATCAGCCTGTTGAAGGTGAAAAAATGGGAAAAGCAGCTAATATTGAAAGGTGTGGGTGAGCTTCACTGGTGTTCGAGTGGTGTGGGCTCAATGCATTCACTCTCGCGTTCTGGGTTTGATTCCTGGTCAGAAAGTAATCAGTCTTTTTTACTGTTATGACAACTCTCACAAACGGGACTGACATTAAAAAGAAACAGCAAATGGTTCGCAACTCGGCGGTCATAGAGTTATACAGCAGAAAAACAAGCCCTTCGGCCAATTGTGTCTGTGCCGGTCATAAAGAACCTAACTATTCTAATCCCATTTTTCAGCACTTGGCCTGTAGCCTTGTATTCTCTGCCGTTTCAAGTGCTCATCGAAATACTTGGTAAATGTTGTGAGGGTTCCTACCTCTCCCAACCCTTTTCAGGCAGTGTGGTCCAAATTCCAAACACCCTCTGAGTGAACTTTTTCCCTCAAATCCACTCTAAACCTCCTGCCCCCTACCTTAAATCTATGCCCCCTGGTTATTGACACCTCCGCTAAGGAAAAGGTTTCTTTCTGTCGAGCCTATCAATGCCCCTCTAATTTTGTATACCTCAATCGTGTCCCCCCTCAGCCTTCTCTACTCTCAGGAAAATAACCCGAGCCATTTCAGTCTCTCTTCAGAACTGAAATGTTCCAGGTCAGGCAACATCATCCTGAATCGCCTCTGCACCCTCTCCAGGGCAATCACATCCTTCCTATAGTGTGCTGCCCAGAGTACTGCGCACAGTACTCCAGCTGTGGCCGAACTAGCATTTTATACAGTTCCATCATAACCTCCCTGCTCTTATATTCTGTGCCTCGGCTAATAAAGGCAATTATCCCATATGCCTGCCTAACCACCTCATCTGCCAGTGCTGCTGCTTTCAGTGGTCTATAGACAAGTACACCAAGGTCCCCCAGACCTTCTGTACTTCCTAGGGTCCTACCATCCATTGTAAATTCCCTTGCCTTGTTCGTCCTCCCAAAATGCATCACCTCACACTTATCAGGATTAAATTCCATTTGCCACTGCTCCACCCATCTTACCAGCCCCTCTATATCGTACTGTAATCTAAGGCTTTCCTCCTCACTATTTACGACACCACCAATTTTCGTGTCATCTGCGAATTTACTGATCATACCTCCTATATTCACGTCTAAATCATTCAAGTACACTACAAACAGTAAGGGTCCCAGCATTGATCCCTGCGCTACACCACTGGTCACAGGCTTCCACTTACAAAAACAACCCACGACGACCACCCTCTGCCTCCTGCCACTAAGTCAATTTTTGATCCACTTTGCCAAAGTTCCCTGGATCCCATGGGCCCTTACCTTCTTAACCAATCTCCCATGCGGGACTTTATCAGAAGACTTACTAAAGTCTATTTGACTACATCAACTGGTTTACCCTCATCTACACATATAGCCACCACCTCAAAGAATTCAATCAAGTTAGTTGGACACGATCCCTCCCTGACAAAGACTTGTTAACTATCCCTAATTAATCCCTGCCTCTCCAAGTGGAGATTAATCCAGTCCCTCAGAATTTCTTCCACTAGTTGCCCAACCACTGATGTTAGACTCACCGGTCTGTCATTACCTGGTTTATCCCTGGAACCCGTCTTGAAGAAAGGTACCATCTTCGCTGTCCTCCAATCCTCTGGTACGTCTCCTGTGGCCAGAGAGGATCTGAAAATTTGTGTCAAAGCCCCTCTGATCACCTCCCTTGTCTCACATCATAGCCTGGGATACATCGCACCTGGGCCTGGGTATTTATCAAATCTTAAGCCCGTTAAAACAGGTAATGATTCCTCCCTATCAATGTTAATGTGTTCAAGTGTATCACAATCTCCCTCCCTGATATCTACACCCACATCATCCTTCTCCATAGTGAACACGGATGAAAAGTAATCTTTTAAAACCTCACCTATAACCTCCAGCTCCACACACAGATTGCCACTTTGGCCCCTAATGGACCCCTGTTTCGCCTGTAGATTCTATATCCTGGAATATTGAGTTGCCAGTCCTGCCCCTCCCTCAATCATGTCTCTGTGATATCAATAAGATCATAATCCAATGTTATAATCTTCGCCCTCAATTCATCTGCCTTACTGGTAAGATTCCTTTCATTAAAATAGATGCAATCCAGCCTTGCATTTTTCACTTGTGCCTGAACAATATTTGCTCTGCATTCCACAATGACTCAGTTTGTCTTTTATATTTGGCTGTGCATCACCCCCTACTGTACCTCCACTTTGTTTCCCATCCCCCTGCCAAATTATGTTAGCACCCTGCAACCCCACCCACCCCGCCCCCGCACCCACCACCCCACCCCAGCCCCGCACCCGCAACAGCAATAGCAAACCTCTCAGCAAGATTGTGGTCCCGTTCCAGTTCAGGTGCAACCCACGCAACTTGCACGCCAGAAACAGACCCAGTGATCCCTCCTGCACCATCTCCTCAGCCACGCATTCATCTGCTCTATCCTCCTATTCCTATACTCACTCGCATGTGGCACCAGGAGTAATCCAGAGAATACCCCGTTTGAGATCCTGCTTTTCAATCTTCTACCTAGCTCCCTAAATTCTTGTTGCAGTGCCTCAGCCCTCCTTCTGCCTATGTCAGTGTGTACCACGACCTCTGAATGTTCACCCTCCCCCTTCAGAATGTCCTGCAGCTGCTCCATGACATACTTGACCAGAGCACCAGGGAGGCAACATACCATCCTGGAGACCGTTTCCCACCACAGAAACGCCTATCTGTACACCTCACGATAGAATCCCCTATCACTATAGCTCTTCCACTCTTTTTCCTGCCCTGCTGTGCAGCTGAGCCACCTGTGGTATCTGTGGAGAGAGCGAAACACAATTAAAGGTCCAGGTCGGTGACTGTGCAGCAGAGCTGAAGAAGTCAGAGATGTAACTGGTCGATAACAGTTATAGAGACAGAGCTTGGGAAGGAAAGGGGAACATGTTAGAACACAGAGTGATGAACTGATGAAAGTGAGAAAAAGGCCAGGAAAATATGGGTGGCAGGCAATGGGGCAGATATTTCTGCCTGCTGCTCAACCTGCACAAATATCATTCCTGATCAACAAATCACAACTGCTCTGTCAACGAATCCTGCTGGACCGAACGGCTTCCTTCTGTACTGTACCTTTCTGCTATTATATGTTCGTTAACAGCACTGCTGCTGCCTTCACAGTCATTCTACCATCTTACAACCCATTAGAGCCAAATATACATTGAAAACCAGTGAGAAATTATGCAGAGTTTGAAATATAAGCAAGGGGTAAAAGATTGGAAGGAGAGTGTGACTGGGGATAATTGCTAATGGGAACAACTCTTACACATTCCAGTATTCAGTATCTGGAAGAAGCAGGAAGATGAGATCACAGTGCTTGTTTATCCCATTATCTGCAACACCCATTGTTTCCCAATGTCCTCCATCTTTCATTCCCATTCCTGGCTTTCCAGGGAAATCTGGGTTTCATGAATTCGATGTGTTCACATCAGGCATCTAACTCACCTGGGAGCTGGGGGAACAGAGAGAGCTGGAGAAAAAGCAATGATAGAAGCTGAAGGAGATCCCACATGAAACTGGCAGAATTTGATGTGTGTCAGTTGTTTCTATTGATGTATGACGGCAGTGTGCTGCTTTGTACATTGATGAGGTTGGTTCATCTTGGAAATTGAAAATTGTACATCTGCAGCTTTGTGCTCATGTCAACACATTCTGTGCTGTCATTGCCTGAACAAGGCTTTTGTGTTTCAGGGAAACATTTGATTGTTTTAATGAGAAAGTAATCTGTGGTGAAAATGGCCTGAAGTGAAGAAATAGCAAATGTAGCGTGGAGCAGCTCACTTGTCGTGAATTCTGGCAGATTCCCTGGTGGTCTTGTGGAATTCAATGCTTTCTACATCGCAGACATGGTTATATTCCGAGACAAGGAATGAAACACGGTCAGGGAATGACATTTTCTTGCTGCTGCATGAAATGACACAAAAATGCATTCCTTGCTGAATAAAAACGTAATAAAGCTCATTAGGAATAATATTTGTTCTTCTGTTCTCTTTGTTCTTTTGTTCTCTTTTGCACCACCTCACTTTATTTGCTTAAAATCTATTACATTGCTAACCTTTGCCAATTCTAGTGAAATGTCGCTGACCTTAAACGTTAACTCTGCCGCACTCTCCACAGATGCGGTCAGCCTTGCTGAATATTTCCAGCACGTTTTGTTTTTATTTCAGATTTCCAGCATCTGCAATATTTTGCTTTTATATTAGGGTTGTTGCGACAGGCGTACTTCTTTTATTCTTCATCAATTTTAACAAGTTGCAACATGGCAGACTGGCAGATATGAAGCAGTGTCACTGAGCAGCACGAACAGAAATCGGTATTAGACTAAAATCACAATTATCTATCACTGTGTACTGTGAGGGCACTTCATGATGAAACGGTCACTGCTTCAGAAAATTCGTAAAGAGAACATTCCCTTTTGCATTTTTATCTCTGCTAACATTCGCCATTATATTTTGAGATGAAGCTGCACCATGAAACATTCCGATGTCTTGAAAATGTGCAACCTCCACATGTAGAAATTGACTCCACACTCCCCATGTGATAGGTAAGAATACTCACCACTGAACTAAAAAGGAAGGAACACAACTCATAGTTGTGTATCTGCGACAGAAGCATCAGTCCAAGAATCGCACTGTTCACAGACCTGGGTTCATCCACCAGCCCCTGAGGGAGGATTTTTATTCCAGACAGACACCGAGGAGAGGGAAACAAAGAGAAAAAGAGAGAAAATGAGAAAGGGAATGGCAGAGTGTATGCTGAAAGGAACAGATTCACTCCACAATTCCATATTTTACTTCACTGAGACTGACAGACAGAAAGTAAGAAAAGAAAACAGCGCCTTTCACGTCCCCAGGATCTCACAAAGTGCTTTACAGTCAAGGAAGTACTTTTAAAGTGTGGTCACTGCAGTCATTTAATGGCAGAGAGAGAGAGAGAGTTGGACAAAAATGCTGATCCATCAGATGTCAAAATATGATCTTAAGAATTGCATCTCAATATGGAATCTTTCTTTCCAGGTCTATAAAAATCTTGCTGTTTGTTTGATTCCGGATCAGCAAATGTAAACCTGAAGCTCAGTGACTAAATTTCGCCTCTAATACCTGATGAAACAGGGAAAAAGCACCGCAAATTCTATCAGGTCACCTTCCAGCCTTCTCTATTTTCGAGGTCTTCCTGTTGGTTTTCACCGCTCCGTTCTGGTAAAAGTTGTCAGTGAACGTTTATTTTCCTGTTCCCTGTGAGAGCTGGCAGCGGTGGAAACAATTCCTAATGTCCGAGTGATTTCACTTTGTTTTTTTAAAATTTATTAATTCATTCTCTCGATGTATTCATTACCTAACCACTCGACTATCACTACTCGGTCTCTATCTGTTTAAATGTTGCTCAGTTAAAATTTAAATCATCCTCTGCTTTTTAATACACCGGCAGTTAGTCGCTGAACAGTCTCCACTCAAGAAAATGCAGAAAGAGACAATCTCGTCTTTTATTATTTTTACCCTGCTACTTTCCACTGCAACATTTTAAAATGATGCTACACAACTAAAATAAATCAAGTTTGTGAAGGTAAAAATCCAGTCACCTCCTCAGGGAATTGAACCACATTGACACACATAGAGCAAAACATACAGATATGTACACCAAGAGTAAAGGAGGCCGAAAGAGAGACAGACAGCCGGAAAGAAAGAGTATCTCCAATTTGGCAGATTTTTGTTCCATTTCTAAAGGTACATTTTGAAATGCAAATGAGAAAATCCTGGAGGGATTGAAAGGTGCTGGATTTTATTTCGTGTAATTGATGATTGGCTCTGCAGGGACCTGGTTAAACTTTGAAATAATCAGAAAGGTAGGCAGCAGGACACGAGCACCCACACAGAATTCACAACAGATTGTTAAGTTTATCATCTTAACCACTCGGCGACAACTGCATGCAATAAAGTATTATACCTGGTAAATGGAGTTCGGTCATAAAAGCAGCAGCAAAGTTAAAAATAAACTTGCCCAACTTGGGATGAAACTGAGCACAAAACCAAAAATACAGTTGTTGCTGGAAATCTAATATAAGAGCAGAAAGTGATGGAAATACTCAGCAGGTTCGCCAGCATCTGTGGAGTGAGAAACAGAGTTAATGTTTCAGGTCAGTGATCTTTCAGCAGATCTCGATGTCACCTTTTCTTCTGCCAATCTTCTTCAATCTGTACTCTCTGGTTTTTCAATCCTTCAGCCAAGAGAAACAGTTCCTCTTTAATTCTTCTATCTAAACCCTTCATTTAAACATTTTTATCAATTCTCCTCTCTCCTCTGCTCGAAAATGAACAACCCCAGCTTCTCCAGTCTATCCACGGATCTGGAATTTCACATTCCTGAATTATATTTTCCTGAAGATTGATGACGTCAAAAGACAAAACATTTGATGTTTTCAACACGGCTGCTGAAATAGCCAGAATGTCATGAGCTTGGAATCATTTTTAGATCATTTAAAGATGACTTTGAAAAAAATTACCGTGTGCTAATTTAAAATAACAGTTTAACATTCTGGTTATGCTCCCCATGTTGATTGCACTGCAGTATTTCTATAACGTTAGAGTTATCATCTGTCTTGTATTTGGAAACGGTCCCCAGTTCAAAACCACATTGAAACCTTATCAAAACACATTCCATGCAATACTAGGAAAAGTTGAGTGATACATATTCGTCAATACATGTTATCAAATTGCATTAAGTCACAGACCTGTTACATTTGCTTTTCCTCTGTACAGTTCTGTACACTCAAGCTGTCCACAGCGTCTTTCACTCACTTTCGTTTCCACCACTGACAGTGCAGAAAGTCATCCTCACAGTGGAACATTACTGTTGATTTCTGTTCAAATTTGTGGGAGATTATGAAAGGATTATTCCGTGTTGCCTCGGTTAATAACAGCAAGTCTCAGCTGCATGTCACACATGGAAACAAATACATCAATTATTCACTCTTTCCCAGCTCCACAGTGAGTGAGACCGGGACAAGCAGCAATATTCCACGCCAACACTCTCCAATCACCCACTGCCAACACAAAACAACAAATCAATCAGAGGGTTACTGTACATCCGTGGGACACAGGGCACTACAGCCTGGGCCAAACCTCCCCATACTCTGAGCACAGACTCAGGAGTGACTGAGTCACAAACAAAAGTAACAACTTTCGAAATCGCTTCCCTGTAAAATGTGTTCATGTTATTTAAAAGCTGACTGTTCTGCATCTGAAAATGAGCACCATGCAATTTGTGCTTTTCGTGTTTGTCTGTTAGGTTTGCAATTCAATTTCTGGTGGATACTGAAGAGAATCTCATATCAAAATGATGACACAAAGTAGGTAAATAATAAACCCCAAAACAATTCCTCAATAAAATGGATCGCAATCTTTGGAAGGAGGTGCAGCTAAGAAGTGGAAGATGGGAATGATGTTATTGATGATTGAGTGGAATGTGTTGCATCCTTGAGCTTTTATTGATCAATTTCCTTTTACATCTCGGAACACAGAAAAATGACAACGCCACCGTGGGTTGCCTAGTTACCTTAGTCAGTGGAGCATGAGACTCTTAATCTCCTGCTCATGGGTTAGAGCCCCGTGTTCAGTGTGATTGTTTTAAACTTTGTTGCTGCTTTCACGAGCAAACCCCAGCTCTCCATTCCTCCACCACTGTCACCCGCGCTCAAACAGTGTCTTTCTGCAGCACGCTGTTGTGAATATCACAATTCCTGGTTCACAAGTGAAAAATGTCCTCTGAATCACTGGTCATGTTAGAGACAAGTTTGTAGATGAAGCCTAATGTACAGTGAATGATAATACTTTAAACGTGGGAAGTTCCAGTGCAGCCTTTGTACGAAAAGAAACTGTTCAGAGTAACAGAATGAGAATGGTCACTTTCTGGGGGACAAATAACATCGGATCCACGTCGAAAAGGATTCCAATGACAATGATCAGATTCATCAGATTCAGGGAGAAAAACTGGGAAACTCATCCTGAACCTCATTTACATGCAGATGAGCTATGAGGAAAGATGGTATAAGGTTGGATTTGTTTTCCTTGAAACAGAGGAAGCTAAGGGGAGATTTAATGGAGGTGCAGAAAATTATGAGGGACCTGGATAGAGTGGGTAGTGAGGACCTGTTTCCATGATCAGAGAGATCAATAACCAGGGGGCATGGATTTAGAAAGAAATAAAGCCTTGCATTTATATAGAGCCTTTCACGACCACTGGAATCCCAAAGCATTTCTGTCACTGCTTTTTCTCCAGCTCCCTCTGCTCCTCCAGAGAAGAAAGTGGAGCTACCAGAAACTAATGTTGTTCAGCAGATGTAGTGCAAAAAATATACCTAACAGGCCGATGACAACAGGAAATCATTTGATGAGCTGAGCTGCAGTGAAGGGTTGGCACCATTAAAAATGTCATTCAGCAGGTCTGGTTCCAAATCTGCTGATAGAAATGACAAGAAAACTTCTCTCTGAATTTCCTCAGTGTCATAATGTCAGAAGGCAAAGATACAAGACAGGAAAGTGTATTTGGCTGCAATGGTTGCAAGATGGCAGAATGACTGTGAAAGGCAGTCGCAGTAGTGTTGAGAAAAATACAATTATAAAAATGTACTGCACAGAAAGAGGCCATTCGGCCCGGCGTGCTTATTTGCCCGAGTAATTCCGATTGGTTGATAAGGAGCAATATTTCTGCAAGTTTGAACAGAAGGCAGAAAAACCTATCCCATTATCACCCACATTTTGCCTTGCACCAGCATCTCTTCAGTCAGTATATCACTCCGTATTGCAACTTTTCACAGCCCTTTGCTTGTTTTCTATTACTCCCCTAGCTCTGTCGCTGTTCTTTTTCCAGCCTGTTACATCTCTGACATCTCCAGCTCTGATGAATGATCATCAACTTGGAAGATTAACTTGTTTCTCACTCCTTAGATGTAACAAGAGCTGTTGAGTGATTTCTCTGCCCATTACACGAGTCATCTCCCAATCTATATTAGGATACATTAAATCCCCCATTATTGCTATTCTATAATTCTTGCACCTCTCTGTATATTTGTTAGAATTAGAATTAGAATTAGAATATTACAGCGCAGTACAGGCCCTTCGGCCCTCGATGTTGCGCCGAGCTGTGAAACCATCTGACCTACACTATTCCATTTTCATCCATGTGTCTATCCAATGTCCACTTAAATGCCCTTAAAGTTGGCGAATCTACTACTGCTGCAGGCAGGGCATTCCACGCCCTTACTACTCTCTGAGTAAAGAAACTACCTCTCACATCTGTCCTATATCTATCACCCCTCAACTTGAAGCTATGTCCCCTCATGTTTGCCATCACCATCCGAGGAAAAAGACGCTCACTATCCACCCTATCTAACCCTCTGATTATCTTATATGTCTCTATTAAGTCACCTCTCCTCCTCCTTCGCTCCAACGAAAACAACCTCAAGTCCCTCAGCCTTTCCTCGTAAGACCTTCCCTCCATACCAGGCAACATCCTAGTAAATCTCCTCTGCACCCTTTCCATAGCTTCCACATCCTTCCTATAATGCGGTGACCAGAACTGCACGCAATACTCCAGGTGCGGTCTCACCAGAGTCTTGTACAGCTGCAGCATGACCTCGTGGCTCCGAAACTCGACCCCCCTACTAATAAAAGCTAACACACCATATGCCTTCTTGACAGCCCTATTAACCTGGTTAGCAACCTTCAGGGATTTATGCACCTGGACACCAAGATCTCTCTGCTCATCTACACTAACAAGAATCTTCCCATTAGCCCAGTACTCTGCATTCCTGTTACTCCTTCCAAAGTGAATCACCTAAGTCCTCGATAGCTTTCCGACTAGCTGGTGGTCTCTGGAATTCACCCAGCAATCGAAATGTGACTCGATTGTTTTTTTTTAGCTCCAACCAAATACATTCTTTCCTTAATATAAAAGCAAAATACTGCAGATGCTGGAAATCTGAAATAAAATCAAGAAATGCTGGAATCACTCAGCAGGTCTGACAGCATCTGTGAAAAGAGAAGCAGAGTTAACGTTTCGGGTCAGTGACCCTTCTTCGGAACCCATTCTTTCCTTGTCCCCTCCAGGACAACCTCAGTCTCCAGCACTGTAACGTTCTCCTTAATTAATACTTCTACCCTTCCTCCTTTCTTTCCGTAGCTATCGTTTCTGCACTCCTTGTAGCCAAGTACATTTGGGACCCAGTTCTGTCCATTTTGAGTCAGGTTTCCATGATCACCACATCATATTTCCACTTGGGCCTCTGAAACTTGGAACTCACCAACCTTATTTACCACACTCCATGCATTTACATGCTGACACAGTAAACCTAATTTAGATCTTATGGCAGTTGGTGCTTTTCTCACGAAGTGTGTTCTTTGTTGAAGTAATGGAGAAAGTTGATGAGGGCAGCGGTAGTGTGGTTGTTATTGTGTATGTGGACTTCAAAAAGACACCTGGTGAAATACCACATAATCGACTTCCAGGAAAAACTAACCTGGATGGAATTAAAGGACCAGTGACAGCGTGGATACATAATTTTCTTGCATACACCTATATTTTCCATGTTTGGACCAAGGTGGTTTTGAGGCCTGAAATTGAGTGCCCCTGGTGGAACCCAAACTGAGTATCGGTCAGCAAGTTGTTACTGAGCAAATGCACTTCATAGCACTGTCAACGACACCTTCCATCACTTTGCTGATGATTGAGAGTAGACAATTGGCCGGATTGGATTTCTCCCGATTTTTGTGGACAGGGCATACTTGGGCGATTTTCCAAATTTTCTGTATTGGAGCTGCACTGGAACAGCTTGTCTAAGGACACGGCTTGTTACAGAGCACATGTCTTCCGTATGACTGCTGGGATTTTGTCAGGGCCCAAAGACGTTGCTGTATCCAGTGCCTTCGCCCATCTCTTGCTATCACGTGGATTTAATTGAATTGTCTAAAGACTGGCATTTATGATGGTGAGGAACAATTCCCTCTTCAACCCATGACCAATTCACAACTCATTGCAAACTCGCAACCAGTATCACCTGGAAGACGAAAGCAGTAGGTGCATGGGAACAGCACCACCTGCATGCCTCCCTCCAAGTCACTCAACATCCTGACTTGGAACTATATTGCTGAGTCAAAATCCTGGAACTCCCTCCCTAACAGCACTTTGCATGTACCTCACCATATGGACTTCAGCGGTTCAAGAAGGCAGCTCACCACCACCTTCCCAAGTGCAATTAGGGATGGGAAGTATATTCCGGCATTGCCAGGAACCTTCATATCTCAAGAACGAATAAGAAAAAAAATGGATAATTATCTGAGGAAAAAATAAATGTGCAGAGCTGTATGGAAAAGGTGGGTGTGTTGAACCAGCTGAGTTGCTCTTGCAGAGAGCCTGCATTAATATAAAGGGCAGAAACACCTCCTTCTGTGCTGTAACAATTTTATGATTAAATTCTAGACTGTTATATAAAGGAGACGTTTTGCTCCAACTACACAATATTTTGGTTAGACCACACCTGGAGTACTGTGCATAGTTTTGGTCTCAGCCCTTTATAAAACATACACATTGGCCTTGGAAACAGGGCAGTGAAAATTCGCCAGAATGCAGCCAAGGCTCTCATGGTTAAATTATGAGGTGTGATTCATTCAAGCAGGCCTGCATTCCTTGGAATATCGGAGTGCAATGGGTGATTTGATGGAGTATTTTAGGATTTGGAAATGAATTAGAATATAGAACATAGAACATAGAACAGTACAGCACAGTACAGGCCCTTCGGCCCACGATGTTGTGCCGAACCTTAAACCTACACAAGATCTAATTAACTACCTACCATTTATTCTACTATCATCCATGTACCTATCCAAGAGTCGCTGAAATGCCCCAAATGTATCTGCTTCTGCTACCACCGCTGGCAGCGCATTCCACGCATCCACCACTCTCTGTGCAAAGAACCTACCTCTGACATCTCTCCGAAACCTTCCTCCAATCACCCTAAAATTATGCCCCCTGGTGATAGCCCTTTCCACCCTGGGAAAAAGTCTCTGACTATCCACTCTATCTATGCCTCTCATCATATTGTACCCCTCTATCAAGTCACCTTTCATCCTTCTTCGCTCCAATGAGAAAAGCCCTAGCTCCCTCAATCTTTTTTCAAATTAGTCGGGGACATAGAGAGAAACTTCTTTTTTCCCTTGTTGCTTTAAATGTGGTGCGTTGTGTTCTCATCTTGAATCGTAGAATAACGGAATTATAGAATGTTTAAGGTACGGAAAGAAGCCACTTGACCAATTGCGTCTGTGTGGCCAAAAATTGATCCACCCCTTCTAACCCACCTTCCAGCATTTGGTTAGTAGCCCTGAAGATTATGACACTTGAGATGCATATCTAGACTCCTCTTAAATGAGTCGAGGGTTTCTGCCTCAACTACCCTTTCAGACAGTGAGTTCCAAACCCCCACCCCCTCTGGATGAAAAGATTGTTCCTCATCTCCCCTCTAGTTTTTCTACCAATCACTTTAAATCTATGCCCCGAGTCACTGTCCTCTCTGTGAAAGTAAATAGGCCATTCACCTCCACTCTACCCAGGCCCCTCAACATTTTGTACATTTCAATCAGATCTCCCCTCAGCCATCTCTGTTCCAAGAACAACCTCAAAATAAAGTAACAGCCCCATTTTCCAAAGCATTTCTAAAGATTCACAAAGCTGGAGACTAGATTTTCCTTTTGGTACCTTTCGATTTTACACACTCCCAAGTGCAAATACTTTCCAAAACAGCCTCGCAGTCCTTCACCTTGCATCATGTCCAGGGATGAGGAAATTCATTGATGTGGAGATTCTGGACACGTGGCGGCCAAATAAAAAGCAGCTGCAAGCAGGAAGGCCACCAGACAAAGGACTGGAAGTAGAGTAAGTGCTGCAACCTGTGTGATGAGGACACCTGGACAAGACCTACCCACAAACGGAGCCTGAGTTACACACAGGCAGAAGTAATCAAGGAGGAACAGGAGGAAGGAACAGCAAACATGTCTGCTGCAAATTTCCAAAATGTGAACCACATTGACTCATACAGAGTGAACAGTCATATACACTGAGAGTGTCTGAAGCCTAAAGAGAGACAGCCAGGACAAACCAGTGCCACTAATTTGGCTGATTTCTGATAATTTCCCAACGTCTTAAAATTCATTTCGTGGGTTGTGGGCATCGCTGGCAAGACCAGCATTTATTGTCCATCTTTAATTGCCCTTGAGAAGGTGGTGTTGAGCTGCCTTCTTGAACCACTGCAGTCCATGTGGTGCAGGTGCACCCACGGTGCTGTTAGGGAGGGAGATACAGGATTTTGATCCAATAACAGTAAAGGAATGGTGATATATTCCAAGTCAGGATAATGTATAGCTTGGAGGGGAACTTGCAGATGTTCCCACTCATCTGCTGTCCTTGTCCTACCAGGTGGGATAGGTCACGCATTTGGAAAGTTCTGTCGAAGGAATTGTGGTGAGTTGTTGCAGTGCATGTTGTAGACAACACACACTGCTGCCACTGTGCATCGCTGGTGAAGGGAGTGAATGTTTGTGGTGGCGGATGGGGTGCCACTCAAGCGGGCTGCTTTGTCCTGGATTGTTTAGAGCTTCCTGAGTGAGTGCAGCTCCAACAAAATTCAGGTGAGTGGAGAGTATTCCGTCACACTCCTGACTTGTGTCATGTTGCTGGCAGACAGGCTCTGGGGTGTCAGGTGGTCGGTTACTCGTTACAGAATTCCCAGCCTCTGACCCCCTCTTGTAGCCACGCTATTTATGTGGCTGGTCCAGGTTAGTTTCTGGTCAATGGTAACTCCCAGAATGTTGATAGTCGAGGTTTCAGCGATCGTGATGTCACTGAACATCAAGTGGAGGTGGTTAGATTGTCTCTTGTTGGAGATGGTCATTTCCTGGCACTTGTGTGACGTGAATGTTACTCACCACTTATCAGTCCAAGCGTGGATATTATCCAGGTCTTTTTGCATATGAACCTCGACTGCTTCAGTATCTGAAGAGTCACGAATGGTGCTGAAAATTGTGCAATTATCAACAAACATCCTTACATCTGTCCTTATGATGGATGGAAGTCAGTGATGAAGCAGCTGAAGATGGTTGAGCCTTGGACACTACGCTGAGGAACTGCTACAATAGTGATCTGGAGCTGAGATGATTGACCTCCAACAACCACAACCATCTTTGTTTGAGCACAGTGTGACTCCAATCAGTGGAGAGTTATCCCCCTGATTCCCATTCGCTCCATTTTGCTTGGGCTCCTTGATGTTAAACTCGGTCAAATGCTGCCTTGATGTCAAGGGCAGTCATTCTCACCTCACCACTGCAGTTCAGCTCTTTTGTCCATGTTTGGACCAAGGCTGTAACGAGTTCAGGAGCTGAGTGGCCCTGGTAGAACCCAAACAGAGCGTCACTGGGCAGGTTATTGCTAAGCAAGTGCTGCTTCATCGCACCGTCGACAACACCTGCCATCACATTACTGATGATCGGGAGTCGACTGATTGGGTGGTAAATGACCGGGTTGGATTTGTCCTGCATTTTGTGTACATTACATACCTGAGCAATTTCCACATTGCCATGTAGATGCCAGTATTGTAGCTGTACTGGAAAAGCTTGGCTAGGGGAGCGGCAAGTTCTGAAGCACAGGTCTTCAATTCTATTTTCGGAATGTTTTCAGGGCCTTTGCAGTATCTAATGCCTTCCGCAGATTCTTGATATCACGTGGAGTGAATCACATTAGCTGACGATTGGCATCTGTGATGCTGGCGACATCAAAAGGAGGCCAAGATGGAACATCCACTCAGCAGTTTTGGCTGAAGATGGATGCAAATTCTTCAGCCTTGTCCTTTGCACTGATGTGCTGGGCTCCCCCATCATTGAGGATGGGTATATCTGATGTAATCTGATCATGCTTTCTCCTCTTTAATGCATCCTGAGCGTTCTTCATCCTATCTGATCGATCCTGACCCTTCCTTAAACACTTTGAGTCTCCTTCTCTAATATCTTCTCTAATATGCTCTATTATTTCATTGATATATTCTGAGAGTCCCTTACTGTCACTGTACACACTTATAGTCTTTAGATCCTCTGGATAACATATTAACCCCTTATATTCCCTCTCAGCCTCTATAATCCCCATGTCCTTGTGAATTCACTAAGAAACGCTTAGACTCTCTGAAACTATGAAAAAAAAGGGTTTTGAAAGCCATGGCACAGATCAATGTGTGTGGAAACGGCTGATTTTACAGTGCATGCAGGAAAATAAAGAGCAAACTTTTGTGTGAGAAGAACACAGAAATGTTGTGCCTGGAGCTGCACACTTGGGGCAAGTAAACAAAAAAAAAGGAAACCTTTAACGTGAAAGCAGAAAATTAAAAACAGACAATGCTGGAAACATTCAGCAGGTCAGGCAGCATCTGTGGAGAGATATTCCTTTCACCAGGATACAATTATCCACTTTGATACTTCACATAGCTCCGATCTTATACTCTCCACGTCTCCCTGCAGGAAGTGTTTGGGCTGAAATGATGGTTTCGTAGATTTGAGCAAACAGAGTAAGGCGGCACTGCAGCCTGGGGAAGGATGGAACTCAGATTCAGGAATCTTGGATGTGTTGATAAAAGGAATAAAAGAACACATTCTTCTTCAACACAATAACCATGAGGATGGAATTCAAAACCATGTGTGCAGGTGAAATGGATTCATGGGCTATTGACTGAACCTCTCGGCCACATCGTCACAGGAACACGGCTCAGAAAGTTCTCATATTTCCTTCATTCTCATTACAAAGCCCTGGACAAAGAGAGCGCACAGCAAGAAAACTCACTTTTAATTAACAGTCATCAGTGCCAGAATTTAATCTCTATTAGTGTGGTTATGTGGATTTCTGTTCCAGTCTTATGAGCGACTGGGTTTCCAATCCCAATGCTGTCATAATTTGTGTTATATCATCAGAAAAGTTGCTCAGATGTAAGGTTGAAAATAAAAGCAGAAGATGTTGGAAATATTCAGCAGGTCTGTTACCTTTCGTGGAAAGATCATCTTCACTAAAAAGATCTTTGTCGAACAATCCATGTTAGACTATCACAGCTGATTGAGTGGTACTGTGACTGTATAATGGTGAATACTCTGTGTTGTGGTCACAGCAACACCGATCAAGACAGAGCTTGCTTTATGTCTTAAACCAGCTGCTGGACCTGATAATGGACTGCAGCAAATAACCAATCTTTACTCCATGAAAATGTATTTCTTCTTGATGGATGAAAACTATTGCCTCCTTTTACATAATCGCACTTACACATGCCTGTGCTTCAGGCTCCAAAATTCAAACCCACCTCTTCTCTCTGATTATTCCTTCCACTATTAATACTGACTTCCTTCCATTTCATTTTACTGCAGCTTTGCCGACTGTAACATTCACTTTCAAGTTTTTTTTTCAAGCCTTTTTTTCTTAAAGCCTTCCTGGGCTACCACCGCTGATTCTAGGTTGCACATGCTCCATTTGCCCCAATGTTCTTTTGGGCCTTGAACTCAGTCCATACATTTAGGTCTGAGTGACCACTCGGCAGACACACACGACAAAAGCAGGACCAGCCTTTGGAAGGACAGAGTCGGAATGCTGATAATATTTCTTTGGGGAATTTTCTGAGACAAGGGATGTGAATTGAGGAACTGGGTTTTGATTTCGTGGCAGTGTGTGTTTTTCTCATGAACTGTGTTCTTTGATGAAGTAACGGAGACATTTGATGAGGGCAGTGGAAATGTGGTTGCCGTTGTGGAGATGGATTTTCAAACGTCATTTGGTGAAATACCACATAATCAACTTGTTAGAAAAATTCAAGTGATGGAATTAAAGGACCAGTGACAGCCTGGTTACATAATTATCTGAGGGATATAAAACAGAGAATAGCGAGAAGAGAAGAGGACTGATTTCCAGGGTGATGGGGAAAAGCTGGAGTGTGGGATTAAACTGACTGAACTTCCAAAGAGCCGGCACAGGCTCGGCGGGTCGAGAGGCTTCCTTCTGTGCTGTAAAATTCACTGATTCGATCATGTTAATTTTCACATCAACTGGGAGATGTTATGCAATTCAAGGCTCAAAGACAATGATTCCCATAATATGTGTAGTCAAAGTCAGTTGTATAAAGCATTGTACAGATAATTAAATACAAAGGAGCATGCCTATTGTGTTGTGATGGCCGTGTGGTTAAGGTGTTGGACTTGAATTTCTGTGGGGGTTTACCCACGTAAGTTCGAACCCTGCTCACAGCGAAGTTAGTGTATTTTTCCTCGAGTTGGCTGCTCTATTTGCTTATTGGAAATGTTCAACTGTGTTGACATCAAACAGATATTGTGGAAGCTGAAGAAAAGGTGAGAAATAAACACAAAAATCAGCCTGTTCTCACATTGAACAACTTCTCCTTCAACTCCACTCACTTCCTTCAAGGAAAAGGTGTTGCTGTGGTACCTCCATGGGTCCTAGTTATGCCTGTCTTTTTGTGGGAGATGTCGAGCATTCTTTGTTCCAGTCCTACTCAGGCCACCTCCCCCAACTCTTTTTCTGGTACATTGATGACTGTATCGGTGCTGTTTCCTGCTCCCGCCCCGAACTGGAAAACTTTATTAACTTTGCTTCCAATTTCCACCCTTCTCTTACCTTTACATGGTCCATCTCTGAAACTTTCCTTCCCTTCCTCGACTTCTCTGTCTCTATCTCTGGGGATAGATTGTCTACTAATATCCATTATAAGCCCACCGACTTCCACAGCTACCTCTACTACACCTCCTCACACCCTACCTCCTGTAAGGACTCCATTCCATTCTCCCAGTTTCTCCATCTCCGTCACATCTGCTCTGATGATGCTACCTTCCATGACGGTGCTTCTGATATGACCTCCTTTTTCCTCAACCGAGGATTCCACCCCCCCACCCCCCACTGTTGTTGTCAGGGCCCTCAACCGTGTCTGGCCCATTTCCCGCACCTCTCCCCTCACCCCTTCCCCTCCCTCCCAGAACAGTGACAGGGTTCCCCTTGTCCTCACTTTCCACCCCATAAGCCTCCATATCCAAAGGATCATCTTCCGCCATTTCCGCCACTTCAAGCGTGATGCCACTACCAAATACATCTTCCCCTCCCTTCCCCTGTCAGCATTCTGAAGGGATTGTTCCCTCTGCGACACCCTGATCCACTCCTCCATTACCCCTACCACCTCGTCCCCGTCCCATGGGACCATCCCCTGCAATCGCAGGAGGTGTAATGCCTGTCCATTTACCTCCTCTGTCCTCACTATCCCAGGCCCCAAACACTCCTTTCAGGTGAAGCAGTGATTTACTTGTCCATCTTTCAATGTAGTATACAGTATTCACTGCTCGCAATGTGGTCTCGTCTACATTGGGGAGACCAAACGCTGACTGGGTGACTGGTTTGCTGAACACCTCCCCTCAGTCCGCAAGCAGGACCCTGAGCTTCCAGTTGCTTGCCATTTCAACACTCCCCCTCCCTGCTCTTATGTTCACATCTCTGTCCTGGGATTGCTGAAATGTTCCAGTGAACAACATCTCATTTACTGATTCGGCGCACCACAGCCTGCTGGACTGAACATTGAGTTCAATCATTTCAGAGCATTAGTGGCCCCCCATTTTACATTTATTTTTAGTTCTTTTTTCTTTTTTACAACTTTTTTTTAATGTTTATTTCATTTCATCTTAGTTTGTTCAGTTTGCTTACCCACTGTTTTTTTTTCATGTTTGTACTTGCTGCTGTTCAACCTTCAGTCCGTTAACATCCTATTTGTGCTAATGCTTTGTCTTTCAACACACCATTAACATATTGTTTGCCTTTACTCCATGACCTTTTGGTCAGCTTTGTGGCCTTGTCCAATCTACACCTTCTCCTTTGTTATCTCTTGCCCCACCCCCGCCTCACTTGATTATAACCTTTGACATTTCTAATATTTGCTAGTTCCGAAGAAGGGTCAATGACCCGAAACGTTAACTCTGCTTCTCTTTCCACTGATGCTGCCAGACCTGCAGAGTGGTTCCAGCATTTCTTGTTTTTATTTCAGATTTCCAGCATCAGCAGTATTTTGCTTTTACAAAAATCAGCCGACTGGAAGTGAAGAAAAGGGAAAAGCAATTGGTGAGCTTCACTGGTGGTCGAATGGTTGAAGTTCAATACACTTAAAGCAGCGACCTGTGTTCGATTCCTGGTCAAAAAATTGTCAGTTCTTGCTGCCCTGACAACTCGCAAACATGATTTCCATTTAAATTGTTTTTGAAAAGCATAAATGGTCAGCACCTCTGGCCTTACTTGTGGAGAGAGTGGGAAACACAATTAAAGGTTCAGATCAGTGATTATGCACCAGAACTGAAGAATTCAGAGATGTGACAGGTCGATGACAGAGCTCAGAAAGTTCAAGGGAACATGTGAAGGGCTGTGACAAATTACAACACAGAGTGATGTACTGATGAAAGAGAGGGTGGGGCAAAGAAAATATGGGTGGCAGGCAATGGGGCAGCTTTTTCTGCTTGCTGTTCAAACTGCACAAATATCATTCCTGATCAACCAATCACAACTGCTCTGTCAGAGAATCACACTGGACTGAATGACCTCCTTCTGTGCTGTACCTTTCTGTAATTGTATGTTTCCAAACACCACTGCTGCTGCCTTCAAAGTTATTCTACCATCTTACAACACATTGCAGCAAAATACTCTTTCTTAACTTGTGTCCTTGACTATTTTCATGATGACACGAAGGAAATTCAGTGAGAAGTTTTCTTGTCATTTCTATCACCAGCTTTGGAAGCAGACCTGCTGAATGACATTTTAAATGGTGCCAACCCTTCACTGCAGCTCAGCTCATCAAAACATTCACTGTTATCATCGGCCTGTTAGGCATCTTCCTGAGTTACATCTGCTGAACAACATTAGCATCCCGCAGCTCCGCTTTCTTCACATTGAACGCCAGTGAGAAATTATGCACAGTTTGAAATCTAAGCAACGGGTAAAAGATTGGAAGGAGAGTGTGACTGGGGATAATTGCTAATGGGAACAACTCTTGCACATTCCAGTATTCAGTATCTGGAAGAAGCAGGAAGATGAGATCACAGTGCGTGTTTATCCTGTTATCTGCAAAATCCATCGCTTCTCAATGTCCTCCATCTTTCATTCCCACTCCCTGCTTTCCAGGTAAAGCTGGGTTTCCTGAATCTGGTATGTTCACATGAAGCAACTAATTCACCTGGGAGCTGGAGAAGCAGAAGGATCAGGAGGAAAAGCAGTGATAGAAGAAGAAGGAGATCCCACATGAAACTGGCAGAATTTGATGTGTGTCAGTTGTTTCTATTGATGTATGACGGCAGTGTGTTGTTTTGCACAATTCACAGGAGCTGCATTGATTAGGTTGGTGCATCTTGGAAATTGAAACTTGTACATCTTCAGCTTTATGCTCTTGTTAACACATTCTGTGCTGTCATTGCTGGAACAAGTCTTTTGTGTTCTTGCTAAACATTTGATTGTTTTAATAAGAAACCAATCTGTGGTGGAAGTGGGCTGAAGTGAAGAAATAGCAAAAGCAGCGTGGAGCAGCTAGCTTGCAGTGTGGTCTGGCAGATTCCCAGGTGCTCCAGTGATGAGAATTCGGTGCTTTTTCCACTGTAGACCAGATTACATTCCCGGTCAGGTGGGATTCTGACCTCTGAAGGAGCCTACATTTGGGGGTCCCATCTTTTTTTTAGTAGGAGAATATTTGTTCTGAACTCTCTTAGCTCCTCCTTGAATGCTTCCCACTGCTCTGACACTGATTTACCTGCAAATAGCTGTTTCCAGTCCTCTTTTAACAAATCAAATCACCGATGAGTAAAAGTGACCTTCTCACATTTAAAATTTTAACTCTTGGTCTATCTGTATCCTTTTCTAACTCCGCTAAATCCAGCTGAATTATGATCACTGCCGCTAAAATGCTCTCCCACTGATACCCCTTCCACCTACACAGGTATTTTCCTTCACACTACGTCCAGAACTGCCCCTTCTCTTGCTGGGTTTGCTCAGCATTGGCTAAAAATTCTCCTGAATGCACTGTAAGAATTTTGGTCCATCTATACTTTATGGACTTCAGAATCTTCAGAATTATGCATAAATATTGAATCTTAATTTCCAACTAGATAAACATTGGATTGAATTTGATGTAGCTATAAAGCAGTGTCTTTGAGTAACACGAAAGGAAATCGGTATTAAATTAAGTTAAAACTACAATTATCTATCACTGTGTAGTGTGAGGGCACTTCATGATGCAATGATCTCTGCTCAAGGCAATTCTAAAAGAGAACATCCCCTCTTGCATTATTTAACTCTGCTAATATTCCCTGTTGTATTTTAAAGATAAAGCTGCACCATGAAACATTTTGATGTCTTGGAAATGTGCAACCTCCCCATATAGCAACGGAACCTCTGAACTAATAAGAAAAAAAAAACTACAACCCACGCTCGTATACTTGTACATTCCATACCGAAGCATCAGGACAAGTATCGCACTGTTACCAGACCTGGGTTCATCCAGCAGCCCCAGAGGAAGGATTTTTATTCCAAACAGTCACTGAGGAGAGAGGAACAAAGAGAGAAAAGGAGAAAGAGAACGACAGAGAGATCAATAGAGTCTGGAGTAGATGCTGAAAGGAACAGATTCACTCCACAATTCCATATTTTACTTCATTGAGATTGACAGACAGAAAGCGAGAAAAGACACAAAGAGGTACATTTAAACAGCGCCTTTCACGTCATCAGGATCTCACAAAGCACTTTACAGTCAATAAAGTACTTTTGAAGTGTGGTTTCTTCTGTAATCTCATGACAGAGAGAGACCGAGAGTTCGACAAAAGTACTGATTCAGCAGATGCCAAAATATGATCTTAAGAATTACATCTCAATATGGAAACTTTATTTCCAGGTCTGTAAAAATCTTATTGTTTGTCTGATTCCGGTTCAGTAAAAGTAAACCTGAAGCAGAGTGAATAAATTCGCCTCTAATCCCTGATGAAATAGGGACAAAGCTTCCCAAATTCGATCAGGTCACCTTCCAGCCTTCGCTATTCTCGAGGTTTTCCTGTTTGTTTTAATCTCTCCATTCCGGTAAAAGTTGTGAGTGAACGTTTATTTTCCTGTTCACTGTGAGACCTGGCAGCAGTGGAAACAATTCCAAATCTCCTGTTTGAAATTCTTCTTTTTTTGTTTATTAATTCATTATCTCGATGTGGTTATTACCTTAACCACTCGACTATGATTTCTCGTTCTCTATCTGTTTAAATGTTGATCATTTCAATCATCCTCTGCTTTGTAACACACGGGCACTGAATCGCTGAACAGTCTCCGCTCAAGAAAATGCAGAAAGAGACAATCTCGTCTTGTATTATTTTTACCCTGCTATTTTCCTCTGTAACATGTTAAAATAACTCTATACAACTAAAATAAATCAAGTTTATGAAGGTAAAAATCCAGTCACCTCCTCGGGGATTTGAACCACATTGACAAACATAGATCGAAACACACAGATTTGTGCACCGAGAGTGAGGGAGGCCTAAAGAGAGACAGACAGCCGGAAAGAAAGGGTGTCTCCAATTTGGCAGATTTTTGTTCCATTTCTAAACGTAAATTTTGAAATGCAAATGAGAAAATTCTGGAGGGATTGAAAGGTGCAGGATTTTATTACCTGTAGTTGATGATTGGTTCTGCAGGGACCTGGTTGAACTTTGAAATAATCAGAAAGGTAGACAGCAGGACACGAGCACTCACACAGATTTCACAACAGATTGTTAAGTTTATCATCTTAACCAGTCGGCTACAACTACATGCAATAAAGCATTATACCTGGCAAATGGAGTTCGGTCATAAAAGCAACAGCAAAGTTAAAAATAAACTCGCCCAACTTGGGTTGAAGTTTAGTAGAAAAGTAACAAGACTGTGGTTGCTGAAAATCTGAAATAAAAGCAGAAAGTGATGGAAATACTCAGCAGGTTCGCCAGCACCTGTGGAGTGAGAAACAGAGTTAATGTTTCAGGTCAGTGATCTTTCAGCAGATCTCGATGTCACCTCTTCTTCTGCCAAAATTATTCAATCTGTACTCTCTGGATCTTCAATTCTTCAGCCAATAGAAACAGTTCCTCTTTAATTCTTGGATCTAAACCCTTCATTTAAGCATTCGATCAATTCTCCTCTCTCCTTCTCTGCTCGAAAATGAACAACCCCAGCTTCTCCAGTCTATCCACATATCTGGAATCTCACATTCCTGAATTATATTTTCCTGAAGATTGAAAACGTCAAAAGCAAAAACATTTGATGTTTTCAACACGGCTGCTGAAATAACCAGAATGTCATGAGCTTCGAATCATTTATAGATCATTTAAAGATGACTTCGAAATAAATCACCTCGTGCTAATTTAAAATAACAGTTTAACATTCTGGTTTTGCTCCCCAGGTTGATTGCAGTGCAATGTTTCCATAAAGTTAGAGTTATCATCTTTCTTGCATTTGTGAACAGTCCCCAGTTCAAAACCACGTTGAAACGTTATCAAAACGTATTCCATGAAATACCAGGAAACCTTGAGTGATAGACATTCGTCAATTCATGTTATCAAATTGCAAAATATCACAGATTGTTACATTTGCTTTTTCTCTGTACAGTTCTGTACACTCAAGCTGTTCACAGCGTCTTTCACTCAATTTCCTTTCTACCCCTGTCAGAGCAGAAAGTCACCCTCAACGTGGAACATTACAGCTGATTTCTGTTCAAATTTGTGAGCCATTATTAAATGATCATTCCGTGCTACCTCGGTTAATAACAGCCGGGCAAAGCTACATGTCGCACAGGAAAACAGTTTCATCAATTATTCACTCATTCCCAATGCCACAGTCAGTGAGACCGGGACAAGCAGCAATATTCTGAACCCACACTCTCCAATCACCCACTGTCAACAGAAAACAACAAATCAATCAGAGGGTTACTGTGCATGCGTGGGACACGGGACACTACAGCACGGGCCAAACCTCCTCATATTCTGAGCACAATGAATGAGTCACAAACAATAGTAACAACATTCGAAATCGTTCCCATGTAAAATATGTTCATGTTATTTAAAGCTGACTGTTCTGTATCTGAAAGTGAGCACCATGGGATTTGTGTTTTTCGTGTTTGTCTGTTAGGTTTGCACTTCAATCTGTGGTGGATATTGAAGAGAATCTCATATCAAAATGAGGACACAACGTAGGTAAACAATCAATCCCAGAACAATTCCTCAGTAAAATGGATTGCAATCTTTGGAAGGCGGTGCAGCTAAAAAGTGGAAGATGGGAATGATGTTATTGATGATTGAGTGGAATATATTGCATCCTTGGGCTTTTGTTGATCAATTTCCTTTTACATCTTGGAACACAAAAAAAGCTGAGGCACCAGGAGGAAACCAACAGTTATCTCACTTTATGAGAGATATGGCAACGCTACCGTGGGTTGCCCAGTTACCTCAGTCAATAGAGCATGAGATTCTTAATTTCATGGTCATGGGTTAGAGCTCCATGTTCACTGTGATTGCTTTAAACTTTGTGGCTGCTTTCATGGGCGAATCCCAGCTCTCCATTCCTCCACCACTGTCACCCGCACTCAAATTGTATCTTTCTCCAGCACGCTGTTGTGAATATCACAATTCCTGATTTACAAGTGTCCTCTGAATCACCGGACATGTGAGAGACAAGTTTGTAGATGCAGCCTAATGTACAGTAAATGATAATACTTTGAAAGTGGGAAGTTCCAGTGCAGCTTTTGTACAAAACAAAAAAGGTCTCTGTCACAGAATGAGAATGGCCACTTCCTGGGGGACAAATAGCATCGGATCCACGTCTAAAAGGATTCCAATGACAATGATCGGATTCATTAGATTCAGGGAGAAAAACTCGGAAACTCATCCTGAACGTCATTTACATGCAGATCAGCTGAGGAATGATTGGATAAGGCTGGGTTTGTATTCCTTGGAACAGAGAAAGTTAAGGGGAGATGTAATGGAGGTGTATAAAATTGTGAGGGGCCTGTTTCTCAATAGACAGGCCAGAATTAGGTTTTCATTGCTGAAGCCACATTTAGCACTGTCAGTAGAAGAAAAACAATCAAGACAGAAAGAGAGTCATGATAGGGGTAGCGTGGGAGAAAGAATTCTGAAGTTGAACCAGAAGGTGAGAGTGAAGATTCATCATCATAAGCGGTTGAAGTGGTGACCAGGAAGAGTATTGGAAGATGTGGTCCTCGCACATATTTAGTCAAGATGTTTTGTAGTGGAAAAGTTAAGTTGGACATAAAGATCATTTTTTACCTTCAGAGGTTCACAAAAAAAAGAAAGAAGTTGGAACGAATCAAATGTGTCTGATAAATCAGATAGTTTTGTTACGAGTTGAGCACCAATTGTTACTCAAACACAAATCATGCCAGAAACTTGTGCAAGAAAATGTTTGAGTTCAGATTCAAGGCAGAGATAGAGAGAGATGTCTGATGAAGTGGAAATTTCAAATGTAGCTCAAGGTCCAAATCAGCCTCTGTTGAAGAAACCTCTCCTCAGACTCAGTCCAAGATGGGTCAAGGTCTTTCCACAAGTTCTGGATGTTTGAATCAGGAAAGAAGGTGCCAGAGAATAGGGGAGTGGCAAATGTGACACCCTTATTCACGAAATGTGTAAGGTCAGTCCGAGCAATTACATGCCAGTTGGTTTTTCGAAACAATAGTCAGGGAAAATATCAATTTACACGCAGAGAGGTTCCAGGTAATTAGAATAACCAGCATGGATTTGTAAAAGACAGATCATGCATGACTAATTTAATTGAATTTTTCATGAAGTAAAGGAGAATTTTGATGAAGGGAGTGTGCTGAATGCTGTTTATATGGATAGTAATAAAATATTTGATAAGGTACCACATTAAAGGCTTGTTATTAAAATTGTGACTCATGGAATAGGACGGTCAGTGTCCAGTTGGATAAAATATTGGCTTAAGTACTGAAAACAACAAGTCAAAGAAAATGGAAGTTTTTCAGACTGGATGATGATAGACAGTGATGTTCCCCAAGACTCAGTGCTGATTTTTGTTCTTCATGTAAATGATGTGAATCCAGGAATAGATAGCAGAATTTCAAAATTTGATGATGACACAAAACTTGGAGCTGCAGCAACCATTTGAGCATCATATGAACAGCCTACAACAGGCCATAGATAGGATAGTAGAATGGACAGAATGGTGGCAGATAGAATTTTATCCTCACAGGTGCGAAGTGATGCATATTGACAGAAGAATTAAGGAGAGGCAAGACTATGAAGTCTATGGCGAATTGTAGGCAAGTTAGCTGAACATCAGTCGTCTGGAAAATGTCCGAATCTATCAGAAAGGAAGTATTAACAAGCACTTGGAAAATCATTGTCTGATCAAACAAAGTCAACATGTTTTTACCGAATGGAAATCTTGATTGACAGATTTATTCCAGAATTCTGAGGATGTAACTGAAAGGGCAGGAATGTAGTATAATTGGATTTCCAAAAGGCATTCGGTAAGATTAATACACTAGATCAAGGCTCATGGAATTGAAGTAATATATTAACATGCAAGGAGGACTTAGAGGTAAACAGACAGAAAGCAACGAGTAGGGATAAATGGAGCATTTTCAAGATATCAGACTGCAACTCATGGAGTGCCTCAAGGATCAGTGCTGGGGCCAAAGCTTTGTCCAATACCGAGAGTGTGGTGGAAGCGGATTCGGTCCTGGGTTGAAGAGAAGATTGGTCCTTATCATCATTGATGCCAGCCTCGAGAGAATTCCATTAAATCCACGTGCTGTCAAGAGACGGGTGAAAGCACTGAATATAGAAAACACGATGGGCCCTGACACAATTCCAACTGTCATACTGAAGATCTGTGCTCTAGAACCAGCTGTGGCCTGAGAGACGCTGTTTCAGTATAATTGCAAAACGCACATCTTCCTGACAATGCGCAATTTGCCCAGCTATGTCCTGTCTACAAAAATCGGGAAAAGTCCAATCCGCCCATTAACGACCCCATCAGTCTACTCACAATCATCAGCAAAGTTGTGGAAGGTATCGTTGACAGTGCTATCAATAAACAATTACTCAGTAACACATCGTTGACCGATGCTCAGTTTGGGTTCCACCAGGGGCACGCAATTCCAGACTTCATTCCAACCTTGACCAAACATGGAAAATAGAGCTGTTTTCAAGAGATGACAGTGACTGAAATTGACATAAAAATAACATTAGACCTAGTATGGGATCAAGGAGCCCGAGCTAAACTGGAGGCAATGGGAAAGAGGGGGAAAATGCTCCACGAGATGACGTCTTACCTAACACAAAGGTATGTCCCAGGGGGAGTGTTTGCTCGAGTGGTTGGGGGGGATTGAACTAAAATGGCAGGGGGATTGGAAACTTTGCAAGGAGTCAGAGGAAGGGGGAATCAAGGACAAGAACAAAAGACATTAAGGGGAATAAGAAAAGTGATAGGCAGAGAAATCAAGGGCCTGAATCAAACAGGGCCACAGTGAAAAATAGTGGGAAGGAGACAAGCAACGTAAAAAAGACAAGCCTTAAGGCTTTGTGACTTAACGTGTGGAGTATTAACAATCTTCTTCTTTGGCCTCCTTGTCTCGGGTGACTGGGTAAGCGCCTGGAGGTGGTCAGTGGTTTGTGGAACAGCGCCTGGAGTAGCGAAAAAGGCCAATTCGAGAGTGACAGACTCTTCCACATGTGCTGCAGATAAAATTGGTTGTCGGGGCTGTTACGCAGTTGGCTCTCCCCGTGCACTTCTGACTTTTTTCCTGCCAACTGCGACAACAGGCCATAGATAGGATCGTAGAATGTACAGAATGGTGGCAGATAGAATTTTATCCTCACAAGTGTGAAGTGATGCATTTTGACAGAAGAATTAAGAAGAGGCAATGTAGACGTAATAGCATAGTTCTAAAGAGTGTGCTGGAACAGAGTGACCTGGGAATGCTGGTGCATAGATCTTTGAAGGTGGCAAGAGATACTGAGAGAATAGTTTGTAAAGCATAAGGAATCTTAGGCTGAATAAAAAGAAGTACTCAGTACAATTATGGTGAACCTTTATAAAGCTCTGGTTAGCCACAACTCTGTCCTGTTCTTGCCACCACATTTCAGGAACGATAAAGGTAGGGGAGGTCCTTAATGAATCCTTTGCTTCAGTATTCACTAGTGAGAGGGACCTTGTCGTTTGTGAGGACAGCGTGGAACAGGCTGATATGCTCGAACAGGTTGATGTTAAGCAGGAGGATGTGCTGGAAATTTTGAAAGACATGATGATAGATAAGTCCCCGGGGCCATAAGGGATATACCCAAGGTTATTACGGGAAGCGAGGGAAGAATTTGCCGCGGCTTTGGCGATGATTCAGTTTAGTTCAGAGATACAGCACTGAAACAGGCCCTTCGACCCATCGAGTCTGTGCCGACCATCAACCACCCATTTATACTAATCCTACACTAATCCCATATTCCTACCACATCCCCACCTGTCCCTATATTTCCCTATCACCTACCTATACTAGGGGCAACTTATAACGGCCAATTAACCGATCAACCTGCAAGTCTTTGGCATGTGGGAGGAAACCGGAGCACCCAGAGGAAACCCACGCAGACACAGGGAGAACTTTGACGATCTTTGCGTCCTCACTGTCCACTGGAGTGGTACAAGATGATTGGAGGGTGGCAAATGTTATTCCCTTGTTCAAGAAAGGGAATAGGGATAACCCTGGGAATTACAGACCAGTCAGTCTTACGTTGGTGGTGGGCAAATTATTGGAGAGGATTCTGAGAGACAGGATTTATGATTATTTGTAAAAGCACAGTTTGATTAGAGATAATAAGCATGCCTTTGTGAGGGGCAGGTCATGCCTCACAAGCCTTATTGAATTCTTTGAGGATGTGACAAAACACATTGATGAAGGAAGAGCAGTGGATGTGGTGTATATGGATTTTAGCACGGCGTTTGATAAGGTTCCCCATGGTAGGCTCATTCAGAAAGTAAGGAGGCATGGGATACAGGGAAAGTTGGCTGTCTGGATACAGAATTGGCTGGCCCATAGAAGACAGAGTGTGGTAGTAGGTGGAAAGTATTCAGCCTGGAGCTCGGTGACCAGTGGTGTTCCGCAGGGATCTGTTCTGAGACTTCTGCTCTTTGTGATTTTTATAAATGACTTGGATGAGGAAGTGGAAGGTTGGGTTAGTAATTTTGCCGATGACACAAAGGTTGCTGGAGTTGTGGATAGTGTGGAGGGCTGTTGTAGGTTGCAACGGGACATTGCCAGGATGCAGAGCTGGGCTGAGAAGTGGCAGATGGAGTTCAACATGGAAAAGTGTGAAGTGATTCATTTTGGAAGGTCGAATTTGAATGCAGAATACAGGCTTAAAGACAGGATTCTTGGCAGTGTGGAGGAACAGAGGTATCTTGGGGTCCATGTCCATAGATCCCTCAAAGGTGCCACCCAAGTTGATAGGTTTGTTAAGAAGGCATATGGTGTGTTGGCTTTCATTAACAGGGGGATTGAGTTTAAGAGCAGCGAGGTTATGCTGCAACTCTATAAAGCCCTGGTTAGACCACACTTGGAATATTGTGTTCAGTTCTGGTCGCCTCATAATAAGAAGCATGTGGAAGCTTTAGAGAGTTTGCAGAGGAGATTTACCAGGATGCTGCCTGGACTGGAGGGCATGTCTTATGCAGAAAGGTTGAGGGAGCTCGGGCTTTTCTCATTGGAGCGAAGAAGGATGAGAAGTGACTTGATAGAGGTGTATAAGATGATGAGAGGAATAGATAGAGTGGATAGCCAGAGACTTTTCCCCAGGGCAGAAAGGGCTATCACCAGGGGGCATAATTTTAAGGTGACAGGAGGAAGGTTTAGAGGAGATGTCAGAGGAAGGTTCTTTACACGGAGAGTGGTGGGTGCGTGGAATGCACTGCCAGCGGTGGTAGTAGAAGCAGATACATTAGGGACATTTAAGCAACTCTTGGATAGGTACATGGATGATAGTAGAATGAAGGGTATGTAGGTAGTTTGATCTTAGAGTAGGTTAAAGGGTCGTCACAACATCGTAGGCCGAAGGGCCTGTACTGTGCTGTACTGTTCTATGTTCTATGTTCTTTGATATGAGGGTCCTTGAGAGAGTTCAGAGGAGATTTAGCAGAAGGGTTCCAGGGATGGAGCATTTTAGTTACAAGGTTAGGTTAGCATCCGCAGTATTTTGCTTTTATTTTAGGTTGGCAGAGCTGGGGTTGTTCTCCTTAGAACAAAAGAGATTGAGGGGAGATTTAATAGCAGTGTACCAGATTATGACAGGCTTGGATAAGTTAGACAAGGAAAAATTGTTCCCATTAACAGACTGCACAAGGAGTAGTGACCACAATTTGACAGTTCTGTGGAAAAAAAGGATGTGGGGGAGTATGAGGAAGCACTGTTTTTATATCTCAAGTGATAATGACCTGGAACTCGCTGCCCACAAGAGTGGTGGAAGCAGAAATGATCAATGCCTTCAGGAGGAATTCTGAGAAAAGCAGACTTGCAGGGCTACAGGCATCGAGCCTGACTGCGTTGCTCTGTGCAGAGATGGCATGGACCGAGTTGTCTCCTTCTCTGCTGGAAATAACTATGAAGTTTTGCAGTGTTCTCACCACACGTGGCTCCTGTTCCTTTGATGTCACATCACAGTTCTATTGTTCCCCTTCTTCTGGCCAGTTCAGACTAATGAATGACTGCTCTCTGCACTGGACAGCTGTTTCTCATTGCACCCCGTTTCTAAAAGTCTATGCTCCAGGTGAGGCTCGAACTCACAACCTCGGCATCGCTCATTAATTGTACTGCTGCATAAGTACCACGCGCTTACCGATTGCGCCACTGGAGCCACATTGCTCCCCTTACAGTGTGGCGAATTGTAGGCAAGTTAGCTGAACATCAGTCGTCTGGAAAATGTCCGAATCTATCATGAAGGAAGTATGAACAAGCACTTGGAAAATCATTGTCTGATCAAACAAAGTCAACATGTTTTTACCGAATGGAAATCTTGATTGACAGATTTATTCCAGAATTCTGAGGATGTAACTGAAAGGGCAGGAATGTAGTATAATTGGATTTCCAAAAGGCATTCGGTGAGATTAATACACTGGATCAAGGATCATGGAATTGAAGTAATATATGAACATGCAAGGAGGACTTAGAGGTAAACAGACAGAAAGCAACGAGTAGGGATAAATGGAGCATTTTCAAGATATCAGACTGCAACTCGTGGAGTGCCTCAAGGATCAGTGCTGGGGCCAAAGCTTTGTCCAATACGGAGAGTGTGGTGGAAGCGGATTCGGTCCTGGGTTGAAGAGAAGATTGGTCCTTATCATCATTGATGCCAGCCTCGAGAGAATTCCATTAAATCCACGTGCTGTCAAGAGACGGGTGAAAGCACTGAATATAGAAAACACGATGGGCCCTGACACAATTCCAACTGTCATACTGAAGATCTGTGCTCTAGAACCAGCTGTGGCCTGAGAGACGCTGTTTCAGTATAATTGCAAAACGCACATCTTCCTGACAATGCGCAATTTGCCCAGCTATGTCCTGTCTACAAAAATCGGGAAAAGTCCAATCCGCCCATTAACTACCCCATCAGTCTACTCACAATCATCAGCAAAGTTGTGGAAGGTATCGTTGACAGTGCTATCAATAAACATTTACTGAGTAACACATCGTTGACCGATGCTCAGTTTGGGTTCCACCAGGGGCACGCAATTCCAGACTTCATTACAACCTTGACCAAACATGGAAAATAGAGCTGTTTTCAAGAGGTGACAGTGACTGAAATTGACATAAAAATAACATTAGACCTAGTATGGGATCAAGGAGCCCGAGCTAAACTGGAGGCAATGGGAAAGAGGGGGAAAATGCTCCACGAGATGACGTCTTACCTAACACAAAGGTATGTCCCAGGGGGAGTGTTTGCTCGAGTGGTTGGGGGGGATTGAACTAAAATGGCAGGGGGATTGGAAACTTTGCAAGGAGTCAGAGGAAGGGGGAATCAAGGACAAGAACAAAAGACATTAAGGGGTATAAGAAAAGTGATAGGCAGAGAAATCAAGGGACTGAATCAGACAGGGCCACAGTGAAAAATAGTGGGAAGGAGACAAGCAACGTAAAAAAGACAAGCCTTAAGGCTTTGTGACTTAACGTGTGGAGTATTAACAATCTTCTTCTTTGGCCTCCTTGTCTCGGGTGACAATGGGTAAGCGCCTGGAGGTGGTCAGTGGTTTGTGGAACAGCGCCTGGAGTAGTGAAAAAGGCCAATTCGAGAGTGACAGACTCTTCCACATGTGCTGCAGATAAAATTGGTTGTCGGGGCTGTTACGCAGTTGGCTCTCCCCTTGCACTTCTGACTTTTTTCCTGCCAACTGCTACAACAGGCCATAGATAGGATCGTAGAATGGACAGAATGGTGGCAGATAGAATTTTATCCTCACAAGTGTGAAGTGATGCATTTTGACAGAAGAATTAAGAAGAGGCAATGTAGACGTAATAGCATAGTTCTAAAGAGTGTGCTGGAACAGAGTGACCTGGGAATGCTGGTGCATAGATCTTTGAAGGTGGCAAGAGATACTGAGAGAATAGTTTGTAAAGCATAAGGAATCTTAGGCTTAATAAAAAGAAGTACTCAGTACAATTATGGTGAACCTTTATAAAGCTCTGGTTAGCCACAACTCTGTCCTGTTCTTGCCACCACATTTCAGGAACGATAAAGGTAGGGGAGGTCCTTAATGAATCCTTTGCTTCAGTATTCACTAGTGAGAGGGACCTTGTCGTTTGTGAGGACAGCGTGGAACAGGCTGATATGCTCGAACAGGTTGATGTTAAGCAGGAGGATGTGCTGGAAATTTTGAAAGACATGATGATAGATAAGTCCCCGGGGCCATAAGGGATATACCCAAGGTTATTACGGGAAGCGAGGGAAGAATTTGCCGCGGCTTTGGCGATGATTCAGTTTAGTTCAGAGATACAGCACTGAAACAGGCCCTTCGGCCCATCGAGTCTGTGCCGACCATCAACCACCCATTTATACTAATCCTACACTAATCCCATATTCCTACCACATCCCCACCTGTCCCTATATTTCCCTATCACCTACCTATACTAGGGGCAACTTATAACGGCCAATTAACCTATCAACCTGCAAGTCTTTGGCATGTGGGAGGAAACCGGAGCACCCGGAGGAAACCCACGAAGACACAGGGAGAACTTTGACGATCTTCGCGTCCTCACTGTCCACTGGAGTGGTACAAGATGATTGGAGGGTGGCAAATGTTGTTCCCTTGTTCAAGAAAGGGAATAGGGATAACCCTGGGAATTACAGACCAGTCAGTCTTACGTTGGTGGTGGGCAAATTATTGGAGAGGATTCTGAGAGACAGGATTTATGATTATTTGTAAAAGCATAGTTTGATTAAAGATAATAAGCATGACTTTGTGAGGGGCAGGTCATGCCTCACAAGCCTTATTGAATTCTTTGAGGATGTGACAAAACACATTGATGAAGGAAGAGCAGTGGATGTGGTGTATATGGATTTTAGCACGGCGTTTGATAAGGTTCCCCATGGTAGGCTCATTCAGAAAGTAAGGAGGCATGGGATACAGGGAAAGTTGGCTGTCTGGATACAGAATTGGCTGGCCCATAGAAGACAGAGTGTGATAGTAGGTGGAAAGTATTCAGCCTGGAGCTCGGTGACCAGCGGTGTTCCGCAGGGATCTGTTCTGAGACTTCTGCTCTTTGTGATTTTTATAAATGACTTGGATGAGGAAGTGGAAGGTTGGGTTAGTAATTTTGCCGATGACACAAAGGTTGCTGGAGTTGTGGATAGTGTGGAGGGCTGTTGTAGGATGCAACGGGACATTGCCAGGATGCAGAGCTGGGCTGAGAAGTGGCAGATGGAGTTCAACATGGAAAAGTGTGAAGTGATTCATTTTGGAAGGTCGAATTTAAATGCAGAATACAGGCTTAAAGACAGGATTCTTGGCAGTGTGGAGGAACAGAGGTATCTTGGGGTCCATGTCCATAGATCCCTCAAAGGTGCCACCCAAGTTGATAGGTTTGTTAAGAAGGCATATGGTGTGTTGGCTTTCATTAACAGGGGGATTGAGTTTAAGAGCAGCGAGGTTATGCTGCAACTCTATAAAGCCCTGGTTAGACCACACTTGGAATATTGTGTTCAGTTCTGGTCGACTCATTATAAGAAGGATGTGGAAACTTTAGAGAGTTTGCAGAGGAGATTTACCAGGATGCTGCCTGGACTGGAGGGCATGTCTTATGCAGAAAGGTTGAGGGAGCTCGGGCTTTTCTCATTGGAGCGAAGAAGGATGAGAAGTGACTTGATAGGGGTGTATAAGATGATGAGAGGCATAGATAGAGTGGATAGCCAGAGACTTTTTCCCAGGGCAGAAAGGGCTATCACCAGGGGGCATAATTTTAAGGTGACAGGAGGAAGGTTTAGAGGAGATGTCAGAGGAAGTTTCTTTACACGGAGAGTGGTGGGTGCGTGGAATGCACTGCCAGCGGTGGTAGTAGAAGCAGATACATTAGGGGCATTTAAGCAACTCTTGGATAGGTACATGGATGATAGTAGAATGAAGGGTATGTAGGTAGTTTGATCTTAGAGTAGGTTAAAGGGTCGGCACAACATCGTAGGCCGAAGGGCCTGTACTGTGCTGTACTGTTCTATGTTCTATGTTCTTTGATATGAGGGTCCTTGAGAGAGTTCAGAGGAGATTTAGCAGAAGGGTTCCAGGGATGGAGCATTTTAGTTACAAGGTTAGGTTAGCATCCGCAGTATTTTGCTTTTATTTTAGGTTGGCAGAGCTGGGGTTGTTCTCCTTAGAACAAAAGAGATTGAGGGGAGATTTAATAGCAGTGTACCAGATTATGACAGGCTTGGATAAGTTAGACAAGGAAAAATTGTTCCCATTAACAGACTGCACAAGGAGTAGTGACCACAATTTGACAGTTCTGTGGAAAAAAAGGATGTGGGGGAGTATGAGGAAGCACTGTTTTTATATCTCAAGTGATAATGACCTGGAACTCGCTGCCCATAAGAGTGGTGGAAGCAGAAATGATCAATGCCTTCAGGAGGAATTCTGAGAAAAGCAGACTTGCAGGGCTACAGGCATCGAGCCTGACTGCGTTGCTCTGTGCAGAGATGGCATGGACCGAGTTGTCTCCTTCTCTGCTGGAAATAACTATGAAGTTTTGCAGTGTTCTCACCACACGTGGCTCCTGTTCCTTTGATGTCACATCACAGTTCTATTGTTCCCCTTCTTCTGGCCAGTTCAGACGAATGAATGACTGCTCTCTGCACTGGACAGCTGTTTCTCATTGCACCCCGTTTCTAAAAGTCTATGCTCCAGGTGAGGCTCGAACTCACAACCTCGACATAGCTCATTAATTGCACTGCTGTATAAGTACCACACGCTTACCGATTGCGCCACTGGAGCCACATTGCTCCCCTTATAGTATGGCGAATTGTAGGCAAGTTAGCTGAACATCAGTCGTCTGGAAAATGTCCGAATCTATCAGAAAGGAAGTATTAACAAGCACTTGGAAAATCATTGTCTGATCAAACAAAGTCAACATGTTTTTACCGAATGGAAATCTTGATTGACAGATTTATTCCAGAATTCTGAGGATGTAACTGAAAGGGCAGGAATGTAGTATAATTGGATTTCCAAAAGGCATTCGGTAAGATTAATACACTAGATAAAGGCTCATGGAATTGAAGTAATATATTAACATGCAAGGAGGACTTAGAGGTAAACAGACAGAAAGCAACGAGTAGGGATAAATGGAGCATTTTCAAGATATGAGACTGCAACTCGTGGAGTGCCTCAAGGATCAGTGCTGGGGCCAAAGCTTTGTCCAATACCGAGAGTGTGGTGGAAGTGGATTCGGTCCTGGGTTGAAGAGAAGATTGGTCCTTATCATCATTGATGCCAGCCTCGAGAGAATTCCATTAAATCCACGTGTTTTCAAGAGACGGGTGAAAGCACTGAATATAGAAAACACGATCGGCCCTGACACAATTCCAACTGTCATACTGAAGATCTGTGCTCCAGAACCAGCTGTGGCCTGAGAGACGCTGTTTCAGTATAATTGCAAAACGCACATCTTCCTGACAATGCGCAATTTGCCCAGCTATGTCCTGTCGACAAAAATCGGGAAAAGTCCAATCCGCCCATTAACTACCCCATCAGTCTACTCACAATCATCAGCAAAGTTGTGGAAGGTATCGTTGACAGTGCTATCAATAAACACTTACTCAGTAACACATCGTTGACCGATGCTCAGTTTGGGTTCCACCAGGGGCACGCAATTCCAGACTTCATTACAACCTTGACCAAACATGGAAAATAGAGCTGTTTCCAAGAGGTGACAGTGACTGAAATTGACATAAAAATAACATTCGACCTAGTATGGGATCAAGGAGCCCGAGCTAAACTGGAGGCAATGGGAAAGAGGGGGAAAATGCTCCACGAGATGACGTCTTACCTAACACAAAGGTATGTCCCAGGGGGAGTGTTTGCTCGAGTGGTTGGGGGGGATTGAACTAAAATGGCAGGGGGATTGGAAACTTTGCAAGGAGTCAGAGGAAGGGGGAAACAAGGACAAGAACAAAAGACATTAAGGGGAATAAGAAAAGTGATAGGCAGAGAAATCAAGGGACTGAATCAGACAGGGCCACAGTGAAAAATAGTGGGAAGGAGACAAGCAACGTAAAAAAGACAAGCCTTAAGGCTTTGTGACTTAACGTGTGGAGTATTAACAATCTTCTTCTTTGGCCTCCTTGTCTCGGGTGACAATGGGTAAGCGCCTGGAGGTGGTCAGTGGTTTGTGGAACAGCGCCTGGAGTAGTGAAAAAGGCCAATTCGAGAGTGACAGACTCTTCCACATGTGCTGCAGATAAAATTGGTTGTCGGGGCTGTTACGCAGTTGGCTCTCCCCTTGCACTTCTGACTTTTTTCCTGCCAACTGCTACAACAGGCCATAGATAGGATCGTAGAATGGACAGAATGGTGGCAGATAGAATTTTATCCTCACAAGTGTGAAGTGATGCATTTTGACAGAAGAATTAAGAAGAGGCAATGTAGACGTAATAGCATAGTTCTAAAGAGTGTGCTGGAACAGAGTGACCTGGGAATGCTGGTGCATAGATCTTTGAAGGTGGCAAGAGATACTGAGAGAATAGTTTGTAAAGCATAAGGAATCTTAGGCTTAATAAAAAGAAGTACTCAGTACAATTATGGTGAACCTTTATAAAGCTCTGGTTAGCCACAACTCTGTCCTGTTCTTGCCACCACATTTCAGGAACGATAAAGGTAGGGGAGGTCCTTAATGAATCCTTTGCTTCAGTATTCACTAGTGAGAGGGACCTTGTCGTTTGTGAGGACAGCGTGGAACAGGCTGATATGCTCGAACAGGTTGATGTTAAGCAGGAGGATGTGCTGGAAATTTTGAAAGACATGATGATAGATAAGTCCCCGGGGCCATAAGGGATATACCCAAGGTTATTACGGGAAGCGAGGGAAGAATTTGCCGCGGCTTTGGCGATGATTCAGTTTAGTTCAGAGATACAGCACTGAAACAGGCCCTTCGGCCCATCGAGTCTGTGCCGACCATCAACCACCCATTTATACTAATCCTACACTAATCCCATATTCCTACCACATCCCCACCTGTCCCTATATTTCCCTATCACCTACCTATACTAGGGGCAACTTATAACGGCCAATTAACCTATCAACCTGCAAGTCTTTGGCATGTGGGAGGAAACCGGAGCACCCGGAGGAAACCCACGCAGACACAGGGAGAACTTTGACGATCTTTGCGTCCTCACTGTCCACTGGAGTGGTACAAGATGATTGGAGGGTGGCAAATGTTGTTCCCTTGTTCAAGAAAGGGAATAGGGATAACCCTGGGAATTACAGACCAGTCAGTCTTACGTTGGTGGTGGGCAAATTATTGGAGAGGATTCTGAGAGACAGGATTTATGATTATTTGTAAAAGCATAGTTTGATTAAAGATAATAAGCATGACTTTGTGAGGGGCAGGTCATGCCTCACAAGCCTTATTGAATTCTTTGAGGATGTGACAAAACACATTGATGAAGGAAGAGCAGTGGATGTGGTGTATATGGATTTTAGCACGGCGTTTGATAAGGTTCCCCATGGTAGGCTCATTCAGAAAGTAAGGAGGCATGGGATACAGGGAAAGTTGGCTGTCTGGATACAGAATTGGCTGGCCCACAGAAGACAGAGTGTGGTAGTAGGTGGAAAGTATTCAGCCTGGAGCTCGGTGACCAGTGGTGTTCCGCAGGGATCTGTTCTGAGACTTCTGCTCTTTGTGATTTTTATAAATGACTTGGATGAGGAAGTGGAAGGTTGGGTTAGTAATTTTGCCGATGACACAAAGGTTGCTGGAGTTGTGGATAGTGTGGAGGGCTGTTGTAGGATGCAACGGGACATTGCCAGGATGCAGAGCTGGGCTGAGAAGTGGCAGATGGAGTTCAACATGGAAAAGTGTGAAGTGATTCATTTTGGAAGGTCGAATTTAAATGCAGAATACAGGCTTAAAGACAGGATTCTTGGCAGTGTGGAGGAACAGAGGTATCTTGGGGTCCATGTCCATAGATCCCTCAAAGGTGCCACCCAAGTTGATAGGTTTGTTAAGAAGGCATATGGTGTGTTGGCTTTCATTAACAGGGGGATTGAGTTTAAGAGCAGCGAGGTTATGCTGCAACTCTATAAAGCCCTAGTTAGACCACACTTGGAATATTGTGTTCAGTTCTGGTCGACTCATTATAAGAAGGATGTGGAAGCTTTAGAGAGTTTGCAGAGGAGATTTACCAGGATGCTGCCTGGACTGGAGGGCATGTCTTATGCAGAAAGGTTGAGGGAGCTCGGGCTTTTCTCATTGGAGGGAAGAAGGATGAGAAGTGACTTGATAGGGGTGTATAAGATGATGAGAGGCATAGATAGAGTGGATAGCCAGAGACTTTTTCCCAGGGCAGAAAGGGCTATCACCAGGGGGCATAATTTTAAGGTGACAGGAGGAAGGTTTAGAGGAGATGTCAGAGGAAGTTTCTTTACACGGAGAGTGGTGGGTGCGTGGAATGCACTGCCAGCGGTGGTAGTAGAAGCAGATACATTAGGGGCATTTAAGCAACTCTTGGATAGGTACATGGATGATAGTAGAATGAAGGGTATGTAGGTAGTTTGATCTTAGAGTAGGTTAAAGGGTCGGCACAACATCGTAGGCCGAAGGGCCTGTACTGTGCTGTACTGTTCTATGTTCTATGTTCTTTGATATGAGGGTCCTTGAGAGAGTTCAGAGGAGATTTAGCAGAAGGGTTCCAGGGATGGAGCATTTTAGTTACAAGGTTAGGTTAGCATCCGCAGTATTTTGCTTTTATTTTAGGTTGGCAGAGCTGGGGTTGTTCTCCTTAGAACAAAAGAGATTGAGGGGAGATTTAATAGCAGTGTACCAGATTATGACAGGCTTGGATAAGTTAGACAAGGAAAAATTGTTCCCATTAACAGACTGCACAAGGAGTAGTGACCACAATTTGACAGTTCTGTGGAAAAAAAGGATGTGGGGGAGTATGAGGAAGCACTGTTTTTATATCTCAAGTGATAATGACCTGGAACTCGCTGCCCATAAGAGTGGTGGAAGCAGAAATGATCAATGCCTTCAGGAGGAATTCTGAGAAAAGCAGACTTGCAGGGCTACAGGCATCGAGCCTGACTGCGTTGCTCTGTGCAGAGATGGCATGGACCGAGTTGTCTCCTTCTCTGCTGGAAATAACTATGAAGTTTTGCAGTGTTCTCACCACACGTGGCTCCTGTTCCTTTGATGTCACATCACAGTTCTATTGTTCCCCTTCTTCTGGCCAGTTCAGACGAATGAATGACTGCTCTCTGCACTGGACAGCTGTTTCTCATTGCACCCCGTTTCTAAAAGTCTATGCTCCAGGTGAGGCTCGAACTCACAACCTCGGCATAGCTCATTAATTGCACTGCTGTATAAGTACCACACGCTTACCGATTGCGCCACTGGAGCCACATTGCTCCCCTTATAGTATGGCGAATTGTAGGCAAGTTAGCTGAACATCAGTCGTCTGGAAAATGTCCGAATCTATCAGAAAGGAAGTATTAACAAGCACTTGGAAAATCATTGTCTGATCAAACAAAGTCAACATGTTTTTACCGAATGGAAATCTTGATTGACAGATTTATTCCAGAATTCTGAGGATGTAACTGAAAGGGCAGGAATGTAGTATAATTGGATTTCCAAAAGGCATTCGGTAAGATTAATACACTAGATAAAGGCTCATGGAATTGAAGTAATATATTAACATGCAAGGAGGACTTAGAGGTAAACAGACAGAAAGCAACGAGTAGGGATAAATGGAGCATTTTCAAGATATGAGACTGCAACTCGTGGAGTGCCTCAAGGATCAGTGCTGGGGCCAAAGCTTTGTCCAATACCGAGAGTGTGGTGGAAGTGGATTCGGTCCTGGGTTGAAGAGAAGATTGGTCCTTATCATCATTGATGCCAGCCTCGAGAGAATTCCATTAAATCCACGTGTTTTCAAGAGACGGGTGAAAGCACTGAATATAGAAAACACGATGGGCCCTGACGCAATTCCAACTGTCATACTGAAGATCTGTGCTCCAGAACCAGCTGTGGCCTGAGAGACGCTGTTTCAGTATAATTGCAAAATGCACATCTTCCTGACAATGCGCAATTTGCCCAGCTATGTCCTGTCGACAAAAATCGGGAAAAGTCCAATCCGCCCATTAACTACCCCATCAGTCTACTCACAATCATCAGCAAAGTTGTGGAAGGTATCGTTGACAGTGCTATCAATAAACACTTACTCAGTAACACATCGTTGACCGATGCTCAGTTTGGGTTCCACCAGGGGCACGCAATTCCAGACTTCATTACAACCTTGACCAAACATGGAAAATAGAGATGTTTTCAAGAGGTGACAGTGACTGAAATTGACATAAAAATAACATTAGACCTAGTATGGGATCAAGGAGCCCGAGCTAAACTGGAGGCAATGGGAAAGAGGGGGAAAATGCTCCACGAGATGACGTCTTACCTAACACAAAGGTATGTCCCAGGGGGAGTGTTTGCTCGAGTGGTTGGGGGGGATTGAACTAAAATGGCAGGGGGATTGGAAACTTTGCAAGGAGTCAGAGGAAGGGGGAAACAAGGACAAGAACAAAAGACATTAAGGGGAATAAGAAAAGTGATAGGCAGAGAAATCAAGGGCCTGAATCAAACAGGGCCACAGTGAAAAATAGTGGGAAGGAGACAAGCAACGTAAAAAAGACAAGCCTTAAGGCTTTGTGACTTAACGTGTGGAGTATTAACAATCTTCTTCTTTGGCCTCCTTGTCTCGGGAGACAATGGGTAAGCGCCTGGAGGTGGCCAGTGGTTTGTGGAACAGCGCCTGGAGTAGCGAAAAAGGCCAATTCGAGAGTGACAGACTCTTCCACATGTGCTGCAGATAAAATTGGTTGTCGGGGCTGTTACGCAGTTGGCTCTCCCCTTGCACTTCTGACTTTTTTCCTGCCAACTGCTACAACAGGCCATAGATAGGATCGTAGAATGGACAGAATGGTGGCAGATAGAATTTTATCCTCACAAGTGTGAAGTGATGCATTTTGACAGAAGAATTAAGAAGAGGCAATGTAGACGTAATAGCATAGTTCTAAAGAGTGTGCTGGAACAGAGTGACCTGGGAATGCTGGTGCATAGATCTTTGAAGGTGGCAAGAGATACTGAGAGAATAGTTTGTAAAGCATAAGGAATCTTAGGCTTAATAAAAAGAAGTACTCAGTACAATTATGGTGAACCTTTATAAAGCTCTGGTTAGCCACAACTCTGTCCTGTTCTTGCCACCACATTTCAGGAACGATAAAGGTAGGGGAGGTCCTTAATGAATCCTTTGCTTCAGTATTCACTAGTGAGAGGGACCTTGTCGTTTGTGAGGACAGCGTGGAACAGGCTGATATGCTCGAACAGGTTGATGTTAAGCAGGAGGATGTGCTGGAAACTTTGAAAGACATGATGATAGATAAGTCCCCGGGGCCATAAGGGATATACCCAAGGTTATTACGGGAAGCGAGGGAAGAATTTGCCGCGGCTTTGGCGATGATTCAGTTTAGTTCAGAGATACAGCACTGAAACAGGCCCTTCGGCCCATCGAGTCTGTGCCGACCATCAACCACCCATTTATACTAATCCTACACTAATCCCATATTCCTACCACATCCCCACCTGTCCCTATATTTCCCTATCACCTACCTATACTAGGGGCAACTTATAACGGCCAATTAACCTATCAACCTGCAAGTCTTTGGCATGTGGGAGGAAACCGGAGCACCCGGAGGAAACCCACGCAGACACAGGGAGAACTTTGACGATCTTTGCGTCCTCACTGTCCACTGGAGTGGTACAAGATGATTGGAGGGTGGCAAATGTTGTTCCCTTGTTCAAGAAAGGGAATAGGGATAACCCTGGGAATTACAGACCAGTCAGTCTTACGTTGGTGGTGGGCAAATTATTGGAGAGGATTCTGAGAGACAGGATTTATGATTATTTGTAAAAGCATAGTTTGATTAAAGATAATAAGCATGACTTTGTGAGGGGCAGGTCATGCCTCACAAGCCTTATTGAATTCTTTGAGGATGTGACAAAACACATTGATGAAGGAAGAGCAGTGGATGTGGTGTATATGGATTTTAGCACGGCGTTTGATAAGGTTCCCCATGGTAGGCTCATTCAGAAAGTAAGGAGGCATGGGATACAGGGAAAGTTGGCTGTCTGGATACAGAATTGGCTGGCCCATAGAAGACAGAGTGTGGTAGTAGGTGGAAAGTATTCAGCCTGGAGCTCGGTGACCAGTGGTGTTCCGCAGGGATCTGTTCTGAGACTTCTGCTCTTTGTGATTTTTATAAATGACTTGGATGAGGAAGTGGAAGGTTGGGTTAGTAATTTTGCCGATGACACAAAGGTTGCTGGAGTTGTGGATAGTGTGGAGGGCTGTTGTAGGATGCAACGGGACATTGCCAGGATGCAGAGCTGGGCTGAGAAGTGGCAGATGGAGTTCAACATGGAAAAGTGTGAAGTGATTCATTTTGGAAGGTCGAATTTAAATGCAGAATACAGGCTTAAAGACAGGATTCTTGGCAGTGTGGAGGAACAGAGGTATCTTGGGGTCCATGTCCATAGATCCCTCAAAGGTGCCACCCAAGTTGATAGGTTTGTTAAGAAGGCATATGGTGTGTTGGCTTTCATTAACAGGGGGATTGAGTTTAAGAGCAGCGAGGTTATGCTGCAACTCTATAAAGCCCTAGTTAGACCACACTTGGAATATTGTGTTCAGTTCTGGTCGACTCATTATAAGAAGGATGTGGAAGCTTTAGAGAGTTTGCAGAGGAGATTTACCAGGATGCTGCCTGGACTGGAGGGCATGTCTTATGCAGAAAGGTTGAGGGAGCTCGGGCTTTTCTCATTGGAGGGAAGAAGGATGAGAAGTGACTTGATAGGGGTGTATAAGATGATGAGAGGCATAGATAGAGTGGATAGCCAGAGACTTTTTCCCAGGGCAGAAAGGGCTATCACCAGGGGGCATAATTTTAAGGTGACAGGAGGAAGGTTTAGAGGAGATGTCAGAGGAAGTTTCTTTACACGGAGAGTGGTGGGTGCGTGGAATGCACTGCCAGCGGTGGTAGTAGAAGCAGATACATTAGGGGCATTTAAGCAACTCTTGGATAGGTACATGGATGATAGTAGAATGAAGGGTATGTAGGTAGTTTGATCTTAGAGTAGGTTAAAGGGTCGGCACAACATCGTAGGCCGAAGGGCCTGTACTGTGCTGTACTGTTCTATGTTCTATGTTCTTTGATATGAGGGTCCTTGAGAGAGTTCAGAGGAGATTTAGCAGAAGGGTTCCAGGGATGGAGCATTTTAGTTACAAGGTTAGGTTAGCATCCGCAGTATTTTGCTTTTATTTTAGGTTGGCAGAGCTGGGGTTGTTCTCCTTAGAACAAAAGAGATTGAGGGGAGATTTAATAGCAGTGTACCAGATTATGACAGGCTTGGATAAGTTAGACAAGGAA